>NC_134866.1:13534670-13849340 GCF_049852395.1 Peromyscus maniculatus bairdii | reverse complement strand
CCTCCCCACGCTACCGGCCGCCTCTGCCCGCTCCTCCGGAGCGCACCGCGGGGTCGGGCGAGCCGCCGGTAGAGGTGGCCCCAAGACGCAAGGGTGCGGATGAGCCGCTGCCGCCGTCTCTGTTGCCCCGCGACCAGGAGGTGTCAGCGGCCGGCGACTCTTGCGAAGGTCCGAGGCGCCTTCCTGAGGTGGCGGTCCCCGAGGCAGCGGCGGAGAAAGGCGGCCCGGGGGAGCCCGAGGCCGGTGCGTGCGGGGAGGGCGAGCGGCGGAGCACGGGAGATCAGCCCGAGACACGCTCCGTGTGCAGCAGCCGCAGCAGCAGCAGCGGCGACCAGCGCTCGGGGCATCAGCACCAGCACCATCAGCCTATTTGCAAGATCTGCTTCCAGGGCGCCGAGCAGGTAAGGCCAGAGGGACCCCAGGTCTGCAGGCGGTGAGCCTTTTCAGCACCGTGGACAGCGCACGCCTCGCTGCACTGCTTTCCACTCCAGTCTGCTTTCTGGGAAGGCAGATAAAGTGTCCTGGTGGCAGATGAAGAAGTAAATTTAACCGACACTTTTCCCCTCTACCTGATTTTGCAATCGGTTGTGCCTCAGGTGCTATAATGGTAACACCATCAAGCGTTTCTTGTGAATTACTCAAAGCATTTTAGTTTATAAGTAGAATCAAATCTATAGGATGCAAAGGTGAAGTCTATTTTCTATTAATGTGTCCAGAAAGCGTGGTCTCAGACTACAAATAGGGGGTATGGGGGGGGGGAGAGTCGTGCTACAATACTAAAAGGATGTATTTCCTTATTGCAAATTATTAATGTAAAAGGCACTACAGTTCTGCAAAAGGAAGTACATTAAAAAAGAAAGGCTATTTTAGCCAATTGATGTGCTTGCTGTTTTGTTAGAAACACATTTCAAAAACTGCAAGCACCATTAGAGGCACATGAAAACTTTCATGAGAAGCATCATGCAGGGGGGAAAAGATAATGCATCGCCCTTCCAAAGTGTGTGAAAACACTGGGTTTAATGTCTTTAAAAGTAAGGAAGTTGCATAAGAACATGCAGGCTTTCAGAAACATAGTGCCCCGAGTCAATATTTATGATGCTGCATTTAGAAAAAGTAAAAGCATAATGCTACTATGAGTTGCTTTCCGCCATGCATTTCTTCTTCAGCAATGATTAAGAATAACTGCAGAGGAAATGCATCTGACCATCCACTTAAAAGTTATTAAAGAGATTTAATAGTAGAGTTTTCTCCCAAGGGTATTGGGGGCTATGTCTTGCAGACATTTTGCATGTCAGAGGAACATTTATGTCATAACTCTAAGCACTATCTTGGAAATAGTTGTTTTTTTTTTAAGACTTTAGTATCATTCCCATCAGACATATAAAAATTTAATTTGGTTTTCTGGGATAGAGCTTGATGCTTGTATCTTTCTGGGGAAATCGTTTAGAAGGGGAAGAAGGAGAGCTTAGGGTTTGTAAGTGGAGGCAGAAACAGGACTATTCACAGTGAGCCGTTTTCTTTTCAGGGTGAGTTGTTAAATCCCTGCCGATGTGACGGGTCTGTTCGGTACACCCATCAGCTGTGTCTGCTAAAGTGGATCAGTGAGAGAGGCTCCTGGACCTGTGAGCTGTGCTGCTATCGGTACCATGTCACGGCCATTAAGATGAAGCAGCCTTGCCAGGTAGACACGACGCTTACCCCTTCCAGGAATAATTTTGTTAACACGGGTACACTTGACTTTCGCTTTTGCCTAAGCGATCCCCTTAATGCTACTTAGGCACATTTAATGCAAGTGAGCCCACAATTTAGAATCTGTAGACTGTGCTTAGAGAAAGCCATGGCATTTTATCTGAGATATTCAAAGGACATGTTAACTAAATGATTTCCTTGATAATTTGTTATTTACTGATCAAATGATAGCCAGTTCCATTTCTTAAAGACTAAGTTGGTAAAGTGTCACAGAATCTACTTAATCTGTTTTGTTAATTAGAGATGCTATACAGTATATTTAGCAAACATTTTTACATTTATTTAAACTCTACTGAGCTCATTTTATGGAAAATAGATGCAAAAGAAGTGTCTACTTACTAGTGCAGAAACTTCCAGTTGAACCAGTCAGCTCAACTTTTGAGTATTCTTTCTCCTTAAGCTTCTGTTCCATATGAGTTCAATTCCGTCCATATTAATTCTTGGTGACATTCAGTTACAAAGTGGATGCAGCCATGTTCCCTGCAGCTGCTCTCAGTAATGCTGCTGAAATTATACAGTTTCAAACTTTTGTGTAAAATCACACAGTGACGCAATATCATAGGGAGGCAAATACCCCCCCTCCCCCAATAGGCTTCTTTCTCCCCATCCCCTTATTTTTCTTGGTGGAAATGACTCAAGTTCTTTGAACAGGTTGATGGAGTCTAAAATTCAGAATATTAAGAATGGTGCTTTAGAGCAAAGTGGGGAAACGTGGAGCAGAGACCTGGCAGTAAACTCAGCAATGAGCCATTCACCAGACATGAAAGAGGCAATGGGAAAGTGGAGAGGGCAACATGATGGAACCATTGGCCCTTGTTTGTATCTAAATTATCAGATCCAACTTACATTGAGCTATATAACATGCATGGCACTGTAGTGTTTCTGAAGAAACCTAGAATGTGAATTATTATTTTATTACTAAATAATGTATTTATCATTATTATTTAATAATTTAGATTTCTTAGTATTTAATTGGTACCCTATTTATTATTGTAGTTAATTTGCATCTCTGAGAGTTGCATTTAAGTTATGATTAGCAATCACGAAATGAAAAAGGGAATTTCTCCACCTCAAGCTTACAAGTTACTTGAAAAGGGGAAGCTAATCTAATGAGAAGCATGGCCACATTGCAGTCAGGCACAGACCTGACACCTTTTCCAGAACTTCTGACTGTGTGTGAGTTAATCGATCTACTTATGCTGTCGTGTCCAAAGGTTATGGCATGGTTGACATTATTGTGTCTATGATGAGTAGAATACATGAGAGGTAAGAGACAAGAGTCTTGTCTCCAGTAGTGAGCCTAGTGAGAAGATGAGTAGACCTGCAGCGTAATGCTAGAAATTTCAAAAATTTAATTGAGAGCTACTATATGTTCATTCCTTTTGAACTTTAATTTTGCAGTAAATAGAAATAGGCTCTTTATGAACACTGAACAGAGGTAAAAGTCTAGGGCAAATAATACTATTTATAGTCATTATAATTCTAAAAAAAGGAATTCATGTATTTTGCTTCATTAAAAATACCATAATTATTTTAACAAAAGCAATTCCCCAAACACATTCCCCTCAAAAAATCAAAATCCCACAAGTTAACCCAACATTACTATTGTATTTAAGATTAGTTGTGTTAATATATCTATATCTATATATCTCTATATATAGGTATATATATATGTATATATATATCAGGAATATATACATACACACATAAATACATTTAGATATATATCATCTGTGACATTATCTTATTATGACACTGAGATGCAAAGTAATGTTTAGAAAGAGGTTCATATGAATGCTCTGCTAGTATGTTGTTGCATCATGTATAGATGAAAGAATTTTGTAAGACTACACTCAATACATATAAAGCTTGGACCTCATTTTTTAAGGTGCTAGGAATTGAACTAGGTCCCTCATACATATGAAGCAATTATTCTACCACTGGGCTGTATTCCAAGTCCGAGCTTGCTACCCTTACCTAACTGGAGTTGGTCATGAAGCCCCAAACAATGGATTTTTAATGCCCAGATGAAGAGTTTGGTTCCCAGCTTGATATTTTCATTATGGATGATCCACAACCTGAGCATTCACTCTGACTCTTAATGTGAGGACCATGGGAGTTATCAGTCATTACTTCTGTGGTCCTATGGCCTGATATAAAGTCACCTCCCCCTGGGCAGAACCAAACAGGAGGCATGTGCATGGCTCTTCATTTCCATGCCTGTCTCTCTGTTTCCTAAGCATGGGGTCATCTCATAGCTATGAGCAAGCAGTTCACTGGACTAGAACAGAACAGAGAATAAACAATAATATTGAGCAGGAGTATTTACTGAGCAGTTAGTCTGTGGAAGCCACTGTTCAGAATGCCTTACACACACAATATTTAGACTGATATTTAGTCTTTGTAACATATTAGTAATCTGAGTGATATGTTATCTCTACATTATGCAATGCAAAACTGGAACACATCCAGTCTCTCCTAGGGGTATATCAGCATTCTAACTCAGTCAACCTGACTTCAGGGTCTGTGGTCTTTACCACTGTGTTAGAAGTTCTTCTCTTCTCTGGAAAGTTCTGATAGCCTGCTTGATACTTCAGGGTCTTTCATGAGTGAGACTTGAGGCAAGTGGGAGCTGGTGTTAACTCAGATCTCTAAGAAGGATTAGGAAGTCTTTTGTTGTATAACATACTTCCTAAATTCTTAGTGATTAAACAGCCACTATAACTTATCTCACTAGAGTCTGTGTGTTGACTGAGGTCAGCTAGGGAGCTTTGTTCCACACATGAAATTACCTGGAACTATAATCCAGAGGTTTGGCCTTGTCAGAGCATCCTGGATGGCTTGCCCCTTTGACTTGTTCTTGGTACTGGCTGTTGACTGGGGTTCATTCTGGAGATACTCACTGGTACCCCAGTTCTTTCCCACATCCTGTGCTCCCAGCACTGTGGTGTCTGGGTCTCAGGAGGATATAAGTCAGCATTACAAATCTATTAAGGCTCAACCTTGGAAGTGACTTGCTTTCACATCTGCTGCGTTCTCCATCTAAAGCAAATTTAGTCTGGCTCTGATTCAAAGGAAGGGCACACTGACTCTACTTCTGGAGTCAGACCTTTTTTAAAGAGAGACCGTCTCTGCAGAAAAAAAATGTCTAGCGTGACTAGCCTTCCCATCCTGATCTCTCGATTTGATCTTTATCAGGTCCATGTGGACCAGTAGGCATCATTATAACTTCCCTCCTGGGGGCTCTGAGCTGAAGGAGGCTATCAGGGCATGGAAGCTTGACTTGCCCCTTGGTGTTTGATGTGTTTGATCATGCACTTTTCAGGAGTGTTTGTTACCGTCATGTCATGTCATCATGTTTGTATTTTTTCATTGGGGGGACTGGGACAGTGATGGCCAGAACACAGGCATGTGTGCTCAAAACATGCCACAGAGTGCTAACACTTTAGTTTCACTCACTTTTTTTTTTCTCATCAAGATTCAAATTCTCCCACTTGCTTGACTTACATTTTAGTTATGCTCAGTGGTAGAATCTAGGAGAAATCGAGCAGACACATTTACACCTTAATTGCTGCATCATTAGCAGTAGGAGTGAATTAAGACATTTGAGGTGATTAAAATGCATTTACCTTCCTCCCTACTTACAGAATTTATTTATTAATACATCCAAGATGATACATTAATGGTATTTTAAGAGTTAAAGCTAATTCTGTTTTGAATCACATAATTAAGTTTGAGAATTGAGATGCATGAGCATATAAGATCACATTTACTTCAAGATGTTGGTGACATTATAAACTGATGAAGCCATGTTGTAGCTTATGAATGCTGTTGATGATATGACTCTTTGAGGGAAAAACATTTACCAGGTAATGTGCTGGGTGGGACACTTTAACCTTGAAGTAAAACTCAGACTGCAGTGCCTCCAGATAGAAAAAGATACATACATAAGAAGTCCTAACAATAATATTATGTACATGTGATTTAACTTATATTTCATAGTCTTTACCTTTATTTGCTTAGTATGTGTATGCATTTGTGGTGTGTGTGTGTGTGTGTGTGTGTGTGTGTGTGTGTGTGTGTGTGTGTGTACACATTCATGTGCATATATGCCATGCTATTCTGAAGACAGACCACTTATGGCAGTTTGTTCTCTTCTTCTGCCATGTGAATTTTGAAGATCAAACGTGGGTCACCAGGCTTGGTAGCAGGTGCCTTTTCCCTCTGAGCCATTTCTCTAGAAATGACTTATCTTTCAAAGGGAGATCATGGTGAAACCTATTCTATATGTTATTTTGCACATTAACTTCATAAACATACATGGCATGCTTAGAATGGCTGTACTTTCTCCTTGTCTGTCATCATTGTTAGTTGTTCAACCTGCTAAGAGATAGGGGTTTAGGTCCCCTCTGATAAGAGGTGTTTCTTGTTACCCCTCTATTGTCACTAAATTGTTACTGCCCTCCTTCGTTATAACTCTTCAAGTTTTATTTTTAACTAATTAATAATAATTGCATAAGCTTACAGGGTTCAAAGAGATGTTTCAGTGCATGGATACATTGTAGAATATGTAGAAATATGACTACATATATGTAGAAATATGTAGAATATGTAGAAATATGACTAATTGATGTATTCACCACATCAGATATTTAACATTTTTTTTGTGGTCAGATTATCTAAAACATGGTATTTTAGCTCTTTTGAAATATAGACAACATTGTTGTTAACAACATGGGGAACCAGAATTTGCTCCCTGCATCTAGCTGCAATTTTATACACAGTGACCATGGTTTTCTCTTTCCCATACTCCAACCCCATCTCATCTTTTGATAATTGCCATTCTACTGGCAAAAAAATCAATATTTTGTGCATTCCACACACAAGTGAAGTCATATGGTATTTATGACCCAATTCCAGACTTATTCCACTTAACATGAAATCCTTAAGCTTCACCCATATTGTGGCAAGTGACAGAGGTTCTTCTTCTTTTTTTTTTACTTTTGCTTTGTGTAAGACTAAATTGTCTTCTTTTGTATATACACATCATAATTCATAGGCATTCAGATTGCTCTGTAACCAGGTGAGTGTGAATTCTATATTCTGTTTTATTTTTCCAACATTGTTGTTCTTCACCTAGGTTTTTACTTGTTTCTAACTGAACCCATTATTATAAATTATTAATAAGTCAATATTTTTTAAAGCACTGAAATATACTGATCTCAGTGTTGCAAGCATACTTACAGTTCAAATGTCCCTCCCCATGAGTCTACTTTACATCCATCTTGAGTCTTCTTGTATTTAGAAATCTGAAAATTGGGAGACTTTTAAATGTAGTTATTTCACAGGATAGGTTTATTCAAAGTCAGAGCGCCATTGTTAATTTGTAATTTGGAATGGCCAACATCAGGTGAATTGCATGTGGCCAGTCAGTGGGAGGTTAGGGAGCCTTAGAGGTTGTTGGAGGGTATTGACACAGGGTGGTTTGGCAGAGCATCACAAAACAGCAGATCAACAGGGAAATAGACACCCATCCGCCACAATTTCCTTACCCCTCTGCCAATACTGGAACAGAGGAAAAGATGAATGTTGTCTACTTGGGGAAGGACTGAGGCTTGTGTGCAGGCCAACTACTCTATAAGGCAATAGCACCCTGATCATTTTTGCTCACCTTCCTTGGTGCTTTTTCTTTAAACCCTCATAATGCACTTCGGGCCACAGTTCTCAGAGCAACAGGAATAATCTGAAAGTTGCTCACAAAAGTTCAAGGACATGGAATTATTTTTCAGTTTTAAATCCTTATTACTAAAATATGGCAGCCCACCAAAATAGGTACAAATTGGTAGTATTTATCTTGGCCATTGTTTTAAAGTCCAGCTTCTAGACCCATTTGTGAGACAATTCATTACTTTCTTAAATGGGGTATGAGGGAGATACTTTCACCTACACTGAACCTCATAGGTAGTATAATGTACTAAAGGAATGAATTATCATTAAAATTAACTGAGATTTTGAAAATTCATTAAGAAAATGTTAGAGTATGAAACCCATCAGCCTGGCATGCTCTTCTTGGGAAACATCCCTAGTGCTTGCTCATAATGATGTCAACATGTCCACATGTGTACAACCTTGTCTCACTTTGACTTTTTAATCTATCTGTTGCTCCTGTTGACATTTTCATGGGTTCAGTAGCAGATGAGGGGCGGAGGCAAAGTTTTTCATGATCATCCCAATGTCAAAAGACAGTTTTCAGACATATATTTCAGAAGTATCTGCTGGCATAAGTTGTAGGCAACTAAAAATGCCAAGATAAACAGGGAACACCTCACAAGACACTTTCTTTACCTTAGAAATTGGTTTGGTTTCATTTGTTTGCTAATTCTCAAGACATGTGAATCTGTATTTCATTCAGTAGACAAGATTGATGATTCTCTGCTGAATGAAATATGTAGATGAGCTTTGTGTACTACTATAGCTGTCACGTTTACTGTAGAGCACCGTGTACTGTTGATTCTCCAATTGCCCCAAAGCCAGATGGTTCTGAGACAGGAAAAATGGGAGGCAAGGTAGGAGGGAGCATTTGGGACTTCATGTGTTCTGGTGCTTTAAAAAACCTGTACATGAGAGACTAGGAAACAAAGTAGATTATGTAGATGATACCTTCCAGAAATTTCTCATTCACATACATCTGCTTTTCCATATTTTATAGATGTTTTAAAGTGTATCTTCCCTTTCTTTTGATACTTTTTCTACTCTTTTGCTGTCTGTGCTGTTCACTTAGCTGCCTCTTCTAGAAAGGACCTACAGTATAAATGTGGGTGGATCTGTCCCTCAAAGCAAGTTCGGGTAGCATAGAATATTTGATTAGAGGACTACAAACATAGCTCCAACATGTCTTCACTTGATACCTGGTTATTTAAATCAGAGGGCCAGAATAGAGAGTTAATTAAACTCCTAGGAGCATCATGGCTACCACCCTAGCTTGGAAAGCAGCTGCAGATTCCACATAGATGAGTAGAAATGATTGTATTCCAGGGGAGTTTCACTTAGCAACACTGGGGCTTTAATTTCAGTTAATCATAATGTTTCAAGGAATGGTACTCCTTTGAGTTTTCCCCTCCTCTCATTTGAAAATGTAAAAATTGCAGCATATACAAAAAACAGTTACAGAGCTGGGTCTGCTCCATTGTGGTCGGCAGTAGTTCCAACAATGAAAGGCAGACTTGGGTGTCTCTTAGAGAATCACATGGGCAACATGTTTTTAGTTTTAATGTTTGCAACTTTAAGAAAAATCATAATGAGTTTACATCATTTAGAAGATGTTGACATTTCAGCTTCATAAAAGTATTAAATATTGACTATTGCTAAATATTCAACCCATTATTCCTTCCAAATAGTTTCTTAGTTGTTTTAGACCACAGAGATAAGGTTTCAGTATCCCCAGAAATGGAAGACAGGGCCATAGAAGCCCTCAGTATCCTTGGAGAAAGTCATCCTCTCATCTCAGTGAGTCCTGGCACACATCTGGAGAGTGCTAGTGGGCCCATCCAGACACAGATCCTTCCAGCATCTGCCACTCACCAGGTGTCCATAGTTCCTTCTGAATGTCCTGATATTGAAATCCTCTAATTTGCTTAGGGTTTTTAGACCTGGATTTCTAATGGGGCATGTATAGTCTTGAGTGAAATAAATTTTAGAACAAATCACAGAATAAAGCACAGATATTGCTTGAGATTAAATATCTTTTTGGCCACTTTGTGAGCATTCGGTGAATAATGGTGATAGGAATGAATGAGTGAGTGTGTGAATACATAAGTGAGCATTTTAGCAAAGCTCTAGAATTATAGCTGTTCCATTACTTCTGCAGTGAGACTTTGTCTTAAGGAATTAAAATTGCTTTCATCACCTGAGTACGGGTTGTTTTTCTGTTTGCTGGCTGTTTGTTTCCCATCTGTCTTCTTAAATCTTCTAGCAGTGAGATTCAGAATATGCCTGGACAAATGTTTTCAGTTTTTTAGAATGCAACAAAAAGCCTCAAAAGCAATAAAGAGATCCATTTTTTAAAACCCAGATTTAGAAAAACAAAAGATCAAAAACAGCTTCCAGTGAGATGTATCCACTCTTTAAAAAAACATAAAATGTCATGAAAAAAGATTCAGTGAAAATGGAATTGCTATGTGTGACACACTTGCTTTCTTGAGATTGTTACTGGTTGAAGGGTTTCCCATACCATTTGCTCAGGGAATTTGAATAAGTTGTTGGGAATTTCACTATGTGCTCATGGCTGTAGATGACCTGCTAAGAAAGTCTACTGGATATACATTTTTACTATGAAATCTGCCACCTGATAGAAAAACAAGGCTACATTTATTTTTAAATTTGTGGTTTGTATCATTGCAACGTAAGTTCAAAGCTGATTTTTGAGTGCTGGGTACACTACTTCAGCAAAGGGGAATATAGCAATGGGCAGACTGTTTCCTCCTTGCTCATTTCCTGCTTTTACCATGTGTGTGGCTTTGCTGTGCTGTGACTAAAGGGATCAGAACAAAGGAAACTAAGCCTCCTTCTATTCTTGGACCTTTTGAGAGTATAGAGGATGACTCGGAGGACAAACTGGGAGTGCATCGGACCATTCAGAATGGCAGAGAGTGGCCTGATGAGCAGATAATCACTACAATTACAAGGAAATGCATGGCCAGCTCAGAGGACTCTGCTGAGAACAACTGTATTGTGGTTTGTACTTTCTGTATCCTTGGATATTTGACAGCTTGTCCCCTGTGAGCGTAACTCATAATTCAACAGCTGTTTCATGTGATTTATGCAAATGAAGTCTGATATCAGTAAAGGTGGACTGCAAACTGTTGTGTGGGAGGATGTGAAGAAAACCTAGAAGCACTGAGTACAGGCAAAGGCAAGTAGGGGCTTATTAAAGAGACATTTCTCATTCCATCCATCCCTTCAGTTTGCCATGCTGTGCAAACTCACATCGAATCTCCTTCTCTGTTTCTATTTTTATCTCAAGTTAGTTCATTTTGACTGGTGACACATGGACAATATATTCCAATCAGAATAATGGAGGCTCTTTCCTTAATGTGCCTTTTGTCTTGCTTCTCCTTTTAGCCTGCTGATTATATGCAAGTGGCCAAGAGCTTAATTTGGGATGGGCTCCTCAACTGTCTAGCTCTTATTCCAGGAGGTCTCTGGGTACTCTTTTGCTATATATGGCCTCGCAGTTGTGCCAAATGGTGTCTTCCTCCTCAATAACCATCATGACACTGAGCTACAAAATAGTTCAGATGAATAGGGAACTATTTCAAGGTACTTACACAAGCTCAATGTGGTTTGTTGAAAAGAATCTAGAAAAGGGTAGCATCTTCCACAAGTATCAGGGGACTTTATATTATTGTGAAGAACATTTCAAAGCTACTGTGTTAAACTTCTTTGTGTTACATTTGCAGATTTTTACATGAATATGCATTTTAATGGCCTATTAGTTTTTTTTTTTAATAAAGTGTGTGAAATCTTGTTGTTTGACTAGAAAAGAGGACAGGGTCTCTTTTTTCCCCCCAGTATTTGTTTTATTACTGGCCCATCTCTTCCTTGACTTTCTGCGCATCATCTTTCTATCATTTTTACATGGGGAGAATAGGTGGGAAATTTCCAGCAAATCTTCTAATCCCTTGGCGAGCGGGCACAAGCAAGAGAGATGGTGGCCTTTGTCTGTATAGTGCTCCCCAAGGCCAATAATGGCCAGCCTCAGACCCAGAGCTTCTTCAAGCTTCCTGCTATATCACTGTTCTTTCTTTCATGGCAGTCATTTGGAAATAGTGCCGTCGCTCCTGTGGGTTTCATGTTAGATATAGACAACGTGAGTAGTTTAAAGAAGTAAAAACAAAACCCAACACAGAAAATGCTCGGCTAGCTAACAAGATTGCAAGGAATGTGTCTGAAATTTGTTGAGTAGCTTTGGGCTATGTGGTCTTCTGGCTGTGGAGTACAAAACACATAGATTCTGAAACATTTCTGAGTGATTTGTAAGGAAAAGTGATGACTACCCTTTTCTTCTATAAATCTCCTCCTCTGACCTGCTACTGATGAGGCTAATGTCCATTACAGAAAAAGACTTATAAAATAATCATGCCCCCTTGTTTGAGATATGATTAAGTTCCATTCTTGGAATCTGCAAGGAGAAAAATACCATCTATCTCTCGAGTTGCCTATATGGAAATTCCACCATCAAGTCACCATGAGTGATGCAGATTATTAACGTGACAGAGCGTGGAGATAGTTTGGGAATGGATTGTGAAGATTAATAGTGTCAACTTGATGAGATTGTGAATCAACTAGGAGACAATCCTGTGGGCGTGCCTGAGAAGTATTATGTAGCTAGAAGTTTTCCTGGTCCTGCCCGGCTTCCCTGGCCCTGCGATTCCGCAGCTGCTCAGACCCAAATGAACATGCAGAGGGTTATATTATTTTTAAATGACAGCCATGGCAAACTTCTTGTTAGTTAGCTCATATATCTTAAATTAACCCATTTCTATAAATCTATAGTTTGCCACATGGCTTGTGGCTCACTGGTACCTTTACAAGGTACCTGGTACCTTGCTTCTCTTGGTGGCAGCTAGCAGCTTCTCTTCTCTCTGTCTGTCTCATTCCTCCTTCTCTAGTTAAAATGTCCCCCCTAACCTTATTCTGCCTCACCATTGGCCAAACAGCTTTATTTATCAACCAATCAGAGCAACACATATTCACAGCATACAGAATGACATCCCCATCATTTCCCCTTTTCTTTCTATTCAAAAGGAAGGTCTTAAGTTTAGCATAGTAAAATTACATATAATGGAACAGTTATCAAGCAAGAATTACAGCTACAAGATCTAGTCTATTTGTATTTGGCAAAATTAAAAAAATATTTTATCATCTATCCTCTATTTGTGAGTCTAAAGTTTCATATCTAATTTATCTTTTGTCATGACTAAGGAAAACTATAATAACTATCTAGTCTTCCACTACATCAATGACCTCAGAAGGATATAATATTACTTAAGTAAATAGGAAGAGCATTGTAAGCAACTTCCAAAAATCTGGAATTACAGAGATAGCTGCCTGCCTGGACAGTCATCTAAAGTTTCTCTGCAATGTTGGAGCATCCATCTTCAGCCCACAGGCCTAGTCTCTCAGTCATTTCTTTCTTGGTGTCCTATAGAATGTCTGACAGTTTTTTCTGTGAAACAGGAACCTGAAGGACCATCTCACCTTGCAAAGTTCAGTTGTCACCTTCCTATGGGTCCTGCATGTCCAGTCAATACAACATTTTGTCAAGCAGTCCAGGCAAGAACAGTTCTTTGTCCAGCAAGCCATTTTGTGCCAAGAAGAAGATAAACTCCATATGGAGTGTCTTCGAAGTCCATCTTTCTCTTTGAAGTGAATCAGTGCTGCCAGGAGCAGACATGTCTCACTGTCCAGAAAGTCTAAGTTTTAAAAACATTTTAGATGCCATATTCTGTATGTTTTTGAAGTGTTTGAAGATAACCTACCTAATTGAATTATATCTACATATACATAGAAAACTTAACATGACTGTAAGTTTGACTATCATAGAAGACTAATTATTGATCTGTATTTCTTAATTGTAATGGACAATTTAAATGAGTTACATACACATAATACCTTAAATGAGAGTAGAAATATATATGTAGTATAACAAAATTAACTCTAATTTTGAATCAATAAACTAAAATCCATGGCAATGTAAAAACATTTTTAAACAAGTTGCTCTTAAAAAGTAGATTTATTAATCTACCCTTTTATTCTATCCTATCTATACTATCCCTTTTTCTTCTTTAGAAAGAGATTGCATTTATAATCAACCTGCTTTAGATAAAAATAAATATTTATAAACAATATTTTGGGAATTTGGGCTTAGCTTCTCATACTACTTCCTGCTGGTTGAGGGTGCTGGCAATCTAAAGGGGATCCCGAGAAAATTAAGAATTATGGTCAAGTCCTGACTGGAATAGTCTGTGATGCTATATTTTCTGAGCCAGTTGCCTTGAAGCTGTTTTTGGATATTGGATCATCTGGGCATCTCAGGGGGTCTTCCTTAATCAAACCATATTAGCCTGGAAGCAATCCATAGGTTCTGATCTTCTGTGGAAACAAAATCAGAACCTTTTTTCCAAAGCAACACATCCTTAGACATAAATTTTGAAATGAAGATATCTTTAAAATATACATATTGATTTAACTCAGCAGCTTTTATAATCAAATCTCTCTCTGCAGTTAAAAATCCCGAAGACAACATAATCCAGACTCTGCATGTGATTTCCATCTTTATGTGGCTTATTTTTTATATTACCTTTACTTTCTCTTTAAAGACTTTATTTTTTAAACTTTCTTTTTCATTATATAACTACCTATATTTCTTTTCCTTTCTCTCCCAAGCCTACACATATTTTTACGCACATTATAAACTGTTTAGGGATTATTTCATCTGCATTTGTTTTATTGTGAGTCTATTGTTTTAAACCGCAGCAATACTAGGACTAAAATAGCAGCTTTGGCTGCTGGCTCCACCCACCTCAGCTTTCTAACATGGTGGAATTACATTTACCACCTGCTCTGGGGAAACCGTGCTCACTGCCAGACTCTGGGAGGCAGTGGGTCTATGCCTCCATCCAGCAGCATGTAGCCCCAAAACCCTTTTTCCCCCTGTACTAGCAAAAGCTAAATCTGCCACACATTGTGCTGTGAGGCTTGGAGACACTACTGTCTACTGCAGTGGGAATCTGCCATGCTGCACTCAAGCTCGAATGCTGCGGCATCTCATGGCCTGCATGAAACATGAAGCAGGAACCTGTTTTTTGGCTCAGTTTAGAATTGCTCATTAAGTATTTTCAGGTTTCAGATGGAAACTTGAGCCAACCTTTTGGGCGCCATTTGTAGCTGGAAGTTTTCCTGTGTCCTGCTCAGTCCACAGCCAAATAAACACACAGAGGTTTATATTATTTTTAAACTGTGGCCATGTCAGGATTCTTTTTAGCTAGCTCTTTTATCTTAAATTAACACATTTCTATACATCTATACCTTGCCATGTGGCTTGTGGCTTACTGGTACCTTTATATCTTGCACCTGTCTCTTAGTGGCACCTAGTAGTGTCTCTTCTCCCTGTCTTCTTCCTCCCTCTCTAGTTAGGATGTCCTGCCTAAACTTATTCTGCCTCACCATTGGCCAAACAGCTTTATTTATCAACCAATCAAAGCAACACATATTCACAGCATACAGAACGACATCCCCATCAGTATTATCTAGATTAAGTTAGACTCTGCAAATGTCTGTGTAAAGCTGCAAAGTTGAGGTTGGAGATGTTGGAGATGCCAGGATCATGGGGCCTTCTTTAAAGAAAGTAACATGCCCTGAGTAATGATGCTTAGGAAAGAGACTATGTGTGCTGCAGGCAACAGCTGGAGGCATGGATGTGCTGCAGGCAACAGCTGGAAGCATGGGGATGCTCAGCTCCCTTTAAGCCCAGGTGATTTCAATAGAAGCCCTGGATACTGGACTTGCAGTTGTAGGATTTGGTGTTTCCCTGCTGGGAGCTGTTTTTGCTTTGGTCTGATCTTTGCCTTGCTCCCATTCTTCCCTTTTGGAATGTAGGTGTTAATTCTGTGCCATTGTAAATTGAAGTATATGATTTGTTTTTGATTTGTAAGAACTCATAGTTAAGATACTGTTTGGGTCTCATATATGAGAATTGTTCTTTTATCTCTTTAATAGTGTTGAAAGTCTTAAAGTCTTTGGAGACTTTTGAAGATGTACTAATTACAATTTGCATTATGTGAGTCGCATAAGACTATGGAGACAAGGGATTGAAAGCTATGGCTTAAAGTGATGTTCTTGAGCATCAAGTTGATACAAGGTGGAGTAGTGATGGCTAATCATTGTCCATTTAATAGGATTTAGAGCAACATAAGAGACAAGCATTTGGGAATGATTGTGAGGGATTATTATAATTACGATAGTCTATGGCCATGCCTGTTAGGTTAAGCGAGTTGTGAAGATCCACCTTACATGTGAGCTGTGGTCTTAGACTGTATAAAATGGAGAAAATCAGCTGAGTAGTACACTTAATATTTCCCTGATTCCTGACTAATGATGCTGTGTGACCAGCTGCTTCAAGCTCCTGCCTCCATGAGTTGCCTTCCATGACAGGCAATGCTTGTGCTTAGTGCTAATTGTCAACTTGACAAAGTCTAGAATCACCTAGGAAATGGACCACTGGCATGCCTGTAGGGTATTGTCTTAAGTTAGTTGATGAATAAAGACCTGTCCTAATCACGGACAGGACTACTCTCTGGTCATGGGATTCTGGATTTTATAAAGTGGAGAAAAAAAAAAAAACAAGCTGAGCATTCATTACTCTCTACTTTTCAATTGTGGATATGATGTGTCCAGATTGTTTGAGCTCCTGCTGCCTTGGCCTTCCTGAGGGACTGTACCCCTAAATTAGGAGCTAGGATAACCTTTTCATTCTTAAATTGATTTTTTTTTCAGGTATTTTGTCATAGCAGCAAGACAAGCAACTAATATACATGTGTTTATTTTTGGCCTGCAGGGTGATTTTACTCATGTCCCAGAGGTAACCACAGAATATTCCATCATTGTTATTTTCTACTATGCACTATATAATCAATATTTTATGATTGATTCTTTTTTCATTTATTTATCAATTACTACTTCATTAAAAGCACTGCCCTAAGCCCTGAAGTTACCAGGTTTGTTAAAGTCATGAGGCCCTCTGATTCTAGAACTGAGATCATTAATAAGAGAAACAGAAAATAATTATAAGGCCTTGTTAATTATATATTGTGTTAATAATTCTATGGGATATAAATTGGGAGTGATGGCTAATTTTATGTGTAGGTGTACTGGACAAATTCTTAGACATTATTCTGGGTGTGTCTGTGAGAGTGTTCTGGAGAGACTGACATTTGAATTTGTAGGGGAAGCAAGCAGAATGTCTTTCTGATCTGGTTGGACCTGTCCAATGAATTGGAGTCCTAAGTAGAACAAAAGGGCTGACCATCTCTTGGAAGGAAAAGGAATTCCACCTGTTTCTAGGTCAGGGGATTAATTTTTTTTCTTGTCATTGTATTTGAGCAGAAGTGTAGCTCTTCCTGGATCTTATTCTATCTGTCCTTCAGACTGGTAGGCTGTCAATGCATTCTGTCAGTGTTCCTGTTTCTCAGGCCTTCAGCTTCCACCTGGGATATCAGCATCTGCCCTGATGAGTCTTTGCTTACTGATTAATTGTCTTAGGACTTTTCAGCCTCAGTCATATGAACTAATTATTTGCCACAACTCTCTCAACACACACACACACACACACACACACACACACACACACACACACACACATGTGCACACACACACACACACACACACGAGGCATACACACATATACACACAGACATACAGACACACATATATAGAAACACACATATATACACACACACACACTATTTGTTTTTGTTCTCTGGAGAGCCCCAACAAATCCCTCACACTTTTTCAGGGTTTGCTAAAATAGACCATGGAGTACTTGAGTAGAGTGGACATAGATAGAAATAAATGAACAAGCAAGCAAACAAACAAACATACAAACAAACAAATAAATAAATGTGAAAGAATAGGCAAATCTCTCAAGAACACTTCAACTTATTATGCAATTTTCCTCCCTGAAAGGTAGAACTCTACTCCTTCTACCCTTTGAGTGTGGACTATACTCAATTATTTGTTTCTGAAGAACAGAGAAATGCTATGGTAGAAAGGGGAGAAAGGAATGGATTTATGTTTGTGATGTCCAGCAAACATTGCTTTAGTCATATGATCAAGGTTTAACCCTGTTAGAGAATGATAGCATCCTCAATGATAGGTCATGTTGATAGCACATACCCTTGATATGATGTGATGAAACTATTTCACCTCTAAACCTCCATCTCAGTACAGTTATGTAAAACAAGAACACAAGACAAAACAAGCTGGGGAGAAGCCTAAAAGGCGCTGGAGCATGCCTTCTTAAAGCAGAAGGAAAAAGAATGAAGAACATCTGAGACAAGAAAAGACAAAAGGGCATGATGATTAAAGAATCTAGGTTGGAGCCTCGGCTAGAAAATGGGGACTAAAAAGAGACAGTAAATTATAAAGTATGGAAACTGGTCAACACGCCACTGGTGTGTTAATGTGGGGGCTGGTTTATCAACTGTACTGAGTATGCAATGGCAATTGAAAGATTAACAACAACAAAACTGAATGTGGGCTACATGTGAACTTTGCAACATTTTTGGAAACAAAAGCACTCTAAAATTTCTTAAGGAAAAGCAAAAGAACATGGAGAAATGTAAGCTCAGCTAGATAGGGGGCTTAGGGAAATTGTAGGATGTGACATCTGAGGTTAGATTCTGAGTTGATGATGATGCTAGTTTTGATAACCATTTGATGTGCACTCTGAAGGGGGAATGGGAAAACCAGATTCTAACTAGGAAGTAATGGGGTGTTTGAGAGAATGAAAGAAGTCTGTGTGGCTAGGAGTCTGAGTAAGGAAGAACTGGTGATGCTCTGGAGGTAGCACGGCTTTGCTGCCGTGATGAATTCATATTTCATTTGAAGAGCAATGGGAAGGTGTTAGAAGGTCTCAGGTAGAAAGCTATTGGTCTCAGGATGCCAAAGGTCTCAGTCACCACGCGTGGATATTTACATTATATGAGACACACTCTAATACTATAGTGGTAACAGGAAATGCCTTTGTTGTTTTGTGGACACACTGCTGAAGAGGAGTGATAGCATGGGTGCTGGTGGAAAACATTGGGGCACAGTGGTGTCTTGTACACCATGATTGCATCAAGAGTTTAAAGAAAGTAAACCCATTTGAACATGCTTTGGGCTGGATGATTAGACAATGGAATGAAGGTGGTGCTGTTATAATCTTTGTCTTAGTGCCAAGAGGTGTCTATGTCTGTGAGGAAATATGATTGATTAGAGATTATTGATCTGCATGATGATAATGTAGGTATTCCATACTGTGCTCCAAATGTACTATTTTATATTAGAGAGTCAGAAAATTTGAAGTTCTGACTCTCATATGGTCCTAAGTATTTTAGATGAGACATTTTGGCCGAATGTAATTCTGTCCTGAGGAGTGTTTTAAATGGACTTGAGAAGAACCTGCACTTTCCTGTTGATCACAGCTATCTGTTGATTTATAGTGTTAGGTATACTTGCTTATGGTGATGTTAAAAGTCTTCCATTTTCTTGTTGATTTCCGTTCTAGTTGAAAGCAAATTCTTGATGTTTCCAATGGTTAGTTTGAATTGTCTGTTCTTTATTCAGCTCTATTCATTTCTCCTTCATGTATTTTCGGGCTCTGGTATTTAGTGCCAATATATTCTTAAGTGTTATGTCATCCTATATACTGGACATTTTATCATTATAGAATACTCTGTTTCTATGTCTTAGTCTATTTTTAGTTCTGTAACAAAATACATTATGTCTAGTAGTATGTTTGAAAAATACTCTCATAATTCTGGAGGGTTATAATATAAGATGTAGGCAATTGTAGCTTTGGGGTCTGGTGATGGCTAACTCCACTAGAGAGTGTGGATACTATGTCCTCACACAAAGGTGACGGGAAGAAAGTAAAGCCCACCCCCTCAAGACCTCTGACAAAGGCCTCAGTTCCATTTATGATGGCTCTAGCGTCATAAATTAATTATTTCTTTAAATCCCCACCTCGTAGTTGCTACACTGGTGATTAAATTTCCACGTATAAATTTCTGAGTGGAACTATCATTCAAAATAGAGAACTCTATAGTTTTGTCTCAATATTAGTTTTGTTTGATGTCCATCTGTCCACTCTTGACTCTACTTTGATTGCATGTTCCCATGATATACATTTTCCCCCATTTTTTTCTTTCCATCTACTTGGTCTTTGAATCTAAATTGAATCTTAGGTCTTAGAGAGACCTTATGGTTGGATTATCAAGTGTGGGATTTTGGACCTGTATGAAGTGATTCCTATAACCAAAATTTATAAAAATCAACAAATACTTCGTTATACTCTGATTATAAAGTTATCAATTTAGAGTCTAAGATTCTACACTTAGGTTTCATATGTGCTGGATTATGTTTTCTTAAATTTCTAATGAACTTTCTGTGAGTATGTGTTCACTTATGCATTCATACAGTTGTCCCCAGCTATAATTTGTGAGGGAAATGTGTGGGTTTTTTCTCTTCCCATCACCCAGGACCTGGTATGAGAAATGAAGGATTTAGGGATTAACTTTTACTAGTCAATAAATACACAATACTTGTTGCTATTTCTGTGTTGCTAATATCCTCTGTAACTCTGGACTCTCCAGAGGAGGATGCCAAGTTGGCACAACTTGCCATTGTCATTATGCCATGCCCCTTTAAAATTGCCACATGTCTTTTACAAGGGTTGAGATTACATGGGATTATTGTAATGTCATTGAAAGAGCATGGACTTTGGTAATATGCAGACAATGTCAACTCAGCCACTTGCCAAGTTGAGACTATAAATATTCATAGATGGTTAATTACGTTAGACCTTGAAATTACTATTAATGCTGATTTTATAAGGTAGTGATAATAAACAGATAAAATACAATTTTAAAACAATTTCTCTTTGGGACATGCAATTTTTTTTCTCACTGGAAACACATAGTTTCTAAGATGAATGGCTTTGGAGAGTTCAGTCATATCATTGGATGTACCCTAGAAACTTGGCTATTTGGAGAATGAATGTTGGATGCTCTGATGTTCAACCTAATATAATTGAGATATAATGAAGTGTCTTGAATGACTTGGCCACCGTGAACGACATGCAATGACTTAAAGAGTGGGAAATGACTTTTTTTCTGTTGCTCCTGGAGCTGTGCAAATTGATATTTGGGCTTCCAGAATCCATTTGGAAATAAATGGGTTTCATTTATCAATGCAGTGAGATGCTGGACAGCCCATATTGTTTTTGCATCTCTGCCATTGGTAGGGAATGTGGATATAAAAGGTTCTGAAGTGTGAGGATTCCTTCTTCTTCAGAAAACTTTTAACAGCTTGAAGATATTTTGTTTGATCTTATGGTACTTGATTAACAGAAATGGAATACTTGTTTTCCCAAATTTGATGGTTCAAGGAATTATTAACCCAATACCCTCAGCTTTTAAAGTCTACAAGTGTACCTTGGCTATTAAGACTTTTATTCAGAAGAAAAGCAGCCGTCATGTCTTAGGGAATGGGATATTCATTATGGATACCGGCAAGAAGGAGGAATGTTCATTCATAGGAAATTGTTCTTCATGAGCCCTTCTATGGATTTCTTGTGTTTTGTTGGTTGATTTCATATTGAAAAGTTTAGTCTGAATTTGAAAAGTTTAAAATCCTTTCCACATAAATCAGTGGGTCTATAAAATAACTCAGTCTATAGAGGAAGAAACCTCCATGTTGCATCCCTTTCTAGGGATATGGTTGGTGGCAGATAGACTTCCCTGTGCAACTCTGCCCTCTAGTGTCTCACAGGAGCCATGGTCATCATGTTCTTGGAATTCTGCTGGAGTTCTGCTGAGTTAGGTAGGGTAGGGATCTCTGTACTTTTCTCATGTTCCTTGGAAATGAACATGACCAAGATTAAATTCATTTAAGGTTTTCATTTTAAAACAAGCATTTACATAAAATATTAAAAAATCAATGATAAAAAGATATATCATCTATCATTGCTTACCTAATCAGTGCAAATAAAAATTTTCTATTAAGCTAGGTTTTAATTTGATCAAAACATTTTATCTATCTATCTATCAATCTATCTATCATCTATCTATCCATCTACCTACCTATCACCTATCTATCTATCTATCTATCTATCTATCTATCTATCTATCTATCTATCATCTATCTATCTATCTATCTATCATCTATATCATATAGATATATATTGTTCAACCTATTGGTGGTGTTAACCTCTTCAGGCATTTTTGGAATAGTTTTTAAGGCAATTTAAGACTAGAAAGCATGTGAACTCAAGCGGAGTGTAAATTCATTTGCATTTATTTTGGGGAGGGCACTCAATTATTATTATTCATTCTATTTCTGGGTAGGGTATGTTTAAAGAGAAGATAATTATAACACCTAATGGTATCAGAATATGTTTGATATACTGAAAATCAAACTGATGAACAAAGGCATAAATTCTTTAAATAATGTAATTATCTGGTTTCACATGTATAAAAGCAACTACTAACCAATAATTGGAAAGACTTTATCATTTAAAAGAGAAACTGATCACATCTTAGCTTCTGTTTTTACATTTTCAAAGAAAACATTTTACTTTGCTTGGGGCCACATTTCTAAAGAGAATTAGATGAGACACCATTTGAATGATGTAAAGCTTATGAACGATATTTGAAAATGAGGTTTTTCATTACTACTGATTATTTTACTAATGGCAAACCATCATGCTTGAGAGAGGACTGTTTTCCAGGCAGCTTTAATTCTTAGTTAACAGCCAGCTGAACATCAATTAAACTATAACTATTGAGGCACCGGCCATCCCTGAGGCTCTTTTATGGGGAGAGGATGTGTGAAGAAAAATATTTTCTATATAGTTTTGAGTCCCTAGCGATGTATCCTGGAAATAACAAAGAAACCAAAGGAAAAAAGAGGAGAAACATGAATAATTTTATTTTTCTAGGTGAGAAATAAAATTTAACTTTAGAGTTACAATGTATTTTAACAACTCGAATGTTTGGTTTTAGGCAAAAATTGTTTGTCTAAATACATCTAAATTTTACCCTTTCAGATTAATGAAGCCAAAATTGCTCTTGGTTTGAGGCACCAAAAATATGATCTTTTAAGGGCAATGTTGTTGTTGTTCTTCTTCTTCTCCTTCTCCTCCTTCTTCTTCTTTTAATTATCCTGGTGTGATCCGGTACTGGATGGCCTGGGAATTGAACCTGTCAGTGCTCTCAACTGCTGAGCCACCTCTATTTCCCAAGGGCAATGTTCTAAGGGATGTGTTTTGTACCTGTCCCCACCTTTCTGATGACTAACTCATGTGTCAAGAAGTATGTGGAAGCATGACAAACGTGAAAGACTGTTGTCTTTGTCAGGGAAATCCACTGCAGCTCTGGTTTTCAGGCTTGTGTAGGGGTAGTCGAGGAACTGGAGCTGAGTTTAGGTGTGCAAGTGTCTGTGAGATGACAGTGTGTTCATTACGTCCATTGAACCCATTTCACTCACTTACACAACTTTTTCAAGACAGACCACTGGATTTTAATGTTGTGAACATCTGTTGATGTATTTTTTGTTTATTCATTTAAAATTAATTACTTTACATTGGCAGATAAAGATTACATATGTTTATCTTGTAAAATATGTAGTTTATATATGTATATATAAAATTGTGGGGAGGGTAAATCAAACTAAATGACATATATATGCATCACCCTACTTACTTAGTGTTTGTTGTGAGAATCTGTTGTATGGCTTGGGCGGTTGGTGAGGCCCCTGGCAGTGGGACCCAGGATTTATCCCTAGTGCGTGAACTGGCTTTTTGGAGTCCATTTCCAATGGAGAGACACTTTGCTTAGCCTTGATGCAGGGGAGAGGGGCTTGGTCTTGCCTCAACTTGATATGTCAGGCTTTGTTGGCTCCCCATGGAATGGGGGGTGGGCTGAGGGAGAGGTAGGGAGAGCGGGAACAGGGGAGGGAGGGGGAAATGTATGTAAAATGGTATGTAAAATGAAAAAAAAATCTTTTAAATAAAGAAAAAGACAAAAAAAGAGAGAATATTGGTGGCTAGATATTTATCAGAAAGTAAGAAAAAAAAAAGCACTTGAACTTGATTCTTCCTAATTGAAAGTTAAATCCTTTGGCCAACACACCTGGCCCATGATGATTATGTTCTACTTTCTGCTTCTGAGTTCTGCATCTTCAGATTTCACATAAAGAAGAGATCGTATGGTCTGTCTCTCTCTCCTCTCTCTCTCTCTCTCTCTCTCTCTCTCTCTCTCTCTCTCTCTCTCTCTCTCTCTCTCTCCCTCCCTCCCTCCCTCCCTCCCTCCCTCCCTCCCCCGCCCCGTGTGTGTGTGTGTGTGTGTGTGTGTGTGTGTGTGTGTGTGTGTGTATGTCTGTGGCTTGTTTCACTTAACATAATGTCTCTTGGTTCATCTATATAATAATAAAGAGAAAATGATTTCTCTTTGTTGATGCAAAGCTGAATAGTATGTCATTGTTAGCTTTTCGAGGCAGATGATTGAGTCAAGAGGAAACTGGGATGGAGTGCTGGAGACTAGGGAGTTTATTATAAGTGTTATGAGTGCTGTGGACAGACAGAGGGACAACAACATGGTAAGATAGTCCAGGCCCCAACATCAGAGAGAAGCATTGTGGCAACATCTCTAAACATATTCAAGTCCATGTGGCAGATGAGGGAGCCTCTTTTTATACTTTTTGAAGGATGAAGTTTACATCAAGATCTGAAGCCAGATTCTCTGAGTCCCAGGCAGATGGGGACAAATGTGACAAACCAGAATTCTTTGATGTAGACTGACGTCCCAGGTGAGTGTGACAGAAGTGGGTCCACTATGATTGAAAGACAGTGTCCACTATGGTACCTGGTGGTATCTGTGAGATGAGACTTGCACAGAGGCTGTTTTCTAGCATTACATTCTTCTAGTCATTGTTTATAGATGCCACATTTTCTCTGTCTATTCATGTGCAATAGATGGACACAGGTTGATTCCCTATTTGGTTGCCATAAATAATGTTACAATGGACTGTGTTGATGCAAGTAGCCCTTGTAGATACCCAGCGAGTTCATTTCTTTTGGCGTATACCCAGTGATAAGACTCTTGGGCTATGTGGTCATTCTATTTTCTACTTATGGAGCAGTCTCCATGCATTTATACAGCTGTACCATCCTTCATCACTGTGTGGAGTTGCCTTGCCTCTGTATTCTTCCCACACATAACCTTTTATCTTTTCGATAATAGTCATTCTAACAGGTGTGACATAATAACTCACTATGGTTGCCTTACATTTCCTTGATGACTAGAAATGTTGAACTTCTTTTCTTGTACTTTTTGGCCATTTCAGAAACGTTGATTTTGGGTCTTTTAAAAACAAGTTTTATTTCCTTGCTATGGCCTTGTGTGAATGCATGAATTACAAATGCTTTCTCCTATTCTGTAGCTTGTTTATTCCTTTGCTGTATAGAGTCTTTTAAATTTCAGTGTAGTTCTCATTTATCTCTTTGTTTCTGTTGTCTGTGCTTTTACAGTCTCATCCAAACAAACCAATGCTTATGTAAGCAACTCATAAATTCAGTGGGTCACACACAAAAAGAAGACACGAAAGGAGAAGGCAAGGGGAGCTTGTTGAGAAGAAGGATGTCATTGGGGGAGGGTAAGGTGAGAGAAGATGATGGGGTGACAATGACTAAAATTCTTTGTATACGTGTTTGAAATTGCCAGAGAATGAAAAACCCTTTCTGACTGTTGAGTTTGATGTTACCTATGAGAGAGCCATATTTATCCTCTGTGGCACTAAGATACTTCTTTCTGTGCTTAGCTTCTGACTTTTTAGTGTAGAAGCATGCTGCACTACATCTACTAAGATAATCATATTATTTTCCATTATGTTAATGTGGTGTGCCATATTTATACTCTGCATATGTTGAACTTTTCTCACATTACAAAGATAAAACACACTTTATCTTTTGGACATGCTGTTGAATTTGGTTTGCTGGTATTTTGTTAGTGATTCTCATTTCCATATTCATCATGGATGCTGGCAGTTTTCTTTCTTCATAGTATCTTTGTATTACTTTAGAATCTCAGCAATGTCAGCAGTGAGTTGCCAACACTTGACTTTGTCATAAAGTTTTAAAGGATTGGCAATAGTATAAATATTTGATAGATTCAACAGTCAAACCATCAAGTCTTGGGCTTATTTAATTATTTATTTGGCTACTGATGCAATCTCTTTACTAGTTCTTGTTCAATTCAGATTTTCTATTTCTTTGTAATTCACTTTTTGGTGTGCTATGAGTCTATGAACTCACCCATTTCTTGGGTTATCCATTTGTTGGTACATGATTACTCAAAGTCATCCTTTAGCTTATTTGTCTGTCAGTAGCATCTCTTGTAACACTTTTGTTTCTGATTTTCTTTTGATCCCAGTCTATCTAATATTTTTTAATTTAGCTTATCCTTTCACAAAAGAATTCTTAGTTTATTGGTGTTCTATTGCATTGCTCTACTTGGATTTATTTATTTTTAATAAGATATCTATTATTTCTTTTTCCTACTATTATTCTATATTCCTTTCTACCATTTGGGCTTAGTTTGATATATTTGTAGCTCCTTGAACTGTAATGTTAAGTTGAGGTCTTTTCTTTTTTGGTAGAGAAATTTATTGTTATAAACATTTTAGGTCTCCTTTGGCTGAATCCCATATAGACTTATATACTGTACTTTGTCTTATGACATTTTTGAATTTCAGTTTTGATTTCTTCTTTAACACATTTGCTATTCTATGACCATATATTTTGGAATTTTCTTAGATTCTACCACTAGTGACTTCTGGTTCTAGGTGATTGTGGTTGAAAAACACACTTGATGTTATTTTAATTCATGAAGATTGCTATGCAGCCTAAAATGTAATGTATTCTGGAGAATGTTACATTTGTCTTTGGTGTATAGATACTATATCAAAATTACTCTATTTGTTGGTAAGGTTTGTGTTGCCAGAAGTGTAGTTGAAGTCTGATGTTTCTTTATTAATTGTATGTCAGTGTTGTGAGCTTTGCTGGAAGTGAGTTACTAAAGTACTCATTGAATGTTGCATTAATCTAGCTCTTTCTTCAGACTTATTAATACTTCTTGTGTGTATGCATGTGTTCTGGTATGACTGTATCTGTATTCCAACTGTTAAAACATCTTGATGACTTGATCCCTTTTACAATATGTAATGACGTTCTATTTTGTATAGTTTGTGCATTAAAGTTTATTTTAAACCTATTTAAAGTAAATGTACCCTGTGAAAAAGTTTAATGAATACTATCTAACTGTATTAAATATAAAGGTATACAAGAAATGCTTTTGCTTTATTGAAGATTAAAATATATTTCTAGACCAAAATAATTTTACAGATTATTTAGAAAGTTAAACATAACATCAACACAAATTGATGGAGTTAATTCACAGTCATATGTTCCAGGGGCATATGTTTTCAGTTCAGACAACTTGAAAAATATTCTCTATTATCCTATTTTAATAAGAAAAATAACATGACACTTATTACAAAAATAGCTCTTCCTCTCGGTAGCAAACAATAGGTAGTAAATAAAATAAACACACAGTAAAGTGAAATCAGGTTTGTATGGTCAATAAGATGTTTTCAGTAGTTAAACCTTCATCCCAACACATAGCATACTAATTTTTATGGCAATAATACAATAGTAAAAATAATTCATGTTTTAATAAAGGGTTTCTTCTGAACTGAAAAGTCTTAATGACATAGCATAAAATTTCATTGAGCAAAGAAAGGAGTACTTAAATTAATGTGTATGTGAGTGGTGCATTCTGTGCTCTATATTCAACTCACCTAACCATCTCCAGACAGAACCTCACTGATTTAAGATTAGCATCCTTATGAGGAACTAAGAAAATGCTACACAGTGGTAAAGGCCATTTCATTCTATAGTTCAAAGACAAAGCCCTTCAAATAGGGTACTGACTATCTATAGGTGGCAGTTTTATGATAGAAAGTTGGTACATAATTTCTTATCAGTTCTGAGTCAGAATCTGTCTAGTATTCTAGGAGTGAGAGTGCTCATTTCTCATATCTTATCAGAGAGCCTGGTAATGGAATTCCTTCTCGATGTTTGATCAAAACCAAGCAGAGTCCACAACATGATGATGCAGTGATTGGATTATAGGTGTTACCTTTTGTGGGAAATGTATTCAGAACTCATACGAAAACTGTACCTATACACGTGGACACTTATGAACTAAGGCTCACTTCTTTGCATGGTAAGTGGCAGCAGAAGCTGATGGAAATTAGGCAGGTGTTTATTGCTATTAGAAAGACGTGCTATTTTTTAGGACCAAAATCATTTCAAAGATACGGTTGAAAGTCATTCATAGTGAAAGGGTTAGAGTGTGTTTGTGTATCCCACCACATTCACACTTTTTCAGGCTGACTCGGCTCAACCCGAGGGAGACCCTCCAATAGTACAAGCAACCCCTAGCTCCAGAGATAGCGACAGGGATGCCGACTCCCACGTAGGGAGCCCTTGTGTACCGTGCGTTCTTCAGAGTGCTCAGTAGGACTGACACACTTCACACGCCTAAGGGTGCTCGGCTTAGGAATGCATCCCCTGCTTTGTACCCAGTGTCACAGGACCAGCTGGAACTTCTGGAGTGGAAAGGCTAAGTCAACTTGGAGAAATAGAAGATTCCCATCCAGCCAGAGGGCCACTATCCCAGGTCGTGAGGCATTGCCCATCACTATGAGATCGGGATTAAATCTTCTTATAGTCCACTAAGTCATTTTTAACTACGCAACTAATTCAAAGAAGTATAATATCATTGACATTTAAAGAACCGAGTAACCAGACTAACCGGTCCAGTAGAGACAGGTAGGATTCCTCCTTCTCTCCCAGGCCCCAACCTACCCTGTGATTCCCAGGGGCAGTCCTGGGAGAAGGAATGGTCTGCAGACTTCTCAGACTTTTGCAGATGTGTTTACACGTGTATCTGTGCACGTGTGCATCTGTGCTATTTGTACCTCCTCATGGGAAACCCTTCCCTGGTTTGCTCTGCAGCTTCGGTCTCCTGGCAGCCTTCTCAGTACATATGTTCCTGCTTTTTTCCAACTAATGTGCTGTATTATTTAGAATGAATTTGGAAATTTAATTGCTTCCCTATTAGTGGTTCCTAATTTTCACTGTTATAAAGGTAATAGAGTGAATTCTGTATACACATGGAGAGCCTTGCTGCGGGGCCCCATCAGATGGGGAAGTGTTGGATTTTGCCCACCATCAGCACTATACCAGCCTGCTTTTTCCATGAGCATGGTGGGGCGGTGCTCATTTCTCATATCCTCATGGTCAAGGAAATCATAAATAGTTAATTATTGCTAAATTATTAATGTTGCATAAAAGTGATACTCTGTTATTTTAATTCTTATTTCTCTGATTAGAGAGGTTGAGCAGTATTTCCTGGGTTTATTGGCCGTTAGTATACCTTCATTTTTGTAGGCATTTGTGTAAATTCCATTCTTTAAAGACTCTCTATAGTTTGTTCTTTGTCAGTTTTATGCACATACATGGTAGTTACCCCTCTGATCCCATTCTCCTCCCCACAAGTCCCTTTTCCACTTCATGCCTTTTTGTTGTGTTTTGTGACACACTGAGTTTAACAGGGTCTGCCTGTGTGAACACGGACTCTCTCTTGGTATATGGTGGGCTCATCGGCTGGAGACATCAGCTGCCTCTCTCCCAAAATCTTCACCCCTCCTCCCATCTGAACTACTGTATATGGATGACAAGTCCATTTGTGTATCATTGTGAGGGGCTTGTCCTCAAGTTCATCTTCCTGACTACCATGGCCACTACAGTGCTAGACACCACATCCACATTCCTTGATGGGTCATGGAGAGGAGAAAGGCAATCCCCTCAGATATATCTAGAAATATCTAGGGAATATTTCTCAGAAATTGTTTACAGTACTTAAGATGATATCTGATGAACCACAACCTATATGATCACATCTAGAGAGAAGATAAGCCCAAATGTGTTGTATTTTTTCTGGTTAACACGAGGCCTACTGAATTAAACTACTTTTGTTCTTTCCTAAGAACTGGATGAGTGCATATTGGACAATTATCACTCTCCACTATAACCAGTTCTATTAATATGTTCATCCACTAATTAATAGTTTCTTCTATAGCAGTGTCTTAGAGAATAGTGCACTTGGCTTTGGACATGAACTTTACCTCAATGCTTGCCATTCAGCTTTTCTACATCCTAATACACGGCACCCTGGCACCCTGTGTACTCTCGTTTAAGAGCCTCTCAGTAACACTCAGTTGATTGCAGAGTGGCAGCCATTCTTCTTAGCATGGTAGTAAGGCCTTCAGGATGCCTGAGCTGCCAGGCTTATGTCTGCGCCTTCCATGCTTCCTGTGACTGGTTATTGGGCTGGAGTTGCTCCTGCTTTCCCAGCACAGACAGATTCCTGCTTCTCTTACTTCCCCGAAGAGGCTCCGTTCTCCCTGTTGAATGCCTTCACTCTGTTCTCCAGGTGGAGCGATCCCTTCTGGGTTTCCGAGGCTAATCCAAAGCCACTGTCATCCAAGCTGTTTGCTGCCATCAGTCTCTGTGGCATTGTTTCCCTCACTTCCCTCTTAGAACCTCTCAGCACTCTATTAAAAACCATTTTATTTCCATTTTTAAATTATGCATATTATGGGCTGTGTATATATGCACACATGAATGCAGATGCCCGGGAGAACAGGAGCTTTTGGACTTTCTGGGGCTAGAGTTATAGGTGGCCATGAGCCACCAAAGTGGGTGCTGGGAACTGAACCTAGGTCTTCGGCAAGAGCAGCGCATGCTCTTTACCACTGAACCGTCTCTCTGGCCCTAAGAGCTGAACTGTGTCTGTCTTTGCTTCTGGAATTGGGATGCACGTGTGTGTGTGTGTGTGTGTGTGTGTGTGTGTGTGTGTGTGTGTGTGACACTGTGAGGCACCTGAGGACAGGATTTGCGCCTGGATTGTTTTCCTTTTCTTGGCTGTATGCAGAGCAGAACACTGGATAGCACACTGATAACAGGAACTGACAGATGATTTGGTGTCCATACGGTATATGCACTTAGTGCCAAACAGTTATTTTTGTACAACCCAAACAATCATATTACACTCAAGAAACTTACACTTTGTGTGGTCCAAATAACATTATTGGCGATTAATCATAGTAGTAAATGGAGACAAGGTTCATTTCAGAGATAGCACAGCCAGCTGCTAGTGGCAGGGAACACTAGAGTCGACCCCCAGCACATCTATATATCTCGTGGATTCCTTCTTAGCCAAGTAGAAGAAACAGAGTTCAGGACTGATGCCAGTTCTGCAATTTGTTCAGGGAAGTTTTCTCTCAGACTCTGGGAGCAGGTGATGAGACTTCTTGGCTGCATTTGTGTCTCTCTTTGGGGTAGGAACTGAAGGTCTGATTCTGCTCAGATGATGTTTGGGGGTCACTTATTGGGCCATCCATAGCTGTCCACGTCTCAGCGATGATCAGATCCTTACAAAACAAAAACTGGATTCTGATCAAACCCGACTGGATTCTGAGGAAAGGTGGTTCCAGTTAGTTTTTAAAAGATGAATTATCAGGGTTTGCAACATGAGCTGTGTGGTTAAAAAAGTATTCTTATTCCAAAGAAATACTAAAGCCACATTTATTTGTGTTTTGTTCCCTGGCCTAGAAACCTGACATAAGTCTCATTATTTAACAGGAAAAGACTTTTGTTGTATGGCTGGTCAGGTAGGAGCGGTCTGCTCTGTACCGTCACCATTGTATGTATACTGGTCAGGACATGTTCATCCAGATAAATGCAAAGAAAGCATTTGGAAAAACTATTTATTCATAAGAGGACAGGGAAGTATAAATTAAAAATATAAAGCTCAACTGCAAACCTCACCCTTAATGAACGAGATACTGGAAATACAGCAATTGGTGCTGGCATCAAAACACGAGTGTTCTCTTCAGTGCTACTTCAGATTGTTCTGGAAGGGCTAGATTATCACACGCATGCGCGCACACACACGTGCATACACACATACACACACACACACACACTACATGCATGTCAATAGTAATTTTGTTCTTTTTGTTCACAAATTCCAACAAAACAAAATGAAAAAAGAAACTTATTTTATTTCTGCTGCCCCCTGTTGTGGTTAATAGGAAGGTTTTTTCTTTTCATAGGCTTACTGGCAATATCAGGGTAGGATAGGATGTATACGGTTTACTTGTGGTTATAACTGGAGACCTGGAAGGAAAAATGAACTTTAATTCCATTCTCAGTATCTCCAGATGTGTGCACAGAAGTGAACACTTGCACGTGTGCACACACACAAACACACACCCACTTGTGAGTGAAAGGATACAAGACAAAAGGCTGAGAGCTTTATTCTGTGAGGATATTCAAAAATTAGAAGAGTCTGAAAAAGTGAGATGTGGCGACGAAGTGGTTGTGGGAACTAATTGGGCTTTGTGTGTCATTACCGTGAACTGTCGAGGAGTATTTGTTTGAATATAAAGCAGCATGTCTTGGCCATTCCACCTCTATACTTTTGTCCTCATAGAATTAAGTTCTTTTTGTCTCTAAACATTATTCTAGAGGCCCACTGATTACCTAAAGCTGTCTTTAGCTGTCTGTACATCAGCCCCAATGAAGAGATGGACTCCTCAGTAAAACTTAAAGAGGGAGCGTCAACCAGTGAAGTGCTGACCTTACAGGCACAAGGACCTGAGTTTGGTGCCTGCCCAGTACTCAAACAATAAAAGCTGGACATGGATACATGCTCCTGTAATCCCAGTGCTAGGGAGGCCGAGGCAGGCACTTCCTGGAGCTCACCACTCACCCAGCCAGCTTGGTTTATCGGATAATTGATAAGCCAAGTGATGGAGCTAACTCAAAACAATGTGGCAAGCTCCTAAGGGACAATGCCTGAGGCCTCCATACACACATGTACACATGTGTTTATACACCAACTGTGGTGGTTTGAAAGAAAATAGCCCCCAAAGGGAGTGAGTGGCACTATTAGGAGGGGGCAGGCTTTGAGGTCTCTTTTGCTCAATCTTCCCTCAGTGTGACAGTAAGTTGATGATAATGGACTGAACCTCTGAAGCTGTAAGAGAGACACCGCAATTAAATGTTTCCTTTGTAAGAGTCACCGTGGTCATGGTGTCTCTTCACAGCAATAAAAACCCTAACTAAGACATCAACACACACAGATACACACACGAAAACATAGACACACAGACGGACAGACAGACTGACAGACAGACACACACACACACACACACACACACACACACACACACACGCACACGCACACGCACACGCATAAGCATATAACATTATAGAATTGATGAGCTTGGAAAGAAGATGAGAAGGAGGTGGAGGGTAAAACCAAGAAAGAAGACCACCCCCAGGCCCACCTGGGAGACGGGCCGTGGGACCCTGATGGCTGAAGAGGACACCTGACACAAAGTGTCAAGGAAGAGAAGGACAATATGGAAGAGAGGCCTGATTTAGTATGATTTGAGAACTCAGAAACTACATCAACTTAACTTCTCCTACAGCTACCCTAGCTAGCCAGACAGACTGCTTGCCGTGGAAGTAATTAACTTGTGCAGCATTTTCCAGTCACCAGTGATTTTTGGTCATTTAAAACCTGGGTTTTATTTTATGGTAGAAGAGACAGAGAACCCATTTCTGTAAACCCTTGGGTAGGACTGTCACAGCATCCTTCCTGGCCTTGAATGGCCACCATGTTTCACGGAGTTGGCCTGGTGATTACGTTTCTGCGACATGAATGATAGAGGACACCAAACCCAAAGGAGCTGGCTGCAGCAGTGTTTGTCAAGTCACTCACTGTGAACTCCCTCCCCTATTGCCATGGTTTATTCCTTGAAAACAAGTCAGCACATGCAATCTATACTCTAAGTAGAAGATCTTTGATTGTTTAAAATGTGTTTGACTTACTTCAATTAACCTACACTACAATTTTCTGTTTGAACTCTTATCCTAACCCACAAGGGAAGATTTTTTCCTGTGCATTTTACAGGCAGCTTCTTTTTCTTCCTATCGGTGGTCACTTTTCACTTTGCTGGTTTTATATGTTGTGCATATGACATTCAAAATCCAGATCAACACTCAAAACCTCACTAGTTGCCCCCAACTTTCTACTCAGTTTGGGTGTTTGCCTAACAGACTAAATACTCAGATAAGGAGCTGAATATTACATTCTAACAGCATTTTGCATTGTGAACTTATAGACTTTCTTCGGCACCATAAGATCCCCACATGGAGCTTAGGTTTGGATATAATTTTACCTTGAATTCAGAACCACATGACTCACCTCTGTGTATCCCCCTGTGTGCTCAGTAAACAAATAGCAATGTGTTGCTTTGATGAAGAATCAGAATGCATGGTTTAACTAAATGCTAAAACCCTCAAATCAATCAAGCAGGCTGATGGGAAACAAGAGGTAGGATTAAGGGATGAAAAAGAGAGAATGACAATGAACACACCTTTAATGGTTTAGTGCTAGAGAACAAAGGGGTGTTAAGGGAGGCTTCTAGAGAAGCCTGGGGGAGGAGGAAGGACTGCTGGAGGCCATGCATTAAGATGGACATCACACAGGGAGAGCACACATGGTCTGGGCATCAAGGACCAATTTGCTAAATTTCATCTTAAGAGGTCAACTTAATTAATGCCTTAATTTTGGTTTAAACATATTCAAGTTGAAGTTTGAGTGGGCTATGACATGTTACAGTGTGACATGCTACAATCCAGGAACTCCTGCATACCTTGGTGGGTTAGTTAGGTTTGTGTCTTTATAACACAGCACTGGGGGGAGGGGAGCCAAAAAATGGTCAACCGAATTAATATTTGTAAGTATTTATATGCATTCTAGTTCTTTATGTTTCCTGAACTCATTTCACAGCATTTTTACTGAATTTTCTGAGCAATAACCATTAATGTTTAATTGTTTTTTGTGTATGAAATGTTCTCACATGAATTAGCTCAATAGTGCCTTATGAAAATCTGGGCTATTGGTTTAATCATTAGTTTCTTTTAATAGATGGGTCCATTGGGCCTTAGGGAAGTAAAGATAAAATTCTTCTTGGTAACTTGACAAATGAAAATGAATCAGGAAATGAGCTTGGTTTCACTTAAATTCAGTTAGTTTTTGTTAACAAGAAAGAATGGACATGGCCACATCTACAGAATGCTAGACTCAACTCAGTGCTGTGGTTCTGATATGACTTGACTATTCAACTATGTTCCTCAGTCACTGATATAGTAAAATCACAGCTTAGTCACAGGATAGCACTATTGAGAGACGCTATGAACTTTTAAGAGACTGGTCTAGAGGGAGGTCCTTAGGCAACTGGAGGTGTGCTCTCTAAAGACTTTTTCAAGCGATGTCCATTTTCTCTTATGTAAGTGTGGTCACTGGATCTTGGCCTTTATCTCTAAAGTGTGAGTTAAATGAATGTGCTCTCCTTATAAACTTGGCTTCCCCCAGTGCTGTGTGGTAAAGACACAAAGTTAACTAACCCACCAAGGCATTCAGGAGTTCCTGGACTGTTTAACATGTAATAATCCATTCAGACTTCAAGTTGAATATGTTTGGACCAAAATCTCTGCATCTGACCCATCCCAACATCAGAGACATTTTGAGTGTCAACATGATGAGACAAGTGTGACTGTTTAAAGCACTCAAACTTTGACTCATGCGCAAAATTATTAAAACATTGTCAGTGTTTGCCTTTAGCTTGTGTGTATGGACTGCATATACAACACAAATGAATTTCATATTTAGCTTTCGCACTCATCTCCAAAGGACCTCTTTATGCATATGTAAAGATCCCAATTGTGAAAAGAAGGTCTTACATCTGAAACCCCATGGCCCCAAGCACCTCATTTAGGGATACTTAGTTCACACTACCCATATTCTGAAGGGGTTTTATTAGCCCCAGCTGGTCTGTAACTGAGACTCACACAAACCTCTTTACTAGTATCCTGGCTGCATACTCCTATCCCAAATGCCTCACACCACTTAGACCCAGACAAAATTTTCCCAGTTATTTGCCTTCCTGGCTTTGATCTTGCTCCATTGTATAGTTAGTGTCTCTAGAATAAACAAAAAGATTGAGTTTGAGTGTGGGCAGCACCTTCATTTATAGAATACTGGCTAGTGCTTTCCTGTGTTTAGGAAGGTTTTCTTTCAAGGCAGCTTAAAGGACCAGTGGGGTCTCAGATTTAGGGCACAGAAAGTCCTTTCTGATGAGAGAGAATGTTGATATTTAGTGACCTGGTTAGTTGTCTCTTCAAAGGTGCTGAGGACGAAGAAACCAGGCAGAGTGGACCATGGGCAGCCAGTTTGCCTTGGCTCACTGTTAGAAAGGCAGAAAAGGACTGGGGTTGGGAGTCAGGTCTAACCTACTCCACCCTGTCTCCTTGGTTCCTTGACTGCACATTTGTGGATAGTGGTCTCCTGCTTCTTTTCATGAACCTGTGCTATACCAGAAATGAGAAGCAGATACAGAGCAAGGGATCAGAAGTTCTTCAGTCAGTGTGAAGTGCCAAGGACCAATAAGGAAACAGAGAAAGAGGATTGAAGACAGCATGAGCATAGAGTATTCTGCTCCATTTAAGTCTGATGCAATTTTCCTTCACACATTAAAATGTGAAATGCAGAGTGTAAGCAGAGCTTTGCTATAAGTAGAAACAACAAAGGAGAGAGACAAGGCCAATGAGAGCCATAACCGGGAACTTGACATGGCTCACCGAGTTACACTGTACACTGTGTTCCTTTGAAATGCTGGCATCTGGAACGCACGGCCAGTGTGGGCCTTGAGGGTAAAGACAGGCTTTGTCAGAGTTCTCTGTGATCTGTTTTGTCATCTGGTTGCCCTAAGAGCCATCTATGTGGAAACACCATGGTTTCAGGAGGAAGATTTTTTCTTTACACTCTGTTCCCTGGGTAGAGTAGAGTCAGTTTCATTGCTGCTGTATCAACTGGAAAAACGCCACCACAGTTAAATCGTATTTCCTATTAATCCACTAATCCACCACTGCCTTCTGTGCAGAACTTGAGAATTCATGGAGCCTGGTCTCTGCAGTGATATTAGTGATGACTCTAAGTTATGAATGTCTCCTATCTGCTGTGTTATTCTTCAGCCCGTACTTAAAGTCTCCAGTGTGTACTCTGGATGGTTTGGAAGTGCCTGTTTGATGGAACACTTGGTGTTTCCTCTTCTGTTGGTTTAAGACTACATCATTCCTCCACCTTTGAGAGTAAATGGATTTTCTCAGCTTCAGAACTTGTCCCTAGGTCCTTTCCTGTTCAGTGCTGTGGCATATTTCACCAAGACTTCAGGAAAAAATAATAATAATCTTGACATTCATACACATCTACTTAAGATGCTGGAAATATAAGCACCACATAAATCTTAGTCATTTCTATTCCTATGATGCTAGTGTTCTTCCCACCTCTAATTCTATAAAGTTTTTAAAAATTGAGAATATATAATTCAAGGTTTATTAAATTTGTCAAATTCCTCCTCAGTGTGAATGGAGAAAACATTGCTTTCCCCCCCTCTGACAGACAAATGTGAAGATCTCTGCTCCTGGCCATCTACTTTTAACACTGTACCTTTGTGGTCCCTCCATGCTGAGGACAAGGCCCAGGTGTGATTTCCACTCACAGCTGCCCTAAGTGTTGCAGGCCAGGGGTCCCAGAAGGATTACCTTTCAAGCTCAGTCCCAGAAGCTGCATCTCCCATGGTGGATCTCCAGATCTTCATTACTCTTCTAAGGGTCCATGTTATCGTGTGTGTGTGTGTGTGTGTGTGTGTGTGTGTGTGTGTGTGTGTGTGTGTGTGTTTTGGCTTTTTGAGACAGGGTTTCTCTGTGTAGTTTTGTGCCTTTCCTGGAACTCACTCTGTAGCCCAGGAGGACTTTGAACTCACAGAGATCCGCCTGCCTCTGTCTCCCGAGTGCTGGGATTAAAGGCGTGCACCACCACTGCCCCACTGGGTCTGTGGCATCTTATGGGCAGGGAGAAGACTGGCTCCAACATGGACAGTGTCCATTAGTGGCTTTCCATCCCCAAGTCCTCTACCTGGTCCCAGCTCTTTCCAGAAAACTCCAGTGGCTGTCATATTTGTGATCTGTGTCTTCCACCTGGTGTCTGCTGTCTGGAAAAAAAACCAACAACAAGAAGTTATATTGACATAAATGCTTTAACTGTTGAACAGTTCTATGCCATTTAGGTTGTGTAGGTTTAAGGTTTTTTTACATTGAGGTCAGAGGGTTGTTTGTAGACACGCATGTGTACACATGTGTGAGGGAGCATGAGTGTGTGCACACATACTGGGTATTGATTTGGAGACTGTGCTGATTGTAAAGGAAGACTCACAAGTCCACGCCCCTTCCTGTATGCAGGGTAGGCACTGGCATCACCTGTCTGTGAAGGATTCATCAGATCCACTTGTGTGAAGCATTTGGGAGACAGGGATGCTTTGAGAAACTGTGGCATCTTCATTTCTAGCAGTTGGCTGTGGTTCTGCAAAATCCATTCATCTAAATTTTTATGTATCATCCAATTATTTTCTGAGGAGCATAAAGGGATAGTTCAAAGGTTGAGATCACTTCCTGCTTTGCAGGGGCCTGTGTCCAGTCCCGGCATCCACATCTGATGGTTCACAGCTGTATGTAACTCCAGCTCCAGGGATCTTATACCCTCTTCTTGCCTCTATGCACCTGACCTCATATGCTCTCTCCACACATCCATATAATTTAAAAAATCTAAAAGAAAGATGTTTAAGCAAAGTAATTGTCAGGATGCACATGTTTCATAGGTGCTCTGTGATGATTTCCATTTTCTGACTTTTCTTTGCATCAATTTTGGCTTTTTAAGGATTTATCTTTTTTCTCGACTTGGAAAAATTTCTTTTTAAATAGTCTTATTGTCTCATGTTTATTTAAAGTAAGTAGCATATGCAGTGTGACCAATGGGCTTTCCATTGAATGTATTAGGACACTCTAGAGATTTCAAGAGACCATTCCAGTGTTTTACCGTATTATGTAAATTTTGTGTATTTTTTCTTTTGATTTCATTTTGGACAACTAAGTTTATAGAATTTCAACTTTGTACAGATGGTAGATAGGCTTTCTCTCCCTCTGGTTTTTATAAATTTTCCATTTCACTGCACTGTGAACAAACAGTATTGTTCCTTTCTATTTTTATAACTTGCAGGGGCTTTTTAAAAAAATCTAATAAATAGTAAAAGCATTCGGTAGACATTTGTAAAGAAGCCTCGTCTTTGTTTTCTGATATGCTGTTCCATTTATATGTCTGAATAGCTTTGTAACTTTATTCCTGTGTCTTGTTCCCCTGAATGTTCTCCAGCAGTAGGGTCCCTCCAAACTCTTTAGTGATCCTTATGCTGTTGCAGTTTATCATGGTTTTGCTACATAAATATCGATGTCATGCTTGTAAGTGTTAGATGGACTTTAGGTTCCTCATTCTTCAACCTCAAAGTAGCTTTTTCTTACCTGATGCTATTTGCGATGAGTCTAGTGCATCTTATTATGATCAACATTATTGAATTTCTGATTGACAGATACATACATTTATATAATGAATTTTAGGCATTTTCCTGTCTCATCCCCCTCTCTCACTAGTTCCCTTCCCCTTGGACCCTTTTTTTCAAGCTCTCCTCCAACTTTCATGTCTGATTAGTCTGTCTGATATGCAGTTCCCAAAGTATTTATTTATTTATTTATTTATTTATTTATTTATTACCATTTCTGAGTTCCGTTATTGTGTTTCCACACATATCTATACACGTATCTCTTTCTATAATGGGAAATTTTATTTGTATTTATATGTCTAGTCTCAGTTCTGTAATGACATTTTATGCTGTTCTTTGTTTTACTGCTTACATTTTTATGACAGGGTTTGGATTTAGTTGTGTAGTTTTTCCTGTTATTTGGAAAGGTTATGTTACATTGTAACTCTTCTAGGAACAATCATATAACCATAGTGCCATAGATATGCTTAGATAATTTTATCTCTTCAGACAGTATCTATTCATGCCTCTTAAGACATTTGAAGAGGTAACTATTTTCCCTACTTCTACCTTTTCTTTTTACTATCTAACTTTAGTTGATCATATTCTCTACTTTAGCTGGTCTATTGGTATCTTTTATACTTTTATTGTACATAACTTCTTTTCCCTACTAGACTTATGTTTGGTGCCTTCATATCAGCTCTCTAGGGTAAGTCAGTGTAGCTCTAAGACCTTCATTTCTCTTCCCATGTGCCTTTCAACACTTTGCTAGTCACCTTCTCTTCACTGGTCAGAGCACACACCATTTTCTTTCTCTTTTAGAGCTGTGGTTCTTGCAGTTGCTTTTATTTTTACTCATGAAGTGCACGTAGTAACCAATAGGAGTCATTTTCCTGTGGTTTTTGTCTCTTGACTTCTTTGGCCTGAGGACTCTGCCTACTTCTGGGAGAATCCCACAGTGATTGGATGCCTTTTCCTTCAGGGGAGGTTTACCTTTAGTCTATCTGGTGCCAAAAAGTGTTTTCAATTTCATCAAGGTCTGCTGATTTTGTGTTTGTTGTTATCTTTCAAGCTTTTCTGGTAGCGTGGACTCTGAATGATTCTTTTGCTTCTCACTTTATTGACTTATACCTTACTCATTCATTTATTTTTCTGCTCTCTTTGCTGTTTTCGTATTCTGAGACACCAGTTAGACATGCATTACATCTAAGTACTATTGTTTCTCACGAACTTTTCCTTCTCCCTTCACCCCTTTCTTTTTAACCAAGTCTTTCTAGCTATTCCTGTCTTGTCTTGAACTCTTGCCTCAGATTCCTGAGTGTTGGCATTACAAGCATGTGTTACTATCCTGGGCTTTCCCCTGAATTTCATAGTGTATGGCATATTTCACTGACCACACTCCCCTTACTATATCTATGAGCCACTTGGGTATAGTAAGAGACACAAACTCAGCTCTGCAGGACACCGCATTTTCAGAACACTTTGTTAGTGTTGAAAACATTTCCAAGCAACTCTTGTTCATTCTCTTCTTCTGCCCTTGCCCTCCCTGTCTCTTTCTCTTCTTTCCTTTCCTTTCATCTTGCTGTTTTGTGATGCCTTCATTCTTGTTCATGTCTTTGCACTGAGAGACGTGTTTCAGAGGAAATCACATTTTTATCTATGCATGTAGTACGTAGTGTGATTTATTCACATTTTTTGAGTAGACATGAAAGACACATTTTAACTGAAATAATACCCCTTTTCCTTGGCCCCAAGGACTTTCAGTCTGTTCAACAGTGTTTTCAGGTTGAGCAACATAATCTCATTTCTTAAGAGAAACAATTATTTACTCTGAATCTTTCTCCTTAAACTGTGGCAGGCAGGGTAGGGAGAATTAATTTCATGTTTTATTTTTCAAACTATGTTTCAATGATGTACTTGATATTTTTGTACCAGCTTCCTGTTCCCATTGCTTACTAGGGCATAGATGCTTTCAGGATTTCAGAGGCTTCCAGGACATCTTCTGAAATGTTCTTTGTGTCTGTAAATTAAATATTGTCTTTCTTATTCTTGGCCTCCAGGCCAACATGTCACACTCTTTTGTTCTCTTGTGCTTTGAATACAAACCATGCATTTCCAAGCAGAGTTCCCATTTGTCTGTTACTATAACACCTTTTCCCCATCTCAGTACTTTGTTAAACATCTCTCCTTCCAGAATTAGATTTCCATGTATAAAGTCCCCATTATTGACTGTGCAGGCCCACATCCTGTAGGAGGTTTGCTGAAGAAGAAAGAGTGAAGACAGATGTGAAGTGGATGCTCTTGGAGCAAAATTAATGGAATCCTGCAGTTCTGAATTGTAAGGATAGGCACATGTGGTTGCCGGATGGCCCATGAGGTCAAGCCAAAGAGAAGGTGTCCAGCCACTCACCACAATCGTTTCTTCACTATACTTTTGCTCTTGGGCTATTTTGTCACCTCAGACAGAACTGATTTTATACTTGTTTTTGAACACAATGATAAGCCTTCCCCGTGTGTTTCATACTCAGGATGCAATCTCCTGCATCCTCTGGACTGTTTCCGCAGCTACCTAGTAAGTGGTCTGAACTTAGGCTAAGGTCCTGTGGACCTAGATAAAAGGAATCCTCTGCAGCCAGTTTCCAAATGACACTCACAGATCACAGTTGGCAGCCTCTTCTCTGACTTTTTGTATTCCTACCTTAGTGAACTTTCCCTTACCAGGAGTGCTGGCTGCTTAATGACCAGGGCTGTTTAAATTGTGCCTGTTCACCAGTATTCAGTGTCCCCCAAACCAGCAAAAACTGGAGTGGAGCCGAGTGTGTAGTTGGTGCAGGAGGTGGGGGGTCCTCTTTGGCACACAGTAAAGTGATCTTCCTGCTTAAGCCACCCAGAATGTTAGAACTGAAAGGTCTCTGAGAGAAAACAGCCTGGAGTGGGTGACCGACTCATTCCTGACCACAGCAGGTATTCTGGAGCCTTCTTTGATAAAATTGCTGTAGGAACATTTGGATTTCCAATGTCCATTTATGATACAGAGTGAGATTGATTAGTGGTAATGAAGCTTCTCTTCTACCCTATTTACATCTCAAATTTGAAGCATATCCTGAACATTCTTTGACTCCTTTCAAGGCTTTTTGAATTATTTTCATAAAAGAATTGAGTAGTTGTCTTTTACACCTGGTTTCTTCAAGTGTTCCGCCATCAGAACATTTAATTTTTTTTTAAAATAGAAGCATGATTCTTTTCTTTTTCAAAGAACAGTTTGTCTTTTCTAGTTACTAGCACCCCATTGGTTATATTCTATGACCACCTGGGGAGAATCCCTGCAGAATCTGTGTAACGATACAACTGTATTTAAAGTGCGCAAATGTCACCAGGACAGCACTCAGCATCTCAGTGTTCACAGCGTGCCAGCATATTTTACACAGGACAAGTGTAAAGATTCAATACCTGTGCATACCCAGTCTTGATGAATCACTGGTGGTTTGAACTGATTTGTGACATGGGCTGACAGTTACTCAATATATGTATGTGTGAGTATGTCGGGTTTATCCATCAGTAGAACAATCAATGTGAGTTGTTAGCTGAGAGGTCGACCCAGTTTTCAAGCTGAATCTGGTTATAATATTAAGATTTGTTAAAATTGGACTGCACCTGTATTTGCCAATTTAGGTAGTAAAACAATCTTGGAGGGCAATGAACACTGGTCTCTCTTTTTCTCTGTAACTGATAAAACATGGTGATTTTATTTATTTATTTATTTATTTTAAAAAATAGAGCTTAAAACATGAAAAAGGAGAGGAGAAGGAAATGATACTATTTTGGATTTTATATCACAACTTTAACTGTATGCTTTCCCCATATTCATTTATTTCTTTTTGGATCTTTGCTTTTCTTAGTACATGTAAAGTTAAAGTAAGTTAGAGCAGGTATAAGAAAACAGTGTTGATCCAAAGAATTATATAACTCAGTGAATATCAGCTGGAGGTCAGTATTTATTGGAACCTGAAAACAAGCTGAAGGAAGACATCAGGGTCATCCTACTCATCTCTACAGTTAAAAATATACAGCTTTCCCCAGAGCTGCTGAAACTCAGCACAGAAAGGGAGCATTGCTGAGCCAGCAAGTTGTTAATTTTCTTCATTAAGGCACAATGGGACTATACTATAAGTCTAAAATAAATATTTTATTTGAACATCTTATCACTAAATTAAATTTGCCAAAGCAAATGTTCAATTAAACCTTCAAAAATAAGTGTTTTTCTCATTGTAAACAGTGACTTGATAAGTTGTTTAGTATTTTACTTTACAGAAAAACAAAACAAAACAAAACCCAAAGGAAGGCATAAACTCTCTGCTAGCAGTTTGCCTGGTGTCAGGAAAATATAACCAAGGGAATAATACTACTAATAGTGAGGAAGAGTTCGGGAGCGTCCTTAGCCCCTCATGACCTTAAAATATCCATAAAATGCCTTGGGAATGCTCCAACATTAAAGTTTAAGGTACGGTCACTTCAGAAATGAAGACAGCATTATATCCTTATACACATCATATACGTTGTACCCTTATACACATTATATACATTATACCCTTATATACATTATATACATTGTACCCTTATACACATTATATACATTGTACCCTTATACAACACAGAGTGCCAGCCTGTGCCAGTCTCATGCCGGTTGTGTGGTCTATGTGAATAGTCAATGAGTTTTGTTTCCCACACTGAATGCTGAACTATGGTGCTAAACCTAAGAGTCCCTCCAAAGCAAAGCCATCTTCTCATTAACCCGGATCTGTCAAGGGATGATGGCACTTCTTCATATAAAAATGTTAGTGATGAAAGGATAGTGCCATTCTTGCTGAAGGAAAGAGTCTGTTTTGTCAATGAGAGGAACTAGGCATGATACTCCAGGGCAAATTTAATCTCTAAAGTTTAGGTTCTGGTACCCAAATGGTTTGTAATTTCCTGGATGAACAGATGTCAAAGTGTGCTTGCATATTTTTTTCTGAACTGTTTTGAACACTGAATGTATTTTTTCATAGTCACTGAAAGATGCACTTGAAGAGGTGTGCATGCACACAGTTTGATACGGTGACCAGTGACATTAAAGTTACTTCTTTTGAGGGGCATATTCTATGTGCCTTTTCCCACACAACCCTCTCCTAATGAGTCTTTCCCAGGTCGTGTCAGTATGGAGTCACACGGTTGCTGTCTGTCGCTGTGATAACATACTCTGACAGAAGTGACTTTAAGGGGAGGATTTATTGTGGCTCAGTTCAAAGGTATAGTCCATCATGGTGGGGGCATCAAAACATGAGGACTTTGGAGTGACTCTTCACATCACATTCTCAATCAGGAAGCAGAGAGCAGTGAATGAACGCAGCTGCTTTGGATACCCGCTAAGGATTCTACTACCCATAACAGTCAAGAATTACCACCTCAATTAATGTAATCAAGATAATAATTCATAGGCATGCCCAGAGGCTGATCCCCCCAGTGAGTTTTAGATTCCACCAAATTAACAACACTAACCATCACAGGTGGTGATACACAGAATATTGGATATTATTTCTCTGGCTTTTGTTTTTCTCCTTCATTATAGTGTGATCCTGTCAATTTCAAATTCATTTCCTCCTAGTAGGCTTCAGCGTGCCTTGGAAGCTAATGGCTATTCATAAGTTTGCAAAGCTGAACGAATGTATTCAGCCACCAACTCCATCCACATGTGAACTGCCTATAGACAGCATTGTCTTTTAACCCCGCGGGTAGGGTGCTACGCAGCCACACTCACTGTAGTCCTGGTGTGACTGTGTGCTTCTGGGTGGTGGCCTTATGAAGCTCACCTGGACTGTGTAAGAACATCTCAGTGGATGCCCTTGTCTCTCCTGCAGTGGGGCATCCAGGTGTAGTGTCCTCTAGACATTTCCACACAGATAGTTTTAGCCTTTTGAGTTTCGTGTGGCTTTCACCAACCCACTGCAGGTGGTGGATTGCCTGGTGGGTTTTGCTGATGTAATAGGCAGGGTTATGAAAGCCAGCAAGAGTTGGTAAGCATCAGGAGCAGCAGGAGCAGGGTAGAAAGCAGGGGTTCTCAACCTTCCTAATGCTTCGACCCTTTAATACAGTTTCTCATGCTCTGGTGAGCCCCAACCATAACATTATTTTGTTGCTACTTCATAACTGTAATTTTGCATCCGTATGAATCATAATGCAAGCATCTGTGTTCTCCAATGGTTTTAGGTGAAACCTGTGAAAAGATTGAGAACCACTTGTATAAAGGATCAGCAGCTGTGGCTAGGAAAAGGCGATGAGCTGGCATGCAGGGGAATATAGCCACTGCCACATTCTTGGTCAGGCAGGCAGGGTTTGTTGTACCTCACTACCATGTGTAGATCAATACCGCAATTTAATTGTTTCCACCTTCTGACCCCTAAACTCCCCTCAGTTGATCCCATTTATTCAGAATTCAGAGGGCAGGTGACCTCATAGGATTGACATGTGAGCAAAAAAGATTGAGACAAAGGTCCAGTCAAGAGTATTTAGCACATGACCTCTCCCCTAGATCTTCTAGCACAGCAAACACAGTGCCCAGGGTAAAACTGGGTCCGAGTAAAATTCTGCAAAGTGGATGTGGTGCTACTCACTAGACAGCCTCTCTCCTCAGCAGAACAAGACCAGATTGTAACTGTGGTATCACGACATTGTCCAGTAGGCCAGCTACACATGCAAATGCATGTCTGTTGTGCTGACTCAGGTGGTTTACAGACCTTCTCTGACATGCATTAGTCAAGGAAGTAGGTTGATGTGGGCAAACCTCAAAGTCGCAGTGGCTTCCTCAATAGAGTGACTGCTTTGTCTTCTAGTTTCATTCTGTTGTGATAAAACACTCTGACCAAAACCAACTTGAAAAAAAATGTTTATTTCATCTCACACTTATAGGTCACCATTGAGGGAGGTTGAGGCAGGAACTCAAGGGGGGAACCTGGAGTCAGGAACCATGGTCTAACACTATTTGCAGGCATGCTGTCAGGCTGGTTCACAGATTCATGCTTAGCTAATTTTCATATATATATCCAGAACCACCTGCCTAGGAATAGCATTACGCACAATGAGCCGGGCCATCTTGCATCAATTAACAATGAAGACAATCCTTCACAGACATGTCCACAGACAAACCTGATAAAGATAATCACTCAACTGAGACACCGTTCAGGTGATTCTAGACTGTGTCAAGTTGACAGTTGATGCTAGACAGGACACTCATGTGTAAACAGAGGCTTTTCTCTGTCCCATCCCGTTCTGCAGCTGCTTCCAAATGATCACTCAAAGGCTTATATTAATTATAAATGCTTGGCCAATGACTCAGGCTTATTACTAGCTAGCCCTTACATTTAAATTAACCCATATTTCTTATCTATGCTTTGCCATATGTGGTTCATGGCTTGTTATCTCATCTTTTACACATCTTGCTTCCTCAGCAGCTGGTTGGTGTCTGCCCTTCATCATCTACATCTTCACAGTATCGTCTAACCTTATTCTGCCTTGCCATTGGTCAAATAGCTTTATTTATCAATGAGAGCAACACATATTTACAGCATACAGAAAGACCATCCCACAGTACTCACATCCCTGTCCAATGCTCTGTGTTGTAGAGGTATTTTCTGGAATTTGAGGATCACCAGAAAGGAGAGAGATGATGAGCACATAAGATAATCTTTGCTATCCCTGTGTGGTGACCCGTGGGCACTCAGATCTAATTGGCCACACAGCTTCACTGCTTCAACTGACAGTAGAGAATGGCAGGTTTAAAGATGATTAATAGTCTATGCTGAGCATGCGTGTGAATCTCAGCTCTAAATATGACTAGAGTGTGTTGGAACTAATTGAATATTCATTCCACATATCATAATATTCATTAAGTCCTGTTGTCCCAGAAATTTGCATTATACTCAGTAAAACTTGAATATTTAAAGTTACTCTACATATATTGCTCTAACCTCATCATTCATTATTTGAACAAATCATGGAGAAATGCTTTTTCTCCTGATTGAGCTATGCCAGTATAAGTAGGCAGACTCGTGTAGTTATTAAAGGTTTATGATTATTTAGCTACATCTTCCAAGTTTTAATGCTTTAATCAAGTTACTAATTTGACTCTTTGTATCTAGTCCTATGAAGAGCAGATGCAAATGAAAGCAGAGCCTTGACAGGTCCCATTTCTTATTATTGGGACAGTTAATTGTATTACTAATGAACAGTGTATAGAATGAATTTATTTAATGCCAATACCCATTACAGTCTTAACTGTGTAGACCTTGTTGTATGAGAAACTTAGAATTATTTAAAATCCTTGCCACAGGACTAAAGCCCAGGAAATAATATAGTATCATTTAGCTTGTCTTGCCCTAGGAAATTTAGGACTGCCTTATAGTACTGAGATTTTCCATTATTATAAACAATTGATTTTTATTTTAAAATGTGTAGGCAGGGCATAAAAAGGTATCTACTAGAATGCTAGTGACAAACAGGGACTTGTAGTTAAGAACCTGAGCTTCATTTAATATGCAAAGTGTTAAAACTAGAAGTAAGGAACATAATAATTCATGTGTTATAAATTAGTTTATCTGCCAACATAATGCATGACTACATTGCTAATTAGTGGCATTTATATAGTACATTCTTGGCACTCAACTTCTTGGAATCAGTGAGCTTTATGTAAATCAAACTGTTTAATTATTGATTCCCATTTCTTTATATGTTCTATTAACCAATTTTGTGTTGCTATACCAAAACAACTAACAATCCAATCAATAATAAGCAAATGAGTTGAAGATAGACATCCCCAAAGAAGTACAAATGGCTATAACATATGGGAAAATAGCCAGCAATCTTAGCCATCAAGGAAATGTATAGTAAAATTACACTGAGATCACATTTCATCCCAGACAGGATGGCTTCATCAAGGTGAGAATTAGGGAAGGAAATGATCCCTTCTCCCTGTTAGTGGGAATACAAACCAGTGTAGCCATGGTGGAATAAATTAGTATGAAGGATCCTCAGAAAACCCAAAATAGAACTACCATATGATTCAGTCATTTCACTTTGGTAATATACCCACGATACCCATAGGATTCCATGTCTTATGCTACAAGGATTCCTATGCACTCATGTTTATTATAACCCTATTCATGACAGCCACATTATATAACCAGCCTAGGTGTCCATTTACTTATGGATGGATAATGAAATATGTGTATATATATATATATGTATACACACACACACACACACACACACACACGCGCGCGCGCGCGCGTGTGTGTGTGTGTGTGTGTGTGTGTGTGTGTGTGTATGCCCAAAGGAATTCTGTTCAGCCAGAAAGAATGAGATGATGCCACTTACAAAAAAAATGCATGGGACTGAAGGTCCTCATCCTGAGTAGAGTAAGTGAAACTCTGAAAGACAAAAATTGCATATTCTGTTTGTATATGGAAGCTAGATTTCACACGAGAGCAGAAGGGTAGAAAGTGGGAGGTAGGAGATGGGGATGGGGAAGTGCAATGAATGGATGGTGAATATGATATAAAGTGCATGAGATTAAAATAGTACAAAATCAATCGTTTTATAAAATGGAAATGTGCTAGTAAAAAGACAAACATTTTAAAGACAAAAATGTTTATTTGGCTCACTATCTTGAAGGTTCAGGGAACCTTCTGTGGAACCAGGACTTGGTGAGGGCTTCTTTGGCTGCATCACAACATGGTCTAAGGCATCAGAGAGAGAGAGAGAGTGCATGTTAGCAGGGAAAATCCAATGGTGAAATAGGAAGCCAGAGATCAAAGACATTCCAGTCTCACTCTGTGTGTTGTGGTGCTGAAGGGATAGTCTGTGTGGGTCCAGATGTATGTGCTTGCCTGCAGGAAAGCCGGACGTTGACATCCTTTCCTCTTACTTATCCACCTTACTTTTTCAGACAGGATTTCCACACTGAGCCTAGAACCCATCATTTTGCCTAGATTAGCTGCCCTGCAAGCCCAAGGAATCTGCCTGTTTCAGTCACCTGGGGTTGACTATGCTGTCACGTGCTGTTACTCCCGTTTTTTTTTTTTTTTTTATAGGGGTGCTGGTAATCCAAGCTCAGATCCTCATGCTCACACAATAGGCACATAACCTACTGAGCCATCACTCAGCCCTCTAGTTGACATATCAAAGTCCCCTCAGGAGATTAGCCGTGATTCTCCTGAGGGGAGGAGTCCCTTCAGCAACTTCATTTCCTTGAACTCATTCTTGTAGAGCCTTCATCAGCTCTTACATCACCACACTGGCCTCAGAGCTTCCAAAAGGTAAGTTTTGGGTAGCACACTCAAACCATATCCAAACCATAGGACGCCTGCCCCTTTCATCTACCACCCCAGCATCCAATCTTATTCATAGATGAGTTGCAATCATGAGTCCTTTATCCCCTCATTAATCGCTCCTGACTGTAATAGTTTACAATACTTATTGTGCACAATGACTCTTGACTAAAGTGTTATTTAAGAAATCCAAAGCAGCAACTATAGCAAGTGATTAATCTAAATCCAGTTGCATTCTAGAGTTTCAAGCAAGAAGTTAAGTTCATAAATCAGAATGAGAAAATTCTCATGACGTTGACTTAGTATCTACAAATTTCAGGGGTAATATATCTTTGCTGGTGTCTTCTCATGGAGGAAAGCAAAAAAATTGAGGTTCCTTTCCATGAGCTTACCTATGAAGGATTTATGTTAAATTTCTTCTCATTTATTTGGGTAATTTTTGCCGCCTCATGGTGCAGATGCAATAGGATTTCTTCCTAGCTGGGCACTCTAGGCTTCCTCAAATGTTTCCTTTTGGTATTTTATCAAAGCAGTGTGTATGAAGCTATCACAGCCAGGGTTAAGCAGCTGGATGGCCTTGGTAGAGGAGCCAGTCCTACAGTGTTGGCAGCTTTTACAAGCTCTAAATCCATCCCTGGAGCGAGCCTGGAGACTAGATTCCTCACGGCAGGCAGCATAAGCCTTGCTGGGAAGTTAATCCCATGCCTTGGCTCCATGGCACAGGGCCATGTGGGGACTGTCTCCATCACTGAGGATTCTAGGATTAGGCTCCAAACATGATTTGTTGAATATTAAATGTGCCTTCTCTTGTTCTAGAACAGCTATCTGTATTATCCCCAGTCCACACGGCAGCAGCTTTACCAGTGTGATGTGTGTGGGTCAGCTTTGGGGCCTGGTGCACATTTAAGTCAGATGGTCATGAATATTCTGTCATCAGTGCTGTTCTCACCCATGTGCTACCTCAGCATAATGTGGCCCATCAGAGTCGCCAGAGCCCTGCTGAGTTGATACCGTGCAGTACAGTATATGGTTTAAACTCCATGTCACCTGAACACCACTCTTACACAGAAATTGCCGATGAAAGAGAATTTTAATAATCTTAAAGCAGTAAGAACACAACAAAGCTGGCGTGCTTTGAATGAATACTGCCATGTTTCTAAAAAAAAAAAAAAAAACCCACCACCAACAATCTAATTAGATGTGATAAACATCAGCCAAAAACCGAGACATAGTTGGTATGATTGCTGGTCTGTGCTGTCAACTCAAGTGCATTAACAGATGCTCAGGACTGGACCCTTAAATGGGTGAAGTGATTGGATCAAGAGGGGAAATGTGAGGAAAGCTGCATGGGACTCAGCAGGTCTCTCTGTTCTGAGTGGATCTGTTTATGGCAGCTGCTGCCTGCTGAAGCCATACTTCGGTTGCTATCCCTTCTTCAACATGCCCCTGACACAGAGACCGCCCAGTGCACCTCCAGCAATGGACCGAGACCACTTCCTGGCTTGGAAACTTGATTCTTTGCCTCTCTAGCATGTAGACAGCTATTGCTGCACCACCTAGTACCTATCACATGAGCCAAGTTTCCCTCCACCTTCTTGGTTTTTATTCCTATAGCGAATCCTTCCTAAAACAGTTGAGATGAGAAATATAGACTTGTATCTTCTGCAGTTAATTAACTATCTTGTCCCTGAATGTGTTTGTTTTTCGAGATGTAAATTAATGATCCTATAAATTCCTGGAACTTGAATACCGGGAGTTCACGAGGTAATCACAGAGCCCTTCGGAGGTCTGTGGATGTGGTAAATTTCGTAGGAAATTCTGTTAGGAACTGCAGGCAATGCATGCTTCCACCCACTGGCTCCAACAGCCCCTCCTTCCCCAGTTGCTCTCCCTCTTCTCCCCTGTGAGTCATTTCGTATAACTCTTCCTCAGCATTCGGAGCTCCAGTTTCCTAGGAGCAATTCCTCATTTTCTTCCATTTATTTTTCTTTAAATTTCATACTAATTGCTTTCTCTGCCTCAGCCTGTTCCCACTCCCATCCAAGGTTAATTTCCTGCTCAGAAATTGCAACAAGCCTGCTGGATCCACTTTTCATGCTTGTCATCTCCTGCATTCAGATACTAGCCTGATTTACACTTGATAGCTCTGTAAAAACCAACACATCCCAACTCTATGTATTTAAGAGGAAAGGTCTGGGCTTTTCCCAGGCTGTCCAGGCTTCAGCATTTTATTTTGTTGACTCATGTATATCTGAACATTTTCATACCATATGGTAGCTTGTAAAAAGCACAGTTCTGTACCCATATACTAAATTAGGCCCGTGACTTTTTTTTTTTTTTTTAATATGGCAATACTACTATGCTTTTCTTTTACCAATCCATCTTCACGGGTGTAGATTCTGCCAAATGATGACTCCAGTGACATTGGTAATGTCACTACAAATGCCTGTGCAATTAAATAAGAATGTATAGGAATGAGTCCACACAGGGCTTGAATAATGATAGAGGACACTGTGGCTCTACCATGAAACACAATAAAAAAATAAGACCCCAGGAGTTCAGAGACAAAGCAACAGGAGGCATATCCCAAGGCTTTGTGTGCCTTAATGGTTCACTTGAGCTGCTTAGACAAAGTTCTTAGACAACAGAGAGTTGTTGTTTCCAAGTTTAGAGGTGAGACAATCTTAGACCAGGGTGCTGGCAAGGTCTCTGAGATCTGTGAGAGAAGGGTCTGTTCCAGTTTTCCTCCTTGGCCTTCAGTAGCCATCTTTTCTTCTCTTTACAAGGTTGTTCCTATTTTGTCCCCATTCCATTCTGTCAAATCCCTGTCTCTAAATGCAACCACAATCTGAGGTAGTGGAGCTAAGACTTCAGTGTAGAAATATCTGAGAGGATTCAGTTGAGATCATCACATCATATGTGATAAGTAAACAAGGTGAAGAGGTTGGGAGAGGGAAAGGCTTGAACTAGGGAGTATGGATTTAAGGCATGTTTCAGTTGGAAGAGATAGTCAAGTTCATGAGGAAATCATTCTCTACACAGCCTCCTGGCATCAACTGTAAAAGGGCTATTCATTTTAAGAAATAAATGTAGCATTTAGATGGCATAATACAGCCTTTGGGGATTAATCAAGCATGTCTTCTGTGGAGACATCTCTTCAGGGTGTGTGGATATGAGTGTGTGATCAGCTCCTCTAAACATCCCTCTGTCATTCTCCTTTGATGGAGAGCCATCTCTTCTGAAGGAGGGTCAACATACCTCTGTTGTAGCTGGCCTCCACATTGCTGCCAAGGAGGTTTAGTCTGGTGAGGAAGCAGTGCATGTATTGGCTGATGCAGAGGGAAGTCATGGCTGGGAGCATATGTGACAGCGTGAGGGAAGAGAGAAAAACTACAGGAATATAGGGGAGGGGGTCCGACTGGATAGTAAAACCAATGTTGGGCAGAACCAGAAAACCAATGTGTGATCTGTTCATTTGTGTAATTCTCCTCGTCTGCAAAACGCTTCCTTAAATGTCACTCATTTCTGCCAGGCTTCAGAAAGGTATTAAACAAGTCTACATGGATGCTGAGAGCTGATGTGTCAGATTACTGACCAAGAAAATATCCTGGGACAGAGACAGTCAGACAGCAGGTGGCTGGACCAGACTGCCTTCCATTGCAAATGTGGAGAAGCCCAATTCAGCTCTCTCCTGGAAGGAGCCTCTTTCCCTGTGTTTTGACAGTGCCTATGAGTGGGGAAGAGGAAGAACTAATTGATGTAATGGCTTCCTGGGGGAGGCATAATGCTGAGGTATCTGGAACCAGAAGTTTCCTTTAGTTGTGATTCTAGATAAGGCATTGGGATCAATGTGAAGGGTCACATGTGGGTGAGAAAAGGTGGTAGAAGCATGAAAGTTACATTGCTCGTATTTTAAGACATGGCTTTGTAGTTAATATGCCATCAGACAGAGTACCTCAACTCTTTGTCTCTTGAGTTCCTAGCATATTAACAGGGCCACTGAGTACCAGAGTAAGGGTAGTGGTAACCATGATTCAAAGCCCAATGTTTCTAGAACAGTAGTGACTAGAAAAGTACAAGTGCTCAAAAAAGTTGACATCGTTCGTATTAGACATGTGAGATCTGTAGCTATGGTAATACTGGTGGCCAGGCATTGGTGGAGCAGTTGGTGTAAAGACAGCTGCTCCAGTATAAGTAAGTTTATTTCATTAGGTGTAAAAGCTTTAGTCCTGCTCTTTGGATCTATCAATGGAGGTTGTTTTCTGAGCTATTGTAACATAGTCAAGTGGCATGATTAACAGCAATATTGCTAGTGCAACTTAGACCTTCATTATTGAGGAAACATTGAATTTATTTAAGTATCCACTCAATTGCTACCTTACTTTGTGGCTCCTAATTTCACCACTGGACCCACTAACTACCACTTTGTTACTGTATTTTAAGTCTCTGTATAGCAGTTATTGTCAGTTTTTACTCCTTGGTTTGCTTCATTCATTCATTCACTTTTCTGTTTATGTCACCAACATATATGTCACAGTCACTATATGTGCTAAGACAAACAGGAAGAAATGAAATAAAAAGAAATTCCTTGTCACCAGGGGCAATGTGGATTAAAAATAAATAAGTAAGTATGTAGTAAAACACTATGTCAGATGGTGGTAAGTCCTATGCACAAAAACCATGAAGTGCTCATCTGGGATGTGGCATTTAGGCTTAAATCTGTCTGGCCTGTTTGAGAGGGCTTCACTTTACCAAGGGATTATATAGCTAGGCAGAAATTTGAAGGAAGTGATGTGTGTGCCTACCTGGGTGAGACATGATCACCAGGAAGGGCAAGTGCAGAGTAGATATGTTGTAATCACACTAGAATAAGGAGCTTGGCGCAGCAAGAACAAAATGTGAAGAGGGGGTAGGTATATTGATTAAATTTTACCAACTTGAATTTCCACCACAGAGTTGATAGTTTCAAACAGCTACTATTTGTTTAGCTCAGTAACCTATTTATTAGACCAGCCAGTTTTGCTGGTCTCAGCCGGGCAGTTCATCTTCTAGTCTCACTAGCAGACCCAGGAGGCTGGGTCCTTGTCAGTCTTGTGGCACTCACATGGGGTGGCTTACCTGTGGCCCATATTGATATGTTATCCCCCAAGTTATCTGCTGTGGAATAACCCTCTTGTACACTGTAAAGATTTGTCACTCAGATTGGTTTAATAAAATGCTAACTGCCCAGTAGCCAGGCAGGAAGTATAGGTGGGGTGACCAAACTAAGGATGATGGGAAGGACACGGGCAGGATCAGAGGGTTCCCGGCAAATGCTAAGAAGCAAGACGAGAATGCCATACAGAGAAAAGGTACCAAGCCATGTGGCGAAACATAGATAAGAATTATGGGTTAATTTAAGTGTAAGTGTTAGATAGTAACAAGCCTGAGCTATCAGCTGAACATTTTATAATGAATATAAGCCTCTATGTGGTAATTTGGGAAGTGGCTTCCAGGTATTTGAGAGTTGCTGGTGGGACAGAAATTTCTGCCTACAGTTCTCCCATGCTTGTCCCCAATATGTCTCTTTTCCATGTTTTCTTGATCAGAGGTAGTCTTGCAGCAAGCCTGGCTACCCGAGGAGAGGAATAGACTTCTCTTAGATGTTGTTCCTAACCACACTTGCATATATGAGTTATAAACCTTCCTGAGGATCTGGAGCTGAGGTCAGGCTTGAAGTGATGCAATCGTTGAGAAGCATTTCCAGGCAAGAGAGACCCAAGAGCAGAAGCCAAATGCCCAAGAAGGAGTCTACTGTATCTACCTGAGTGAGATCTGGCATATAGGAAAGGGCTGTCTAACTTTCCCACAATGTGTTCAGTGTGTATCTGAAACACTGTGAATTTTCAATGCATATTTCTTAAATGAAGTAGTGAAAAGATAATATCTACTTGAGAGTCGAAGGAAGGGATCTAACGGAGGGTACCTGGGAAGGGTGAGGGAAGGAAAATGATGTGATTCTATTTCATTTAAAAACATTTGAAAATGAAATGAGTGAATGAATCAATGGGAATTTAAATTGCCAAGGTGAGCTTGAGAAACCAAGAAGAATCCCTCCTCAGAATTTCCGTAGGAGTTCCCCCATAGCCCTTGAGTGCTGTGCAGTTGCTGGCCTTTGCTTTCTGTCCTTAGACTGACTACTGGGGTAGGAGTGCCCCTGGGTTAAAGCACTTAGCCGAAAATATATGGAAATAAAACCAAGAGAGGCAAGGATCCATTTGTGGAGGGTTATTTAGTACCGTGTTTTAAGCTACTTCATTTTACTCCATTGCATTCTGTATTGCTTCCTTGAATCCTTGGATTGAATTTTTATTACTATAAATAGAAGTAACAAAACAGCTCTAAATGAATAATTGGTGGGATAAACTCAAGAACTGGAGGAGCCCTGAATGGCATTGTCAGAAAGGGAAGAAACCTAAGTGTGTGTGTGTGTGTGTGTGTGTGTGTGTGTGTGTGTGTGTGTGTGTGCATCTCATGAGACTTCAGTAGTTCCAAACACAGTATTCATTCACCTTCTTATTTTGAGTATTTGACAACCACAAATCTTCTAATTATCATAACTCTAGGGCTTAGAAGTATTAGTCAGCCCCCCCTCAAATCTTATAGGATGTTAGAGTTGTATTCCCTGATGTTAGAGCTGTATTTCTCCATCTGGCCCCAGAGAAGACACATTAAGTTATTCAGGATCTATCAGGATCTATCTTTCCACCCTGGTCCAAGCTCAGCCCTGGTGCTTCCTCAAGGCTTTTGTCCTCTCCTCTCCCTCTTATTTTCCCCACTATCATGTGTCCCTTTCCACTTGGATTATTTCCAAAGGTCCAAGTTACAGGGACTCACATAGCTGCACCCCTCAGTTCTAGAAGCTGACAAGCAAGCCTTCCATCTCCCTTTCCACTGCTGTAGTTCTCTCTCCCGGGCGCTTTAAACACAGCGTCTACACTACAAGTTTGTCCCCTCACTTCCTGATTGCTCTCTACTCTACTCACTGTCGACCTGTGCCCCCCATCACCTCCTTGAAACTGTTCTTGAAGCCAGCCCTGGCCTGGAAGAGGCTCTGGACATCTCCTGGTGTGACTCATGTCTTGTTGATTCTCCTCTGGAGTTCTCATTTTCTCTCAGAATGCTCAGGTTTATTTTGGTTCTGTGTTTTGCTTTGATTTTTTTAAAGTCCTGGTTCTTCCTCTACTGAATATGGAAGTTCTTTTGTGTGAATAAATAACTACCTATCGATTGACAACTTCTTTTGCATATCTAATGGGAATTAGAATCGAAATGAGTCTGTAGCCGAACTCATGATCTTCCTCCTGAAATGCCCTTGGTGATCTCTTAGCTCCACCTTTCAGTGTTTTGTCCCCCTGCTCACCTGTGTCGTAGACAGCTACCCCTGGACCAGCTCGCCACGTCACCCTGTTCAGACCAATCACATCATCGTCTAATGGCATTTCTGCTGCTTCTCTGCTCAGGCTCACATCGCACACAGCAACGAAGAAAATGTCAGTTGTTGTTAACCTCTTTAGTGGCTGGCCGTCTAGCCAGCTTGGGAGAAATCGCAATTCCCTCAGAGAACTAAACCTCCTTTTGATGCTGGCCATACCTGTGTCTTTGAGCTCATTTCACGTTTCTGGCCTGTCCCCGGCCATCTGTGTCCTCCACAGGCCTCAGAACTGCTGCCGGTACGTTGGTGCTCTGCCCTCTGCAAAGCGTTTGTGTCCTCTGCTCTTCATGGATGATTCTTACTTCATGTCTCTAGCATTTTGAGTAAAATGTTATAGTTTGGATCTTAAATTTCTTCCACATGCTAGAGACGTGATGGCTAACTTGTGACATTCTTGTGAGTGGTAGAACTTTTAGGTGGTGGGGTCTAGTGAAGGAAGTTCGGTCCCTGGATACATGGTCTTGAAGGGCGTTATTGGGACTCACCTCCTTTGTTCCCCTCTCTTTGCTTTGCAGCCGTCATGAGGTCCAAACATTTCCTTTGCCATATGGTCATGTGATGTCTCACTGTCTTGCCACAGGCCCCACACCAAAAGTAAGGAATCAGTAGGAACCAAAGCCTCGGAAACGGTGGGCTAAATAAAGTACTTCTTTTCTCCTTGTCTAATCTCATTCCTGTTGCCATGATAAAATACCATGACAAGCACAGCACAGAGAAGAGGCTTATCCGGCTCACAGTTCCAGTCTGCAGTCCACTATTTGGGGGACATCCATAGTAGCAGGACCCTGAGGCAGCTGGTCACATTACACCCACGGCCGAGGGTGGAGAGCAATGGGTCAGTGCCCCTCAGTTTCTCTGGTTTTCTACAGTTCAGAGTCCCCTTCTTAGAGAGGGGTGCCTCTCACAATGAGCACATACATCTTCCCACCCCAGTTAATCCAGACCATCAAACAGACATCTCCACAGGATGACCTAGTCTGTGCGGCCTTTACTGATACTTTCTTCTTAGGGGGATCTAGATCGTGTCCACTTGAGACAATTGAAATTAACCATGATATCTGAAGTATTTTGTCACAGCCACTGAAAAGTGACCGACATAAACACCCTTTTTTTTTTTTTTTTTTTTTTTTTTAAATCAAAGATGTTTCTGGGAATCCAAAACCCACCTAGCGTTTTCCCTTTCTCTTCCTCTAGATTTTTTGGTATGGACTTACATTCTGACCTTTTCATCTAATTTTTTGAAATCTAGCATCCACTAGGCTGCATACTCCATGGGAGGGCTTTTCTAATCTCCTGTCTTTGCACTAATGTATGAGTGGAGGGACCACTAAGTTGATGCAAGGAGAATTTTATTTTGCAAGATGAACGAGTTTAAATTAAAACTGCCATAATTTCATGTGCTTTTCCACCTCCCCGAGGGCCAGACTCTCTGTTGCCTGAGAAGCACTGCTGTTGATTTTATCCCCCAGGTATATATAAAAGATAGCTGTTTAAAATGTCTACATAAATGAATCAGTTTAAGGAAAGTTTGCACCATTTTACCATCGAGCTTTAAAGATTACTGAATAAATAGGCAGCACAGATAGTCAGGAATAAATAATTCATAGCATCCCTAATGAATCATGCTATAGGAAAGTGGATAGAGTCATATTTTATTTATCTCTGTATTGTAAAAAATCAATCTGTGAATTTCCAGAGTGGTTGGTCCCGGTACTCAGCTTCTCAGTCTAGCATGTGTGAAGCGAGTGTTCTTCTGAAGGAGACAGCTCAACACTCATCTTTTGCTGTCCTGATTAAGCTGGTAAAATCCCCAAAGTTTCCACTGTACTGTTAGCACACTTGTCCTTCTCTGTAGATTTCCATCCTGTGACTTAAGTAATTGCCCTGAAATCTCAATTGCTGGAGTGACCTTACCATTCATATTGAGTCCGTCTCTGCCTCTCTGGTTGCCCTCCTCAAACGTCCTGCCTGGGCAGTGTTAGCTCTTCTTGAGCTTGTTATTTTGTGCTTGTAAAACACCTCAGAACCTGCCACTGTCTGACCTTCTGTGATCAGAAGGAAAGGAATTTCTGCGTCACAGACACGATTTGCTCAAGTCCAGCGTCCTAAGAATTTGTCTGTACATATAAGCATTTTCACACAGCTATTACGTACAGCACGATGTTACTCCCTTGGGCTCTTTCCATGTATTACAAATTTGACATCATCATGAAGGGTAGGCAAATAGTATGATTTGTTTGTTTGTTTGTTTTGTAGTTAGAAGTTCACAGAGTAGTGTTGACTATTTTCCAGAACACCTGTAATAGTGGTTGTCTGCCGTTCAGGAGGTGGAGTGAGTACGCTCAGCCCCTTGGGACATCTGGTTTGGCAACAGGATAAGCATGGGCAAGGGCAGCTCCACCCCTGTTTTGATGAGCGCACCAGCAGGGGTTGGTGTGCTGTACTGTGCCTTGCATTTCTGGCGAGAGTTAACCCCTCAGGTCCTGAGCACTGAGGTCTGTGGTCAGTGTGACTTTGTACATGTGTATCCAACTTTGTGGTGGTGTCACTCAGACAGACAGAGAAAGCCTTGCATCACTGACACTGAAATGCTTCGTTTGAAGGTACCAGCTACAAGAATACCTTTTTATTTTTAAGTGCGTCGATAAACACAGAAGAGATCCTTTTCTTTACCCCTTGAAGTGTGTCTCCTGTTACACATCCCACGCCAGCCAGTGCTTCCCCACTGAGCTGTGTCTGTATCGCTGTACGATTTAGCTCTTCCAAACGCACATCTGAAAACAGTGTAAGCGAACGTCTTTTTACTGACAAAGGTAACTATGGGAAAAAACAAACATCTCCAAGTTCCCATTTAACTGGCATGTCGTTTTCGTGGGAATCATTTTATTCTTGCTTCCTGCCCAATATTTTAACAATTCTGACTGCCTGCTAACACCGTGGGCTTTCTGAATATGCGATATGAATATCTTCCCTGTGTCCTGTTGCTCATCTTCTTCTCTCTGGCTTCTGGGGTGGGGGCGGGGCTCTGGGTTCAGGTTGACTGATGAGCTCATTCTCTTCTGAGTGGATGAGGCTGTGAAATCAAGAGCCACTTGACAGTGGTCCTGCACTGGGGAGGAAGCTGGCAGCACAGAACCTGAGCGGAGCCCGAGACAGCAGAGGAAGCAGAGCTAAGTGCCCAGCTAATGCAAGCGCCACAGAGGAAATTGACGAATTAAGGAACTAGAGGGCACTCATTACAAACTAATGGCTGAAATTAGACTCACAAATTTTGTCTTAATAAGGAGATGGGCTAAATATTTCATCTTAAGTTATTCTTCTTTCAAAAATGCCCTGCACAAATTCCCATCTCAGCTTCTGTTAAAAATATCACTGCACAGCCAAGAGTCACAAGCTCACTTATGGACCTCCCTGATGTTTCCTGTACAAATGGACAAAGTAATCACAACAGCCTGAGGCACAGAGGACAGTTAAATGCTACCAAGCAGAAGTTCTCAGATGATTTCTTTAATTTTTTTAGACTGCAATTTTGATTTTCAAAAAACAATAATGCAACTTGTCAAAAGGAAATGTAAACCATAAAAAAATGAACAACCATGTTGTAGCCAATTTTTGTATTAATAGGTATGAAAGCCATTTCATCCTGATGGCAAAGTAAGTCTTGTAATGACAGGGACCCTTGCACCCAGGCTGGGGGTGGGGTGAGGGTAGGGATGGGGATGGGATTCAGGCTTACTGGAAGAAAAGTAGAGATTACTACCTCACAGAACAATGATGGCTTCTGGAAGATAAACAAAGATACATGTGAAAAATCGAGCATGCTGGAGGCTGACCTTAAACACAGCCCCTGTGAGGAAGAAGCTGGAGAAGTTGCAAACTTTCCCCAATTGTCAATTTTTCCTTTAGTTTTCCTGGCAAAAAAACAAGATTTCTGCTACTTTTAATTCTGGCATTAAAAAGTCTCTCTGTTAAAAAGTGAAATAATGGCTTTCCTTTGAAAATAAAAATAACCTCCTGGTTAAAAATATCAGAATAGAGGAGTGGATTTCATTGTTAATGATATTTCAAAGACAGCCTGGTGTTGAGATTCTAACAAGTGGTGTTCTTCCACTGAATCTTTATGGACTCCCACCCCTCCATTCCATGTATGTATGGATACATTTTGCATAATTTAAAAAGGTCGCATGTACGGGAAAAGATCATCTTGTTGAAGCTGTCCTTTGTAGAGTCCATCAGCAGTAAGGCCCAGTTCTTTCGGCAGTATTCTGCAGTGAAGCCAGGCCTCCCATCGGCACTCTGGTCTGCTTTGGTGATGACTGTCTCAGTGGCATAGTGACCTGGACCTTACATGTTGGTGGCCTCCTTCTGGGATGGGAGTTTCTTACTCTGTTTTGTCAGAAAGAGAAAATAAACCATGAGGCGTGGAGATGTCACTAATCCATTGATAAAGGGACTTTGGACTTTGGTAGATCATCTTATGTAGATGTAATTCTGAACGGTCTTATTAAATAAGAAACACAGAGCCAAATGCAGAGTTAAAAGCCCAAGAGGTCAGAGCACTATCGAATAGCCCTTAACTTACCAGCCGCTGCCATCCTTCCCCTGAGAAAAGAGAGCTACTTCCTGTGTGTCTGTCTTTTCTATTGACTTTCTGTTCTGCCTTCTCGTTGGTTGTAAACCCAACCACATGACCTCCTTGTCACAGCCTGTCTATACAGACCTCCAGGTCTCTATAGTTGGTATTGAGATTAAAGGCATGTGTCTCCATGCTGGCTGTGTCCTTGAACACACAGAGATTCTGCCTGTCATGTGATCAGGATTAAGGGTGTGTGCTACCACTGCCTGACTTCTGCTAAATGGCTTGCTATTAGCTCTGACCCCCAGGCAACTTTATTTACTAACATACAAATAAAATCACTTTTCAGCACAAATAAAATATCACCATAATCTTAAGCTCTAGTGATTTTGAGGAAACAGTGTATATATGCTGGAACTGATTTTATTTTAAAGATATCACATATTGCACTCTTGTTTCCCAGTGTGCTTGGCTGTGTGGATAACACGCACACTGTGTTTTCTATTTACATCATTTTTAATTCGGCAGCTGCTGATGAGGTCCTCCCCATCTTCTTGTCAGACCTCAGGGGATACAGTAATTATTACTTTGTAGACTCCCTGAGTCTCCGGTTACTTCCTGTAGTGTGCACCCCTGTAGCTTTTTTCCTGCTGTCCACGCACTAGCTGTGACCTTGTGGGTAGTCACCTCGCCTTTGCCATCAGTGTTTCCTAAATGATACTTTGGACTCGGAGTATTTGAGCACTTATCTGGTACTTGAACCTCTGCAGCTCAGATACATCCCACTTTATTTCCATCTCACGTTTGTCTTGTACCATTATTGCTCCTTTCCTGTACGACATGCTATTCCTCGATCACAACTAGACACCCACGAGTCAGTGGTGGACGTGCACCTCAGCAGGTTTGCGGGGCAGTTGTCCGTGTCCCATCAGCGCTCACAGAACAGTGGTTCATTTGTGGAAAACAGTTTTGAACACAGTGACTGAACTGGGTGAGCTTGGTTCCCGTGTCTTAACAAGGGACTCTACACTGTCACTTTTGTTTTTAGAGGATGGGCCTTTAAAATTGTATTCATTATACATTTTAGGATTAACTGGAAAAAAAAGTGAATAAATCAGTTCTGGAGAACTAGGAGGGGGATACTTTTCTCAAGCGGAGCTTAGTGGAGAAATCCATGATGGGTATAGTGGTTTCCTGTTGCTGGCTAGCTGTCAGAACTCATGGGGGATTTCTGGTAACTCAGTCATCTCAGCAGATGATAGCTGGTTGCTATTCCTCAGCACTTGTCTTCCAGGACAGAGCTCTCTCTGGTCTGCTCCTCCTTGCTTGTCCAAACTTTCCTTGTAGAGCAAGTTAAAAGGCCCCTCCACATCCTCTCAGTAGGAGATGATACAATTCTATTTTAGTCAGCTGTCTGTCATTATAATAAAATACCTAAGATAACCAGCTTATAAAGAGAAAAGATTTATTTTAACTTGCAGTTTTAGAATTTCCCATCTAGGATTAAGTTGGTCGAGTCTTTCAATGCTTGGTGGCTATGGCAAGAACATGTCAGAATAAATGACTCATTTCATGGCTAGGGAACAAAAGAGAGTAAAGGCCAGGGCCCCACCATCCCCTTCAGGGTACATAAAGGAGCTATCACTTCCCAGTAGTGTCATGTCACCTGGAGGACCAGGCCTTTATTGCATGGCCTCCTGTGTATGTTGGGGGAGGGGAGGCATTCAGCATCCAAACTTCCAGTGCGTCAGTCACAGAAGGTGGTTTTTGTGATTCCATAGCACCACCCTGGAATAGAAGTCAGAGAGAAGAGGGACCTGGAGCAGAGTGGGCAGAAGGGAAAAGGGAAATGCAACTGGCTGGGGAAAGAGCGTGTGTGAGGTGGGACCAGGGGGCGTGTAGCTAGTACCCAGGGGAGATGCTTCAAAGGCATTTCAGAAATTGCCAAGGCTGCAGTCCTCAGAGGTTCAGATGTTCAGAAATGCAGAATTCTCTCAAAGACCTTCCAGGGAAGAATCTTCTCAGAGAAGAGTCCTGGAGTGCCCTCTGTGCTCAAATCTATGGGACCTGTTTCTTTGTGTTCAGCCAGAAAGGCACGGAGGGGCCATGGCAGCCATTTTTGAAGCAGGACTCTGAATGGCTTCTATGAACAACAGACCTTGATGTCGTCTATGCAAGACTAGTTTTGACACCATGCTATATGGATCTTGGTATCTGGTACTGAAATTTCAAAAGACAGCCTGGAAGGCTACACAGTGCACAGACCAGAGTTCTGCAGTCAACCACTGCAAGGGTGATGTGGGAAGCTGCGAGCATGATGCCAGGTAGAGGCCTTCAGAAGTTAGACTTCCGGGAACAAGGATTGCTGGCTGAGGGAAGCTACCAGTGGTGGGCAAAATGAGCTTGACAGAGAGGCCACATGGACGGCAACCTGCAGAGCGACAGGGTAGGGATGCCCAAGCCCTTGGCAGCCCACACCCTAGTACACCTTGGGATGTTGTATCCCACCCGCCATTGTATCTTTTTTGTTTGTTTGTTTTTTCGAGACAGGGTTTCTCTGTGTAGCTTTGGCACCTTTCCTGGAACTCTCTCTGTAGACCAGGCTGGCCTCGAACTCACAGAGATCCACCTGCCTCTGCCTCCCGAGTGAGTGCTGGGATTAAAGGAGTGTGCCACCACTGCTTGGCCCACCACTGTATCTTATACATATGCATATCTCACTGTATCTTATACATATGCATATCTCTTTTATACCTTCTGCAGGTGCTCACAGCTGAGTTTGCTTTGAATCCCCAAAGAGACTTTAGGCTGCCGAGCAAGACTGGAACAAATAAGACTGGCTACTCTTAAAGATGGGCTCCATGCAATTTAAACTGTGAAATGGGCATGAAGCTTTGGGGATAGGGTCAGAATGCTGTGGTTTTGATACTGAATATCTGCCATTCAATATGTTAAACCCATTTTAATGTTGGATTCCAGGGTAGTACTGTTAGGTTGGGTGTGGAACCTAGAGGAAGGGCATCAGGTCATTGGAGAGTATGCTCCTTGGGGGTACTGCAGGACCCCAATCCCTTTCTCTCTTTCTATTTAGTTGTTTTGCTTTCTGCTTCCTGGCCAGAAAGTGCCCCAGTTCATTCCTTGCCCCACTTCCTGCTCCACATTGCCATCCTGTGCCTTTATCAGAGATCTAAAAGTAACAAGTCCATCTGATCACAGACTGGGGGCCTCTTTAACTGTAAGTAAAAATGTTCTTTTCTTCTTTGTAAGTTAATTGCCTCAAGTGTTTCTCTATGATGATGAAGACGACTAATACAGATATCAAATTGTTTACGAATCCACTGTTTTCTGTATCCTCAATGCTTTACTTCTGGCACCATATGTTTAGGTGTTTTCCCATATCAAGCACTTTTCCCGTTCTCTATAGACACTGACTGGGTGCTCAATGACTTAATTCAATTCTGAAATTATCTGAATGGACTTTTGTGAGTTGACATCTGGTCAGGTTAAGGTTTAGACCTATTAAGACTGTCCCAAACTTGGCCGCCAGTTGCCAATCTCAAGTCCAAGTTGAACTCTCTCTTACATCTCTGGCAGCCATAGATTGGAGATCTCCAGATGCATTCCTGAGATGTAATCTCAAGAATTGACAAGGATAGTTCGTAAGCTCGGGAAATACTTCAACTGCTTTTGATTAGGTGGTCTATAAGATACGGCATAAGGATAGTCACTGTAAAAGACAAAAAGGCAAGAGACATGGGAAAGCATGTGAAGTCAGTGCCTGTGAGTGCCGCTGCAGAGTTCTCTGAGCTCTTTCTTCTCAGGTTTTAATAGAGGTCTCATTCTGTGGAGGTGATTAATTATCTCACTGGTCCTTGGTGCTCAGGTCAGCCTTCAACTCCTCTTCCTCACTGAAGACCAAAGGGAAGAGATGAAACTTTCAGCCCTCTAATTACGTGGTTGGTTCCCATGGAAGCAGTTTCATCTTGAGGCTACCCAAGAACCCCCAGATCCCAGTCTTCCTACTAATATATGGAAAGACACTCGTGACTCCGTATGCCAGGAAATGGGGACAGCGAAGAGGCACATAGATTTCTGTTTATGTCACAGATGCTCCCAGCAGGGCAGTGAGGTGCAGTCATTATCTCCGCTTGTCTTCAGCTGAGGACACTAAGGTTCTGAAGGTCAACCAAATTCCCGAGTTACATAGACATGGAATAATTAGAACTGTCATCAAGCCATGACCCTTTTTAAACAGCAGATGGAGAACACAGGGCCAGTCACACACGTGTGTGTGTGTGCCCAAAGACATTTGCACACACATTTCACAAGTACTTGTCTCCATGACGTCCTCCAAGCACAGCTTGGCTTCCAGAACTGCAGAGGAAAAATACCCTGTGTTTTTTTCTTCCAGGTGCCTCAGCTCTCTGGAAAAATACTAACCTTGTGCTGTATTGCGTGGCCTTGGAGTGGAAGGAGAGGGCACTTTCCTGAGGACATTGTGGGAAGTGGCCTCCAAGCTCTGTGAACCTTGCTTTGCAGAGTCTCCTGCATGCTCCCCACCATGTCCCAGCGCTACTTAGATGAACACAGCCGAGGTTCCTTCTGTCCCCTCATCCTAGGCTCTACCTGGCTTCTGTCCCTATTCTGGCTGCAGTTCCCTTCCTCTTATGACAGAAGTCACAGCACAGCCTCCCCAGATCATTCACTCACCACTGCAAACCAGCTCCTGCCTTCCTTTTTCCCCTTTCTTCACTCTTTGCTTTCCGAGGAGGGTGTGGAGAAGGGCCTCACAGTTAATATTGTCGCCTCTATTCAACAATGTATTTATTGTTTCTGAGTTACAAGTGGTCTTATTTTATTGTTGTCAATGCAATCCCAGTTCTTTCAAACACAGATTTTTTTTTCTTTTCTTTTCCCCAGAGAAGTTTGTTGGAGAGCAATTTATCCTTTAATGGGGACATAACTTACTGGAAACCAATAATAGGGTGATCTGATTTTCCAGAAAAAGGTCAACAGTGCTTCCTTCAAGCCTCCCTCTCCTCTCCAAACCACTTGTTTGTTCTGGGCCATTTCCTCTGAGCATCTAAGCAGAAGGATGTTCCAGGGAGTGTGCCTCCACATCTGATGATGGATAAATGCCCTGCTTAATAGACTGGTAACGGGCGAGTCACCAGGCAGAAGGCTTCATACTCATTTTGTTCTGTAAAATCCATTGCTTTGGAGTGTTTGTCAAGATGGTTAAAGCTTTCCTAAGAAATAATACACTACTCCCTCAGGTGCAGCCAAAGTCACAGTTTAACGGCCCTCCTGCAACCTCCTTTGACATTGATGGCACAGGTGGTTTCTGTCACTTCCATGCCAGCTCCTTGCATTGACAAGAAATAACTATGTATTAATTAGAACAAAAGCATTGTAAGTTCACCCAGCACATCTGCGGTCCAGACACAGTACTCATGTAGTCTTTTTATGTAACGGACAGGGATAGGCTTTCTTGTGCTTGGTATTATTGATGGTTTGGTTTTGCTGAGGGTCCATCTTGTGTGTCACACAGGGTTTAGCAGTAACTAAATTCATTGATGCTTGTGGCACCATTTCTGGGAATGCCAATCAATTGTTGAATAAACTGAGCCTCTAGGGTGGAGCTGAGGCAAAATACATGCTCATCTGAGAAAGAGTGGGTGAGGAGCTGTAGTGACTTTGGAGATCCTTTCATCAGTTCCTCATGTAAAGCAGATAAGATCAAACTAAAATTTGCTCCTTGACCCATGTGTCTACGTTATGATGTCACTCCAGGTCAGGGTACTAAGTTACAAGCTCTCAGCATCAGTCAGTTATAGTCCCTGCTCTGAGAGCTCATGATGCTGTCTGGGGAGCAGGCATATGGGTGGACAATCATGGGTCAGCAGGAATTACAGAGACATACATCATTCTGCTACTGACGTCATGGAGACCAATTTTACAATCATATTTCTAACTGTACCTTTTACTGTTGAGATAGGCATAGGCTTGTTTTAAATGGGACACTGCTTTGGCAACCTATTCATCTACTCTTGTAGCGCTTGTTTAGGCTGATAGCTTCAGCTCAGACGTATATTCTGATTCTCCCTGCTATTTACAGAAAGACTTGTCTTCACCAGGAAGCTGTTCTGGGTTGTCACAGCTTGGATTGCTGTTTACTCAATGCCCACTGGGAAGAACATGGTCCCTTTTCATAGTTTGTGGCTCTAGGACACGATGCATGGCTTAGTCCCATTTCTCCTTCAGTGGTCATGCTGTTCACCCTCATTGTGTGATATCTGAAGGTAGAAATCAGATGTTATGCTAGTTGTTTGGACTAAAAGAGTTTCTATTTGAATATTTCTATAGACTTGTAGAGTGAGGCATGGGGGGAAACTCATAGGTCTCAACAAAGGCTAGTGGTAGGTCAAATTAAAAAAAAAAAAGCTATAACCTGAGAAGTGTTTGTACCTCTGAGAAATGTTTTTCCTCCCTTGTGTATTCCTTCTAATGTTTGTAAACTAAATCACACTTACTTCCCTGTATTTCCACGTCTTGGGATTACTGGGTCTCTTATCTGCTAGCAGTCACTGGCCATAGGGCCTCCACCCTCACTGCATGGTCAGGCTTTTTGTCTCAGAGCTAGGCATCTCGCTGTAGCATCCTGTGCTCTTGCAAGGCCATCAGATTCATTGATTCTCAATTATCATGTGTGTGAGTGGTGTAGCATTTAAGTGAGGGGAAGATGCCCTTGAGGAAAAGCTTCCGTCTGTTTCCTTTTACAGGAGGGACCATGAAAAGGCCAAAGAGTTCCAGAAAGGCATTCATGTATTATATTAATGTATTTCCCATGTAAAGGGTAAAATAGGATTATCAGATCTCCTTCTTGACCTCCTTGCAAGGGGGTAATGAGTTACCAATCTGCACATTGGAGGTTACAGTATCTGTGTCACTGAATGCGATTTCTTTTGACTTCAGCTAAAGGTCATATGGTGATCAGAACACTGAATCAGGAGCGGGATGGTGTAGCCATACACAGGCACAGGAATTTTTTTTTTCCAGAGAAGTTGTATGTTAGGGCTCTTTGTCCTTTGAACAAAGACTATAGCTAAATGCACCCTCACCCCCCCCCGCCCCCCCCCCGCCCCGTGTGTGTGTGTGTGTGTGTGTGTGTGTGTGTGTGTGTGTGTGTGTGATTTTACTTAAGCTTTGCCACAACCATGTGAGATAAGTGCTGGTATTTTGTTTTATATGTTTTTCCTTTGTGGTGTTGGGATTGAACCCTAGACATTATATATGTTAGGTAAGAGTTCTATCATTGAGCCACAGTGGCCTGTACTGTTATCTCATTTTAAGGGGTAGCAAGATAAGGTCCTTCTCCCAAAGTCTTATTTTTTTCTGTTTTAAGGCCCTATCTTTATTTCAGAACCCAGGAAGCATCTCTAGTGTTTTTAAGGATTTTATTTGTTTGGTTGTTGTGTTCTTATTGTTACAAAAATTTTAAGGTGTGGGGAAAAGGAGATGGGAAGAAAGGTCAGATTGAGTAATAAATTAGTAAATTCCTTGGTACAGAGGAAGTTGTGAAGCAGAAGAGTCACGAAGTGGGATCTTATGTAAAGACAACGAAGAAAAGGGCTGAGAAATTGTGCAACTCAAATGAGTTGGTGAAATGCTAGGGACTTAACTGTTCTGAGTCTCAGCATGTTCTCACCATGAATCCCAGCATGTTCTCTTCATGAATCTCAGCATATTCTCTTCATGAATCCTAGCATGTTCTCACCATGAATCCCAGCATATTCTCGCCATGAATCTTACCATGTTCTCACCATAAATCTCAGCATGTTCTCACCATGAATCTTACCATGTTCTCACCATAAATCTCAGCATGTTCTCACCATAAATCTCAGCATGTTCTCACCATGGATCTTACCATCTTACCATGTTCTCATCATAAATCTCAGCATGTTCTCACCATGAATCTTACCATGTTCTCACCATAAATCTCAGCATGTTCTCACCATAAATCTCAGCATGTTCTCACCATAAATCTCAGCATGTTCTCATCATAAATCTCAGCATGTTCTCACCATAAATCTCAGCATGTTCTCACCATGGATCTTACCATCTTACCATGTTCTCATCATAAATCTCAGCATGTTCTCACCATGAATCTTAACATGTTCTCACCATAAATCTCAGCATTTTCTCACAATGACTCTCAGCATGTTCTCATCTTAAGTCTCAGTTTGTTCTTTGTATGAGTCTCAGCATGTTCTCACCATGGATCTTACCATGTTCTCACCATGAGTCTGCATGTTCTCACCATGAATCTCAGCATTTTCTCACAATGACTCTCATCATGTTCTCATCATAAGTCTCAGCATGTTCTCACCATGAATCTCAGCATTTTTTCACCATGAGTCTCTGCAAGTTCTCACCACAGTGAAAAGAAGAGGCTGACCCATGCCTAGCTGTCTAAGTGACTGTCTTCATATTGCATTTGATTCTTAGGTCTGAAGAGTTTTGACTGGCCTATGAGTCTGTGGACAGCACAGTGGCTGTTATGTGTTTTGGAGCTAGAGAATTTGTTTCCAGGTGGTGCCTCTGTCACATGACTAATACCTTGAAGCTCCTTGCCTCACAGTGTCACTTACACTGGCCTGGGGGGATTCCCCAAGTAGCTTGAGCCAGTCTCAGAGAAGTCAGATTTGTTAACTGCTGTGCTTTCTAAGAGCTAGAAAATTCACATTGGTTACCCAGGGACAACCTTTGTTTGTGTGGGCACAGGGTCATTCCTGCCAAGCACTGTTGGTCAAAATGTGTCCCCTTACCGACAGGGGTAGGAAAAGGATTGCCACTCCATGGTTGCAAGAGGCATATGACAGAAGAGCACATGGGATGGGGTGCACCATTTTTGCTCATCCTCGGAAAAAAGAGAAGCAGCACTGAACTAGGCAGGGGACATCTCTGGGTCATCCTGTCACATCCAGTGCCGCGGCATTCTTGTTCTTATGTGATGGTCAATGCTTTGTGGTAAAGATTCAAGCTCTAATTGATAGTGGAAACCCTCTAGCACTTGCCTATTTAATTCCTACTTTTTAACAAGAAAAACCTCACTGTTTGCCCAGCAGTGTCTTTCCCCATACTTCACAGGTCTAAAGCAGCTTCGTCACTGAACTGTCTCTTACTCATCCTGATAAGCTTGACTCAAGGTTACTTTTCCCGGAAGCTTTCCCTGATGGCCACAGCAAAGGAAATATGGCCACTCACTAAGCATCATATTCATTTTCTCTATGAGTATACCCAGTCTTATGATCTCCTGAGAATAGGAATTTTTCACAAAGTTAGTGATTTCTATACATATTACATACACCAGGCATCTGATAAATGCACATTGAATGAATGATTATATTTTAGTTCTTAGAGTGGTGGCGGCAGTGGTGGTGGTGGTGGTGGTGGTGTGTGTGTAAAAACTCTGTGTATTTTTATATTGGTGGGTGGTGTCATCCCATAGTGTGATTCCTCAAACTTGGAACTGAAGCAAAGTCCAGTTCCATGCAATTGATGCTACAGAATCAACACTCAGCTTTATAGACCATGTCTTTCCTCTGGAACTCAGCCTCTTTGTGGTCTTCTACCTCTGATTCAGTCTCCGGGACACTATTTAGGGAAGTAGAACAAGTCATGAAGACATGAGTATACAGCTTTAATGAAATCACAGTTTTAGGTCTTAGTTCCTTTTTATTTATTTATTTGATATAACAAAATGCCTAAGGCTGAGTACTTTATTAAGAAAATATTGAACTCCCAGTTTTGGAGGCTAAAGCTCAAGATCAGGTGGACCCTCTCTGTTCATTCTCTGGAGAGGCTCCCAAGGTAAATAGCATCACATTATCAGGAGCATTTGCAGGAGAGATTGCAGGGTCCGGCTTACTCTTCTTATAACTACTCTTACTCAGAGAGCTGGCTGGGTAAGACATGCATTACCCCTCTGGGAATATAGCTTCTTCTTCTTCTTCTTCTTCTTCTTCTTCTTCTTCTTCTTCTTCTTCTTCTTCTTCTTCTTCTTCTTCTTCTTCTTCTTCTTTAAAAAACTGCTTTAATACTTTTTTTTTTTTACATTATAATACAATCGCATCATTTCCCCCTTCTACTTCCTCCCTCCAAGGCTTTCCCTATGCCCCTCCTGACTTTCCTTCAAATTCATGGCCTCTTTTTTTTAGTCATTGATGTTATATGCATACATGTGTATTCCTAAGTACGTGATCACACCCTGCTCAGTCTTCCTCTTAAGAATTTCCAGCACATGAAAACCTTATCCAAACTGTACCAGTAGCTATTATCAAGTGCCATTAACACAGAATGCCACCGAGGTCCTTATGAGATGAAGCACTTGATTGTAGGGCCACTTCTTAGCCTCTAATCTTTCTCCTACCATATTATGCTGCCTTCCCATAGGCAAGAGACAAAAACATTGTAAAAATCCCACAGAATAGGCTGTCTGCCTTCTGCTGTCGTTCCTTATCACCAAGGGCACTGTTCTGCTCACTAATAGAATACTCAGTGCACGTTCTGCATGAACTGCGATGATAAGGTAACTGCCAGCAATGGACATTCTGTGGAAAAGTAAATTTGGAAACACTGAAAATTTTAGTACTCTCCTTAGCAAAGGCAGTTCTTGCATCTTTGTGGAGAGAACAACCCAGCCTAGCTATAGTCTTCCATGTTCCTTAGGGTTTTTCTCAACAAGCTCTCAGATTTGTGGCTATAGGACCCTTCACCTAGTCTCTTGGGGGTAGACACTACCCTGAAAGGCTCATTTGACTCCTGCAATGGTTGTTCTGGTCTCTAGCCATTCATAGATGCTTCCCTGGGTAGCAGCCTCTCTGATCCAAGTCTTCTGCTTGCCTTGATTCAGTCCATGGCCAAACCTCATCTCAGACCAATTCCTTCTCTTAGAGTTGACTTTGTAACTTTTCTGGCTTACAGATTTCTTTTGTCCTGGCCCATATCATGTGTCCCCTCTGCAAATGACTTGAGCCAGATTCCTTTTTGTCTTGATCTTTTCTGTTCTGAGATTTCCAGGTATTTGGAAGACAATGTTGCATTGACTTTCTGAATATTATCTAATAGTGTGGAGCCCTCATATCTGCTGGAACACTTGAGTTACCCATTCCCCTCTTTTTTTTTTTTTTTTTTCCGAGACAGGGGTTCTTCTCTGTGTAGCTTTGTGCCTTTCCTGGAACTCACTTTTTTTTCTGATCATATGATGTGGGTTTAGGAATTTTAGTTAAATAAAGTGATAGTTTACAGTCAGGACAATGTGTAGTTGGAAGTTTTCCTGTGTCCCACAGTCGCTTGGTCCCAAGTAAACACACAGAGGCTTATATTAATTATATAAAGTGATTGTTCTATGGCTCAGGCTTATTGCTAGCTAGCTATTACATCTTAAATGAACCCATTTCTCTTAATCTATCTATCACCATGTGTCTTGTGGCTCTATCTGTGTTCTATTACATCTTGATCCCCCCTGTGGCTGACTCCTCCTTTCTTCTGCCTGTCTCTCTGCTTAAGTTTCCTGCTTGGCTATAACCTGTCTTACTATAGGCCAAAGCAGCTTCTTTATTAGCAAATGGCAGCAACACATACTCATAGCATACAGAAAGACCATCCCACAGCAATGGTGTCAATTATGTGCCTTTCCAGTAGCCAAGAGATTAGAATGAAGACAGTTTTCACATAAGAAAATGGGCTCAGAGATTTTCCAACTCTCTGGTTCTTATAGAAATTTCAATCCAATCAGGGATTTGGAAATTTGTTCTTCTTCTGTCATCCATAAAAACTGGAATGACTGGGGCCACCTGATGGAGGATCATTTTACATGAGTGATCTGTACTATAAATATATGATAAATGGCAAGGAAACAGTCTTCATGATGATATTTTGATTCTACTTTTGTCTAGAATAGAAGTTTGGAGAGAATGGCTACCTAAAGAACAGTACATCTTAGTCTACGACTGTAATTTACGTGAGTCTTTCATTTCTTTGAGGAACAGCATGTAAGTCATGTTTAAACAGTTTGCCTCACAGCTAGGTGTTGTGACACAAATGCCCCAGACACTAAGGCAGGAGGATCTGGAGAGAAAAGCCGGTCTGGAATGAATGCATAACAGGTTCAAAGTGTAGCCTGAGCTACATAGCCTATAGAGCTATTCATGTATTCCTTTTCTTCATGTGTCAGTTTTGGGAAAGTGATTGTTCCCCCCCATGGCACCTGTCTATTTCATCTATAGTACAGAGTTGATTGACATGGAGTCGATGATTGAAGCCCCTCTTTCATTCTGTAAGCTGCTGTTAACGTTCCCAAACACGCGGTTCTGTTTTCTGATGATATTCTAGAGGTTGCTCTGGTTTCAGCTTTCATTTGTCTGATTTTATCTCAGCTCTAAAAAGTTTATGAAGATGCTTTTCTAGCAGAGAAGACCTGGTCCAATCCACGAAGCCATTGCTATCTTGCAGCCTACAAAACAACTCTATAGCGAAAAGACCTGAAATCAAGGGAGCATTGCATCTTCTTGTCAATCTGATTACACAATAGCAAGTTTTCTGCCTGTATTTACAACCCCAACTCTAGGACTGCAATCTAAACCCCATGTAAAGATGATTGGAAATAGATTGCATCTAACTTCATTTCTTTCTGATGAGGACACTCTTTAGGAGCAGATGTTCTCTCGAGTAGCCCTGGTGAGTAATCCCACCTATCTTCTTACTGCATACCCATTAGCTTATGATTCATATCTGGTCTTCCTTGTAAAAACAAAGATGACACAGTACTTTGGACTCAGTGATTTAATGCTCACCAAACGGAACTGCACTCTCCAAGTTCAGGCTGATTTCCTCTCAGCCCATGCTATTTTCCAGGAGCAAATTGGGTTCTTAACTTAGAAAATGCTTTAACTCTTTCAGATAACAGGATGGAGAGCACATCTCCTAAGTGGTTTCCTAGACACCCAAATGTGTTTTACTGGTTAGAAGTCATTTATACAGAAGGAAACTTTGGATCTTGCTTTGGCTTGGTCTCCTGTCATGCCTTGTATAAAATCCCTAGATTTTTCTTTGTATCTTGTCTTCTCAGTAGGAAGTAACAAAGCTGAGTTAATTAGTAATAATATTTTTATAAGATCACCATCATTATAATTTCAGAGAAATTAACATTATTTTCTAAGAAGAGCAACCAACATGGACCCTCTCACAGTGCTACTAATTCTGGCTGTATGTATCATCTGTATCTTTTTGGAACAAATGAATGCGCCTCTAAAGAGTCCCTGTTCAGAGAAGACATAATTTGTAATGCATGTTTAATTATTTTCTAAATTAGTTCAAATTAAAAAGATTCAGCTCCTTGAGATTAACTTCCTTATGTGGGTATATCTCAGAAGCTGTAATTTCCAGATTCATGAAGTACCTGTGGATGCCCCTGAGAGTTTGTGTCAGTTAGCTGGCACCATGCTGGGTTGCCTTTGCTGGCCATGGTTTCCCTTCTTTCAGCCTTTTCTGTGATTGTTGTGATTGTGCCTGTTCTTCTCTTATGGTACAGGCTTAACCAGGTAGAGAAAGGACGAGAGCAGACTTAGGAAGCAGAGAGAGAAATTTGGAAATACTTTAGGCTTTTAGAGACAGATCTCCATTCACTGGTGGTTTGGCCAGACCCAGGACTTCATGATGATGGATGTGAAAAGGATGATCACTTGCCAGTCACATGGATAGGAAAAACCACTTTAAGTATCCAATATTTCCAGGCACTGGTGGGTGGGTTCAGCAGTGTGGTGAGTATGAGAGGATAAGTTTCAGCTTCAACCATCACAAAACCTGTGGTCTGTGCAAGATGTAAAGACCATAGGGCTGTCTGTAATTGAAGTGAGAAATAACGGGCATTAAACAGATGCATAAGAGGAGGAGAAGGAACATGCTCAGTTCCCAAAGTCATGAATGACATCTGAGAGAACGAAATAAAATGAACTGAGAGAGGTCTCTCCTTTCCTTCTTCCCTCTTCCCTTCATTCACATTCTCTTGCTCCCCCTTGATCACCTTCTCTTACATTATGTAGCGATTGTGTGCCAAGCACCGAGGGTTCATGTTGATCTGAAGAGCTCTCTTGGATGGAATTTACAGGCTTCTTCTTCCCTTAGGAATGTAGATCTAGGATTACACAGAAGAACAGGGAACAGTGTTCGGCCACAAGCCCAGCTATAATGCTCTTCCAGCAAACCACAGGCGACAGTGTTGGAGTATCACCAGAGGCATGCCATAGCACTGCAAAGAGGAGGATGTAGAGATATATGAAATTGTCATAAAGTTCACTTGAATTATAAAATCTAACATGTTAACAGCATGATTGCAGGAGTCAGACTGCCTGAATTTATGCCTCAGTTCTAGTCCTAAATGGGATAAGACTTGGAAAATTGTTTAGCTTCCTGTCTTATATCTCCTTTAGTTTTCTTCCTTCCTTCCTTCCTTCCTTCCTTTCTTTCCCTCTAGCTCTCGATTTCTTTCTTTATAAAATACTAAAACAAAAGCCAATTAATGGATGACAGGTTTATTTTGGTTCACAATTCAAGGGTATAACCCTGGCAGCAGGAGTTTGAAGACGCTAGTTACATTGTTTCCACAATCAAGCAGTAGAGAATAATGAATGTTCAAGGTCAGCCATGTTTTCCCACTTTATGCAGCCAAGGACTCAAGCCAAGTGAATGGCACTGCTCACCTTTAGGCTCGGTCTTCAGACTTCAGTTAACCTAGTTAAGATAATTACTCACCATTCTGCCCAGAAACTTGCCACCTAGGTCATTCTAAATCATGTTTACCTCTTGCCAACTTGACATGCAAACATATCACTTTTAAGCCAGAATTTAACACCTCTGTGGCTCATGGCATGTCATACAATGCAGAAACACATTGAGTCTAACTTCAAAGGTCTTCACTGTCTTTAACAATTCTTTTTTAAAAAACTTATTCATTTTAATGTGCATTGGTGTTTTTGCCAAGGGTGTTGGGTCCCCTGAAACTGGCAGTTTTGATCTGCCATCTGGGTGCTGGGAATTGAACTTGGGTCCTCAGGAAGAGCAGTTGGTGCTCTTAACCTCTGAGCCATCTCACCAGCCCTCTGTCTTTAACAGTTCTAACACTGTTTACAAACCCAAAGTCTAAGTCTCATCTGATATTCAAGGCAATATTTTAATTATGAAATTCCAAATAAGTCCTCATGTATTTCCTACATACAACAGCACAGAATAAACATTCCCATTTCCAAAAGGGAAGGATGAAGGCCAATCAGTTAGTAGTGGGACAAAAGTAAGATTGAAATCCAGCAGGAAACCCGAAATCCTGTCGTTCCATCTCTAGCATTTGGGGCCTGTGATACAATCATCCATCCGGGCACCAAAAAGATTAGGTAGCCCCACTGCTTCTGCCCTGTCACCTGCATCACACACAAGCTCTCTTTTGATCTATTCCCTTCCAGATACCTCTTGGCTCTGGCATAGTCCCCTTCTTGGGATCTCCACTGTAATTTAGACTTCACCTTCACAACTTTCCATAATGGCCTCGAAGGGCTCCTGTGAGCCTGCCACACATTGCCTGCTCTCTACGTTCCCCTCAATCTCGCACATTTCACATCTGTGAAGACTGTACCATCTTGGTGCTGCTGCCAAGTTCCATCGGTGTGAGATGTAGCCTGGCCCTGCTGGACCACAGATGTGTAAGCTTCTCTGTGTGATCATGGGGAAACACGGGCCCAGGCAGTTCCTTCCATGGCTCAGGGACCCTCTTGAGCTGCATTTGGTGGGTGGAAGGTTGCTCTTGAGGCACGTGTTCTACTGTTTCAGTGCAGATCAGGGTGTTTTTCTTTAACAACTGCAGCCCTCTTTTCAGTGTTCACCCAGGCTGCAAACTTTAACTTCTTTCAGCTCTTCTCCTCCTCCTCAATATTTTGCACATTTTAAATATCCATCTGTTCAATGTTTTGTTCTTTTTTACTACAGAACTGGATAAGAGGCTTAAAAACTAGCCAGCTATGTGCAAACCTGAATGTTCTACTGTTTTGAAATGTTCTCTAGCAAACAGATTAGCCTATCATCTTTATATTCAACTTTACTTATCTTCTCAAGACATTGGCAAAATGAAGCCAGATTCTTGGCCAAAATATCACATAATTGCCTCCTCATTCAATTCCTGTAGAGTCCTTGTTCCCCCTGAAACCTCATGAACCAGGGCCCCTGCTATTCACATTTCTTTTAGTGTTCTTGTCTTCTAAGCCCCCATCAGAATGGCCAATTGTGCATGGGTTTTAACATACAAAGAGTTTTGAAGCACACATTGCCAACTTCTTTCACATTTCATTTACAAAATAATTGTAGAGGTCTAAAACCTTCATGGTCAGTGAGGTTTATCATAGCAATGACCCCACTCCTGGTACCAATTTTATATCTTAGTTATTTTTTCCCTGCTGCTATGATAAACTATCCCGAAAAAAGCAACTTAAGGGAGAAAAAGTCAATTTTGACACACACTATGCAATCTATAATGGCAGACACTTGAGGCAGCTGGTCACATTGCTTCTGTAGTTAAGAAGGAGAGAATGACAAATTGTGCTCAGCTAGTTTTTTCCTTTCTATGCAGTCAAAGACCCAATACTAGGGAATAATGCTTCCCATAATTAGGGTGGGCTCTCCCACCACAGTTAACCTAATCAATGCAATCCCTCACAGACATGGCCAAAGACTAACCTAATCAATAAAATCTTTCACAGTCAAGTCCAGAGACTTATCTCTTAAGTGATTATAAATCCTGTCAAGTTAGTAATCAATATTAACCATCATGTCATTTCTACTTCCATTTACTTATCTTTAAAAATGATGATTGCAACTCTCTCACCATGTTGTTATGATAATTCAATGAGTTAATACACAAAGCTTAGAACAATGACTGGCATATATTGACCCTATATGAATGGGAGTTATTATCATTAAATTATCTCCTGGATACTCAATGAGGGTAAACATCCAACAGAGGGCATTCTTTGTCCCAATTTTTAAAGGAATACTAGTTTGTTGTACAGACACAGATAGTTTTTAGGATTGTAAATCAAATATTATGGACTAAAGTGAAATAACAAGTATGGAAAGCCAGTTTAGGTACTGATGTATCATCTTTATACTCATTCATGGCATGATGCCAGTGAAAAATATAAACACACAAGGGAGGGGGAGGGAAGGAGAGAGAGAGAGAGAGAGAGAGAGAGAGGAGAGTGGAGAAAGGGATTATATGAGAAAAAAACCCCTTGAGACAAGGTCTCATTATGGAGCCCTTGTTATTCCAGAAGTTACTAAGCATACCAGGTTGGCTCAGTCTAATGGCAATTTCCCTCCTTCTCTGAGGGCTGGGATTTCAGGCATGCACTACCATACCTGCATCTCCAGAGGAGAAAATTATGTTTCACCATTGAAAACTTTAGCTCAAGCTTCAAATGTTTTACAAACTGAAGTCTAGTCCTTGGTTACCATGAGGTGGAAAGACAGGCCCCAAGATGGTCATCACCTGCTTTTATTGTTCTGTCTCATGGTCTCCAAGCTGAGCCTATGGGAAGTCCCCTACTTCTGAGAGAAAAGGTGCTGGCTGAGTTCCCTTTCCTGGAAGACAGAGCCATTTTTCCTCTGGGAGAACCTTTCCTTTGTACTTAACTCTAGAGATATGAGAGAGCTGTAAAGAGAGGGCAAAGACATTACCAAGATGATGTTGCTATATCAAGGGAAGCCCCTGTGTCCATTACCACATTCCATAACTTTGGCTTTGACAGTGTTTGTCATCACTAGCCATTCAGGAAAGCGATGTGACGTTTAGGATGCATCAGCACATGAGGAACATAAACTTACTGGATAATTTGTTTGTGTTGTTAATGGAGAAAGAAAGTTAATTGAGTTATTCACAGAGTGATACCAGAAAATTACAGAGGATCCGTTATAGAGTATATAGAGTTTTTTTCTCTAAGTGTAAATTTGAAAATCCCCAGCAAGAGTAAATGTCTGTGATAATAGTACAGAATTGACCCTCCCAGTGCAACATAATCAAGTTGTTATTTCCTTGTAGCTTGCTCACACGATCTTAAACACATCCATTCAAACTACAGGCATTCACGTGTTAAGTCACCTTAAATTTGGCCTCAACCAGACAGAAGCGAAGCATCCATATTTCTTTCTCCTGGAAGTGTCCCTTTACTCATTTGGCATCTCTGCCATGGAGAGGCATATCTCGTAGTTTAGAAGTTTGGCAGGGCGGTGGTGGTGCACGCCTTTAATTCCAGCACTCAGGAGGCAGAGACAGGTGGATCTCTGTGAGTTCAAGGCCAGCCTGGGTTACAGAGTAAGTTCCAGGAAAGGCGCCAAAGCTACACAGAGAAACCCTGTCTCGAAAAACTTTTTTTTTTTTTTTAAAAAAAAAAAGAAGTTTGACCTACAGACAGTGTTTAACTGAAGCTGAGTTTTATATATATACAGTGACTTACCTTGACAATGAACTGTTTGAATTAAACTTCACTCTTCCATTACACAGACTATTGGAAAAAGAAAAATATATACCAGTGAATAAGACCATAGTTGCTGAATCCACTCACTCACTTTTGGTTATTCGGGAATCCTGCGGTTCAGTCCTATGTGCTTAGCATATGAACTTTCAGATGAAAATCAAATACACACAGACACAGACACAGACACACACACACACACACACACACACACACACACACACTACCACCACCACCACCACCACTCTGCAAACTCTTTAGAGCCAGAGGTAGTGACCTATTCCTCAGTGGTCAAGAGTTTGTGCAGCAAGAGAACTGTGAGTTCGGTGCTGTGACTGAAAGCCTGTCTGAAAAGCAACCCCGCCCCTCCCAAACAAGCCCCAAATGAACGCTTTGTTTTATGTTTTGCTATTATTCCCCTGTAGTGATTGTTTCAGGCTAAGGTCATGCGTGCATATGTGGCAGCATCCACTTAGGATGCATGCCCACTTTCTGAGCTGCTTGCTGCATTACTGTGTTTAAGGCAGATTTTAATATAAATCCACAGGAAAGAAGAACAAGTGGCACCGTCACTTCCCGTTTGTTAGGTGACAACAAGCTTCAGATGCTTCACCGTTAAAGACCTAGCAGGTGGGACTCATATGTTCCTAGTTACACCGGGAAGCTAAAGGCAAAAGCAAAAATACACTTGAAACACAACCCTGTTCACTTATAAAGATGAAATGATACATAACAGTTTATTATTATTTTCACATTTGCTAAAGTTATGAAAGGAAACCCCACGTTAAAATGAAGAATGTGTTCATCACAGTATACAGCTGTTGACTGTGGGTTCTGTTCTTTGTTAAGTAGATGATTGTAGAACAAACACTGTTTTAAAGGTGTGTTGATATTTAACCCACACAGAGTTCAATGATATATCTGTCAATACTGGAGGTCAAGTTTGGATTTAAAATATTACACTTGGGTCATTTGGTTATCTGCTGTTGGGGTATGTGTGAAAAAGAGAGGGAGGGAAGGAGAGAATGTAGAGGGAAATTACAAGGGAGGGCCGATTCACTGTTGAAGAGCGTGTACATTCAGACTTAAGGTAAGTTTAGCTTTTAAGAAAACTCAGATTTATTGAATGAACATATTGGGGTGTGCTCCTTTGGGGAAGGCTCTTCAATGAACCCAACATAGCAGCAGCCAGGCCTTTCCTCCACAAACTAAGTAGGTTCTTATGTGTTTCATTGCTTATGAGTCAACCATCAGTTCATGTCTTGTGTATTTCTCAAGCATATAAAAGTGAGAACATGATTAATTGATCTTCTTAACCTAATAGGACCACTGATGGATATTTTGAGCACCTGTACTTCCTCTCAAATACGGATACTTAGGATATTAAGTCACTCTTCATTGAATACTGTGTGCTACTATGGTTTCATGTCTTTCTAAGATCTGCCATTGGTATACAAATTCTAAATCTTGATTAAAATGCTCCATGGCTTACCCACTGATAATAGCCAATTATATCTAAGAATGTAAGATATACCATTAATAGATAAGAATAACTTTGTGATTCTAGTATGATTATTTTAATGTGTTACTTTCAATTACTGTTTGTACTGTTGATCACATATAGTTTATTTGCTATTTTTACATTCTTCTACAAGAATATGAGAGAATTTTCCCTTTCTTAAAAACCAAATATGATAAGGGGAAAAAAGCATGAGATAGAGGAGTCCTCATTGTGTGTTGTCAGAAGGTATTTAATTTCATGTGGGTATGTGATTTCCAGGTACCAAATATTCCTGAGCCATTCACACTCAGTATTATTATCTGGATTAAAACCATATTAAACTTTGAAAATGGTGAATTCATGAAAATAATGGAGTCAAAGGCAATTCATTAATCATTATCTGCTTGTCTACTTTTTTATATCCTGGATATAATGGCGAAATTCATTTGGGGGATGATCAGGTTGAAAGGGGTCTGACATTATGAAGAGAAACACTAAAAATGTAATTTTTTTCTTCTCTTTTTAACTCTGCACAGCACCTTTTCCTTACATGCCTCTGTTTTTCTTTTAGTGGCAGAGCATATCTATAACACTGGTTGAGAAAGTTCAGATGATTGCTGTAATCCTAGGATCCCTGTTCTTAATAGCGAGTGTGACTTGGCTCCTCTGGTCAGCCTTCAGCCCCTATGCAGTGTGGCAGAGGAAGGACATCCTTTTTCAAATCTGCTATGGAATGTATGGTTTTATGGATCTAGTGTGCATAGGTAAGACCATGGTGTTAAATATTCACAAACTGTCAGTAATGCATCTCTTTCAGCACCTGCATTTTTACCAGTCATGTCCAATATACACAGAATGTTGCCGTATAAATTATCTTGACTTCTGGTTAATTATTGGGGCAGGAAGAGGAGGTTGCCACAACTTGGCTGCTTCCAGGGTAGTTTGAACGGAAAAAAATAACACGCCAGTGTTCATTTAATGTGGCATATTTTGCAACCAAAAAGAAGATGGAGTGGTTGAGGAAATTACGTGGGGGTGAGCAATGTTAGGATTGCCACTTGTTTCTAAGGAGCAAGAACAAACCAGTGCCCTTTCCAAAGCTGAGGAAGCATGGCCAATGCCAACAGCAACATTGTGGGTTTGCAGAGATGACTGTGCCCTAAAAAACCTGCTTCGTAATTGGGGCTCAGATTCCTTTGGGAGCATAAATGGCCCCTCGGAAAGTTGAGGGCATGGGACAGATTTCCTTGTTTACTTTTCTCTCATTGTGCTTAATAAATTCAGTGTCTGGGAAGAGGGGAAGTTTCCTACTTTCCATAAATGTAGTTAAATCAGACTTTACAGGAAAGGTTATGTTTATGGTTCACTTGACCAATGGACAAGTGTTGACTCAGGCAACAATGTGTGGTGTGTCTGGTGTCCTCTCAGGCACTGTGAAGGTGACAGCTGATGGGGTTGGGAGAGCACCTGGAGGAGGGCACCCTGGAGAATTTGCCGCTTTGAGTTGGTTTTCAGGCTCCTGGGTTGTAAAAGGGACCAAATGGAAAGGTAGCCGTGTTATAAAGCAACGGTTTTCTCCAAAGTTGGTTTTCAGGCTCCTGGGTTGTAAAAGGGACCAAATAGAAAGGTAGCCGTGATACAAAGCAACGGTTTTCTCCAAATGTGGTCCCCAGACCACTGGCAATAGTAGCCTCTTGTCACCTGATTAGACATGCTGATCACCAGGCCCATCCCAGACCTACTGAATCAGAAACGTGAGAGGTGGTGCTGGCAACTGTGTTGTCCACATTTTCTGCAGTAGTGATGAATACTCAAGCTAGAGAGCCAAAGGCACTTGGGAAAATGCTGTGCATGTGATCAGATGACTTTGTTTCGGATCCCCACCCCTGCTTGAGTAGATCTGCTTCATCTCTCCATCCTCTGTCTTTCCACCCACAAAATGGAACAATAATTTCTACCATGTCAGTCTAAATAAAGGCAGCACGAAAGAACCCCATTATTAGTAGGCAATGGCATATGGGATATGTAAGCACAAGTCAAAAACACCTGAGTTAATCTCAGTCACTTGAATTAATCTCAGTACTTAGGAGAGTCTAAATTTAACTAGACATTTCTGAATCCTCAGTTGTTTTATGAAAGGAAGTTTATACACATTTAAAATGTAACCATCCTAGCTTTCCTTCCTTTCTTTCTTCCCTTGTCACTAATACAAGACCATCAAGGAAGAAAATGAGGAAATTTCAGGCTCAAAAGAGAAATGAAGGAGGCAGAGTTGTGAAGACAGTAATCTGAGTGCGGGTTTCCTGGGTAATTAGACTGATCGTACATACGAGGACTCCACAGTAAATGTGCTAATACATATGCAAGTGCTTGGAAAATCCCAAATCTCTCTTCAAATTTAGTCTCTAGGCCATTGCTCTAAACAAAGAGGAGTCACGAAACCCTTCTTCACACCGAATCCCTCAAGCAGCTCAGAGAATGTGTTTGCTCTTCCAGTGTCTGTTATAAAATGGGATATACTTTTTGATATCACAAGGGACGTGCTTCCTTAGCCTGGAGGAAAGGATTTTGAAAATTTTCACCATAAATAAAGGATAAATTCAGGAGAAGATACATCTATTTACTCCTTATGTGAACATTATATGTACATCAATAGCTTCAGTTTTGTATTTTTGTGAACCAACTAAAATAAATTTAAGAAAGAAAGTTAAATACAACAAAAAACCACTATGGATCACTGGGCTCAAAAGTTGGCCTTGGGGGAAGGTTGACCTGCCTTTCCTTACCTTTTTGTAAAACTAAGAAGGACCAGATGCCTCCTAAGTAGGAAATCACTTCTGTGAGTTTCGCAGTGTGCATGCGTTGCTAAGTTATTACATGTTACTGTCAGCATTTCAATTAAGATTATTAGAACCCTGCTTTCAAGAGCACAGGCATGTGAACTAGTGATCTTGGGGAAATACGTGCTGTATTTGGGCTCCTCTTTTAAAATGTGAATATTCTCTCACTTTACAAAAATCAATTTTCTTAGAAACAAAAATAGTTGCCATATTTCCTACAGACATTTTAGAAAGTGAATTTTTATCTGTGTTATAAATATTGAAAACACATTCTGTTGTCTTTTGGCTCGTCAGACCCCACTCTCGTCATTCAGTGATCTATTTGCAGAGTTGGAAAAACTTTAAATAATTCAGATTGAACATTATTTCATTTGGCAACCTCATTAATCAGTATATTTTAGAACTGTGAAAATGTTAATTTTTTTTTTACTCTAAGAAACTGAGATAGTAACATAGTAAAGGATGCCTTAGCCAGCTGAATTATGGCCAGTATTAGCCCCAGCCAACATTACAAATTAATTTAAATGTCTTTTCATTAAAGGTTCACACTAACAACAATTACATAGATTACACCTTAAAACTACCGAGAGAAGACACAGAGTCTGAGTAGCAAGGAGATTTATAATTTGGAATTGAGTTTGCTCAGCTTAATTATTGGACATGTTCTGTGTCAGACGCAGTGCTAGATGCTAGGAACACAAGTGAGGTCCATTGCTTTACTGCCTCCAGGAAGCCAGGGCCTCATGTAGACGTGGAAGTCTTCAGAATCAAAATGATGTCATCCTGTCAAACCCTAATAATTAACCAACAAAATGCTGTGCAGGAGCACTGTGCAGGAGAGCTCATGCGAATGCCTGGTGAGGACCATTTCCAAATACTATACAACCACAGCTTTGCACAGAGGCCAGCACAAACTCACACAGAAATTACCTCTGTAAGGACATCTTACCCAGCAGGCTACCTGTTTGACCTTGAACTGGTGTCTCCCTTGGTATCCATCACTGAGTATAGTTGATTCTAACCTCTGTGGCCAAAGATCGTTAGTTCAAAGCATTTTATCTACCTCCCTTCATTTTGCCTTTAAAAAGTTTTGCCAACTACTGTTGTTCATTTTTGCTCTTTTTGGAGGCCTACTACCCAGCTCTCAAATAAGTCACACACAGAGGCCTATTCTTAATTATGAATGCCTGGCCTTAGCTTGGCTTTTTGCTAGCCAGCTTTTCTTAACTTTAAATTATCCTGTCTATCTTTGGCCTCGGGGCTTTTCTTACTTCTGTAAATCTTACTCTTACTCTGTGGGTTGCTGTGCAGCTGAGTGGCTGGCCCCTGGAGTCCTCCTCCTTCTCTGGCTGCTTCTTCTCTCCCTTTTCCTCCCAGATTTCTCCTATTTCTTCTCTCGGCCTGCCAGCCCTGCCTATTTCTCTCCTGCTTTGCTATTGGCTGTTCAGTTCTTTATTAGACCAATCAGGTGTTTTAGACAGGCACAGTAACGCAGCCTCACAGAGTTAAACAAATGCAAGAGCATGGGTGTTCGAACTTGTAGTTGGAATATAATGGGATGTGATGTCATGGGCGGGCAAATGGTCATTCAGTGGTGCAGGGAGTGATCCCTGCTTTGGTACTGCATGGAGGGGAATTTTCAAGGACATTTCATTGAGGAAGTGATAGATAAGCAAGCTAATGGCTGATGCCTGGTGAAAGCAGAAATGCCCCCTTCCTCCCACTGGAGGAAGCTGAACTGTTTCTTCACAGAGAGGGCTTAGAAAAAGTTGGAAGGATTTTTACAAGGTTTTCAAATTTGCTTATTTTTAAACTAGAAAGAACAGATTGACAGTTTTGAGCGTTCTTTTAAAAAATAATCCAGAAAAATACACAGACGATTATTATAGGGTAAAAATTAAAATGTAGCCATTTTATGAAATGTGTAAGAAATCAAATCATTAAACAGAAATTTAAAGATTTTTAGAGCCTGTTTTCTGGGCCTAGGAATAAACCCAGGGCATTGTGCTTGCTAGGGAAGTCCTCTACAACAGAGATAAATCCCCAACCCCAGAAAATATCTTTAATTGAGGGCATTTGATTTCTCATTTCCTGATACATTGAATGTTTGTTGATATTTTTATTATTAATTGATTTTTTTACTCCTTAAGATTTAGCATCTTGCTTTTATTAATGTTTTAAATTCTCCCAGAGGTCAAAGTTGAAATATTGAGATCATGGTCTGCCATGTAGAAATTTCCATAGATATGAAAGTGGTCCATAGCCGCACTGTTGAGTACCACAAACATAGTTAGGTTTGATTTTTTAACATGTGAATTGTGGCTAGTGAGAATGAGAAAAATAGATTTTTAAGTTTAATTTTGTTTAAATTAGCTTAAGTAGACATATATGTAAGGCTGTTGAACACTGGTCCAGATGACAGAACGGCCAATGTATAAGTTGAAATATTGTAAGTATACTACAAACAAGTTTCACCCTGTTGGAACACATGGGCTGCAGTTCTTAACAATAAAAGGACTTAGTTCTGAGAGAGGAGTAAGGTTCAAAGGGGTTCAAAAAGACTAAGGGAAGAGTGTGTGTGTGAGAGAGGGTTGATGCCAAAAGAGAGATCGAGAGCCACAAAGTGGGGACGTGCTTGGCAGCTGTCCTTTTCTGGTACCCTTTTCTGAACCTCTAAAAGAGACTTAGGAAGTTTATACATGAACTGAAATTTCAACCTACATTTGTTGTACAGCCTACATTTGTTTCTGACAAGTGAAATAGGAAAAGGTATTTAGGCATCTCTTTTAAACATTTGAGTGGATGCCAGATTATCACTATTCACAGGACAACTTGATTCTCTGAGATATGTAGTTGTAGATATTGTGTGATCCCGAGGCTGTGATGTGAGAGGAATATATTTATTAATGACTAACTTGGGCATTCAAGGAGATGAAAGGACATAGGGTCAGTTTATTAACTTGCACCTAAAATGAAGGTATTTCCCCAGCCATTCCAGTTTCAGGAGTAGTGAGAATGTAAACATTGTAGAAGCAAGACAAAAGCCATGTTATATCAGTGGGATCCCCACAGCTTCATTTAAAAAGGAAACCCTCTGTCATTACATAGGCATCCCTGATGAGGGACCTTATTTGTGGTAACCGAGGCAAACAATCCTGAAATATCTTCTTGCCAAAAATTACACATCTTTATTTATGTAATATCATAGAGTTAGAAAACACATTTTAAAAAAGTCTAATAAATACCATAAGTTGGTGGCAAATCCACATCTGTGAAGGACAGGTTTTGATCTTTCTTGGGATGTTATGGAGGGCACTGATTATCGTTGTCTTCTTTGAAAAAATGAATTAACATTGTTATTTTAAAATATTTTTAACTATGCACAGATATATATTTTATTTGTTCTTATTAAATCTGTAGTTATCAAAAGGCCACCTGGCTCACACCCCTCTTCTTGATGTGATACTTCCTTTGTGGAAATGTGCATTCTCAATGTTTCAATGTATAACCAATCATTTTGTTCTTATAAACACACAGATCCTGAGGCATTTCATTCTTATGATCTACAAACATGTACAACAAACAGTCCTTTCCACTCAGCAATGTGATCTCAAGACCTTTATTTGTTGGTTATGCCATGATTCACTTCACCTTTCATCTACTGATGGTGACTTAAGCTATTCAGTGTCACTTGCCAGGGGGGAAAATGTTGTAGCGGACATCTGTTTTAACTATATCTTCAGACAAGATTATGAGAGTAGAGAGTCTGAATAGAGCAGTAGGCACGTATGTCAGATTTAGAAGATGTCTTCAAATAATCCACTATATAGCTCTTACCATCTACAACCCACCAAAGAAACCTTCTTGTTTTCCCGTGCCTTGGCAGCCATACCTGTCACCACATTCTGATACCATGGGTGGCTTTAGCTATACAGAACAGTATTAGGCTCACTTTCTCCAAATCACTTCTATAATTAAGTCAGTGTGATAATTTTATCTAAGAAAATAATCAAGGCCACCCTGGGTCACACCAGTGGACAGCTTGAGCCTTGAGCGGTGGTACAGTGCACAGACACAGAGGAAGTTCCCTGTGCATCCCTTCCATGTTTCCTCTCGGAGATGAAGTTCAGCACGGGTGATGGAGAGTGGTACCAGCTGACTCTTACAGGCTCTGGATTCCCCAGGATGCTTAGACACTCTGGGGTCAGCTGCTTCTGCTGTTTGACACTTCACTTCCTGTTTCTGTGTAGAATCCACTTCCTGAAAATAGTTGAGGAAAACAACCCTCCTCTCTCACGTGGCTTGCCAGCTTTAATACTGATTTGTTGTTTTTATTCTCCCTATTAATTTCTGAATAAGGCGCCATATCACAGAGTGGAGGGGCTGTTGACATACTCACATGCACCTTCGTGCACACACTTGGATGTACCCACCAGGAACCAAAAATCTCTCTCAGGGCTCTTTTGCAGTAATGACTTAGTCTACACCCTGAATGCGATGATCCCATATAAGATAATGACATGAGTTTAATATGACTATTTATACTGTGTTGCTTTTGAATGCTTCCAAGTTTATGGAATTCTAAAAAGCAAACTGAGATATGCTAGAATGTCAGTCAGATCAAAATATTTTTTTTTCATGCTGTACCAATTACAGTCAACAATGAAACATATGCTTCTTAGACAGGAGACATTTTATCCCAAATAAACTTTTATTCTTCTAGATTTTCAATTGAAACAGTTATATTTAAATTCAAACAATTCCTGTAATTGTGATGGTAGCCCTATTGAAGTGTACTTTTCATAGCTGGATATTTATCTGGCTGAAGTTTCTTGGGCACACAAACTTCTCAGAGTTACAGTCACCAATGTATTCACATTTCATTTACTCAGTTTCAGAATGATAAATACAATTCAGTGTTTAGTTGACTGGATTAGACATGTATTTACATTTTAAAGAGCCAAGATAATACTTTTATCTGGCTTTTAAATTTAGATTAGCATTCATTGTACAGGTGATCTTGTTTCACTTTGTGCTTTTTTTCCAGGTAGAAAAGCTAAAAATAGGGGCAGCAAGTAAATGTGCTTTGTGATACAGGCTGATGACCTGAGTTGAATGCTCTGACCCTGAGTAAGATGCCAGATACTGCACTGTGGCAGTGGGTACCAGTAAAGCCAGCACTCCTGTAGGAAATAGGAACGGAGTCAGGAAAATCGCCATGTAGCTCATGAGCTAGCTAGCCTTCCATACCCAGTGGCAAAATCAAGAGATACTGTGCTGCAAAACCATTGTGGTTAGGGACTGGGGAGATGGCTCAGTGGTTACAAGTGCTTCCCACTTTTGCAGAGAACCTAGTTGCTTCCTAGTGCACATATAACAGCTCACCACCATTTGCAACTCCAGTTCCGAGGAATCTGAGGTCCTCTTCTGACCTCTGCCGGCATGCATGTACTGCACATACATGCATGCCAGCAATGACATTCATACACATAAAAAATAATCTTTAAAAAATGTAGGAAGGCCAGGACTGATCCCTGAGAGTTATTCTCTGAGTTCACACAATTGTGGTGGCACATAAGTGCTCACATACATTATATGTACACATAACACACACACACACACACACACACACACACACACACACGGAGGAAGGAATGGAAGCACTAAATAACCATGTGGTTTAATATTATGTTGACAGGAAAATTTAAAAGTACATTTTCTAACTCTTAATATTATGTGAACAAAGATGAATAATATAAATACGTTCCCTTATCAGTGATGCCCAAACAATGACAAAATGTTTCCATCTAAAATGGGGCTGTGGATTATCTCCATTGCTTTGACTAAATATGAAGCAATTGGCATAAGAAAACATAATAAAGAAAACAGATATCCTGATATGGAAACATAAAATTCTAATATATCTTAAGCAAAAAGTAAGAAAAGACTAAATTCTTATTTTCTGGTGCCTTTTGGAATGATTAAAAAATTGACAATATTTTAAAGTGTTTTGTATGAAAAATGGACCTATAGAGAAGACAGAAGGGTTAAAAATAATCACTAGAAGTTGAGACAGGTCATAATTTAGGATACAGCAAGAAAGCCTCTGTGCTACTGATTGTTCATCATGGATAAGATATGTGTGCTTAAAGCAGAGTCCAGGTCATTGTCTAGAGATCAAACATGTTAAAGCTAGGAGATGTCTATGGATACATATAAAATGCATCAGATGAACCCAAATAATATAAAATTGCCTAGAGAATCTCTGCATGTTTGCCATAATGTTAGCATCCTGTAGGGGGTGCTGTTCTACACTCATGGGGTTGGGATGTATGAATGGAGGAGGCTCTTTCCTAGACCTGCCTAAAGTGAGGAAGGACCACCAGAGTTTAGCCTATTCTGGCATGGGCTATTTCTTTGTGGGAAGTAGACACCATAGGTACCAGCCATTCTCCCACCCCCTCCCCAGACACAAACATGCCAGGGTGACCTGAACTGGGCAGACCTTCTACAATCAAAATCATTAGCAATTTCCATCAACAAGATGTAATAAATATGTAGATATTTTTCTGTAAAAACCATTCAGAATCCAGATGCAATCTTTCATCACACTCCATCCTTCTACCCAGTTATCACCATCACTACCCAGTTTGGAACTTGGTCACTGGAGTTATTCAAGAACTGAACTTTGAAGTCAATGGTTAACATTCAGCAAAAGAGTAGGGTACAGAAGGCTTCCTGAGTTCTGTGTTTGGTACTCTGGGTTTTAGTTAAAGGTGGGTTATAGGAGGAATTGCTGCTTTTGTGTTCTGCTGAGTTTTGTAGGAAGCATGGATGTGTTTAAGGCTGTGTGAATCAAAAGGTATGTGATAAAGGAAGCCCAGCTTAAACACTGCTTGGCATAGTAACCACAAAAGTTGATTAGCTCGTATTTCCTTTCTTGAATGTCTGTGTCACTGTAATTTTCTCCTCCAGGAAATTCCTTTATTTTTCTTGATGTTTAATGTGATCAGAGACCCACATCCTTCAGTACTACAATTTGGCTACTTAGAAGACCTTTACTCATCTGCTTTCGTATGGAGGACAGAACGTTCTTCTGTTTTTGGCCAGAACCCCTCTGGGGTTTCCACCTCAAGTCCATCTCAAGTGGAGGATAGGTTGTATGGTTCACTGCACAGTCAGAGCCTTTGCCATGTTTGACCATAACTACTACAGGAAGCACACTCGGTTAGCTCCCTAGAAATCACTCCTTAGATGTAGTAGAATTTATTTACATGGACATATCATTATTCCTTGACTTCAGAATAGGCTAACATGCTCCAGACCCTAGGAAATGTCAGTGTTTCATTCAGAAAGTGTCTGATACAATCAGTCAGCCTTAAGCACAATCCAAGTCTCCCTTGAACACCAGCCCCAGCCTCAAATGCTGCAGAATATGACCACAATTTGGGGACAGAGGCAGAGTGGCTCTGGGCTGTTTGAAATGGATAAAGAAAAACAGACCTTTATACTTCATATGCTTTGAGAAGTAGGTCATTATCCATTTCTCTGGAGGTATAAATTATAGGATTTTTCTATGCCTTAATCATAGTGATGTTTACCAATTTTTTAAAAAAGATTATTATCTTGGTTGGCTCTTAGTGATACTGTTGCATTTTGAACCCCAGGAATTAAAGCAGAAAGGAACTCATCTTTGATACATGCCTTTCTGAGTTGTATTGGAATGGTCTCTCGTTACTAATTAACCCCATAGGTCTCCCATGAGGGGTAAAAATAAAGATCCCAAGGAAGCCTTTGTCTTAAATGACCTTGTAAAGACCTAGTTCTTTTGAAGAAATATTAACAAAAATAAACAAACAGCAGACCAAGTGTGCTATTAATATTGGCTCCCCTCTCCTCCATAGGAAATGGAGACACTCTCAGCTGAGTCTCTCCACTGAGTGCTGTCTAGCCAGAAGGGTGTCAGTTGCCTGTTGAGACGCATGCCACTTGCATTATGTATTTACATTGTGTGACTTGAGAAAGAAGCAGAAAGTGAGTCAGCACACAGGGCCTACGGCGAGACACAACACATTGCTTGTTTTTGACTTTGAGAGTAATTGGACTCTTTTTTGCATTTTAAATGGCTAAAGACCTCAAAAGAATATTAACTTATAATACATAAAAATTATATCAAACTGAAACTCTCAATGCTCATAACATTGTATTGAGACAAAGCCACATCCATGTATATGTGTGCTGTCAATGAGAAGTTGCAATAGGGACCAGAGGGTTTGCACAGCATGAAAAATTCACTATCTGGGGGCTGGAGAGATGGCTCCTTGGTTAAGCATACTAGCTGTTTTTCCAGAGGACCTAGGTTCAATTCCCAGCACCCACATGGCAGCTCACAACTGTCTGTAAATCCAGTTCCATACAGACATACAGGCAGGCAAAAACACCAATGCAGATAAAATAAATAATAATAAATAATCAATGATAAAGGCCCACTATCTGGCCCCTTTGCATTTTCTAAACAGGGATGTAGCATGTCTACTGCTTTGTCTATTTGCCATAGGGAGACATTCACTGAAAGAAGATTAAATGCAACCTGGAAAATGCCAGGAGAGAGGTTTCTGAGAACTGGTGAGAGGAAGGATAATCAATTTAGGGTCAGCAAAGCCTGCGTGGAGGAGAAAGTCTTGAGCTAAATTTTGAAGAAGAGCAGAAACTTGGAAAGGTCCCAGGGAGGGGACAACTGCTGGGACTGATCAACATAATGTCGTAGTTCATAGTGGGACTGATCAACATAATGTAGTAGTTCATAGTAGGACTGATCAACATAATGTAGTAGTTCATAGTAGGACTGATCAACATACATGTAGTAGTTCATAGTGGGACTGATCAACATACATGTAGTAGTTCATACCTCTTCCTTCCTTCTTTCTTTTCTTTTTTAAAGATTGGTTTCACTCTGTAGCATTGGCTGGGCTGGAACTTGACATAGAGACCAGGCTGGCCTCTGGACCACAGTTCAAAAGACCTTAAGAAATACTTTTCTGCACATGGTTGAACATCCTGATAGTGAAGAAATTTGTTGATAATAGCAGGTGTAGAGGACAGACAGTCATGTAGGAGAGGGTGACTAAGACAGTGCAGTTACCCAAGCAAGTGATTCCGGATTTCTCAGCCCTAGTAGGGAACTACCATAATGAAAAGGGATGAATCAGGTGACAGTGATCAATGTGGTAATAGTTGGAAGGAATTGAGGCTGGTGATATAGGGAGAGCCCCTCAGCCGGGACTCACAGAGGCTGATGTTAGTTCCTGAAGGCTGGGACATCAGAAGGAGTTGGAGGAGAGAAAGATCGTGGATTCCTCTTGAAAATTTATTTTTGTCAGAATTTCTGGGGAATCCTAGGAAATGTGGCTGTCAAGCAGCTGGAATTAGGAGCCTGCAGCACAAGATAGAGGATGGAGCTAGAGATTTATATGTGATCTTTGAGACAAGTGTCTACAAGGGACATGATTTGGGCAAGATCAGCTGAAGTTTGAGGAACACAGTGAGAGAGAATCGGCAGAGGAGAATGGCCAGAGTAGGAAAGGTCAGGTGAAGGGAAGAAGAGGACCAGGCAGTGGCCCAATCAGAAATCATTCCTGGTAAGGAGAACAAAGCAGACTTGGCAGTATGGGGGTGGGGCACGGAGAAGAGAAACACCACAGCAGCAGGAAGATGGGCACAAGCGGACTGGAAATGGAAGGTCGCAAGTCGTGCCCGACAGAGGACACGGTTAAAAATGGTAGCATCTAGAGGGGGTGTGCAGCTCAGAAAGATGGTGCTTACTGGATCATGCATTTTAATGGCAGAGTTAGACAGAGACAACTGAGGAGGAGAGACTTTTTTGTTCAAAGTCAGAAGAGAGAGTGAAGATCCAGAGACAGAATGGAACAGCCTGAAATCTCTAGACATGCAGAGAGCTGAGCCCAGCTTCCAGTGGGCAAGGTGGCCATGCGCAGGAACAACTGACCCACTCCCCTGAGTGAAGGGAAAGGGTGAGCATTGCTTGAGAGAATGCTGCCAAGTTAGCCTCTATTTCTCCGTAAGATGGGTGGAGTGGGCATCTTCTCAGAGAAGGCACACAATGGGAAGAAGAGTCTCAGGAGAATAATAAACATTGTGGCTGGCTGCTGAGTGCATCCGGGGATGAGCCTTGTCCCAGAGATATGAAGAACCACTAAGTATGATTCAGCAGTCTTCCAAAGCCACAGTTTACTAACCTTGCAAGATAACAGCTAGACAGTACATTTTATCCCAGGAAATGGGATCAGGTTCAGAGAGGTGAAGTGCTGTATCTGGGATCAGACGGGATTTTGTGATACAGAGATTTTAGGACACAGAACAGCCGTACAGCTGACGTAATGAGGTGAGAGAATAGCCTCAGGATGGCCTGAGCTATTTTTTTTTTTTTTGGCTTCTAGGGAAGAAAAAACGTTGCAAGCAAACAGTGAAATTGGCAAACAAAACAAAACTGAAAATGCCTCCAGAGTCGGAAGGTGGGCAACAAGGTGAAGAAAGTGGGTAGGATAGAGAACTTGGAAGTGCGGTCAGAGCTTGGAGATGATATTGCTTCCAGAAGGCAATGCCCAGGATGGGATTTTGCATATTAGTCTATAGCATCTGCACTTCCACAGGTCCTGCAGTCATAGGAAACAGACCTGTGGCGATTGTAGACATTTGGGGATGGGTATAAGAACACATCTCTTGTAATTATGCACTGTATGTGAGTCTAAGAGAGGCATTCTGTAACTGGAGTGCTTTCTAGAATAGGTTTTGTGTGCCTGGAAAACAAGTGAGACATGGCAACAGCAGTTCCAATCTTAGAGAGACCCAGGTATGTTCTATGGCATTGTGAGATGACAAAGTCATGAAAGACAAATCAGCTTAGAAAGAGAAAGAAGAAATTATAGCACTTGACAATGAGGCCAAACTCTTGCAAGAAGACCCAATTGCCATCATTCAGAAAGATACAGGAAACTCTCTAAGCCCCCTAAACGCAGAGACTGTCCTTTCTATGGGATACCTAGACCTTTGGGCATTTCCTGGCTTTGTACTATTTTGAGATACATTTCTCACTCAAGGGAACATGACCATTCTTTCAGATTATGGCTGGGATCCTGGAGGCTGAAGGGAGAGAGACACTTGCTTTGAGTCATCAAAGGGGTGTGGCATAGAAGTGGAAACTTTGTGTGCTTCCACAACGACTTCCAAATAAATGGACAAGATTTTTTTACAAATGTATCCTAGCTGATTTCTGAATTCGAGTTACTAGGACCCATGTACCAGTCTAAGGTCTTCACGCTAGTGTTCATGTTTGACCTTCACAGAAAACTGCGAGGTGGGACACTGTTATTCTCATCTTAGGGGTGAGAAATCTGAGTAGAGACAGCAGCTAACCCATGATCATGGCCACACAGACTGGAAATGAGATCTAACATGGGAATTCTTATTTATTACTCCAGAGATTCTGTAGAAGGACTGAGAAAATTTATGTAACAGTTAATTAAAATGACTATCTGACTAAAATACTCTCCTTCAATGATAAACTGGAATAATTTATAAAACTTAATGTCTATGTAACAATGGAAGCTATATAAAATACGAAGATATGGTGTAAGGAGTAAGTTTTAAGATTGGAGGAGCTGAGTTTATTTTTCTTAAAATCCCAAGGAGATATGATATATATATATGATCTTTATTCACTTGCTTATTTATGATTAACCAAATAAAAAGTATAGAAGTGTTAGAAAAGAGAGTATACAACATGATAACCTATACTATAAGCCATCTCTTTGTTTCCATTGCATTTCTTACTAAAAGTTACCTATATGAAGAATCCCATCTGGCCTGGAAAGAAGGCTCAGTGGGTAAAGGTGTCTGTAATGTCAGCCTGCAGAACTGCTTCATATCTGGAACTCACAAAAGGTGGAAGGAAAGAGCAAACTCTACAAAATTGTCCTCTAATCTCTGTACATGTGCCATGCCACCCACCCACCCACCCATCTTTCACACATATGCACACACACACACACACACACACACACACACACACACACACTCACTCACTCACTCATACCTCATCTTGAAGTTTCTTATTTATCTAGGTTACAGAAAGAATATTAACAAAACTAAAGTTTGAGAATTTTGATTTCTAATTAAAAATTCCATTATGTAATCAAATAAAATATCTTGCTTGTGTCATGGAATAAAAGAATTAGACATTATAATAATGTTTAGCTGGCCCCACACATTTGCAAAATTTTCCCATCTCCTTTATGTCCTAAGGGAAATACTAAAAAAAAAAAAGCCAATAGAAGTGAAGAAACCTATTATGATTCATAAAGATAAACTTTTAACTACTCAATTATATCTTTCAGTTTAGGTGTTTTAACATATTCTCACCCCTCAAAGCTGACTAAGCAACACATGTATCATCTAGGTTTTGAAGGTTTATTAATCCTGTTTTGTGAGTTTTCAGTTGGAATTTATTAGTTGGAGAATAAATGGAACTTGGTGTGTTTGTTGGCTTTTCACTAGGAAAAGGCCTCATCTCAGCTTTGGGTGTTACCAATGGATTTTTTTGTTGTTGTTGTTTTTTTGAGACAGGGTTTCTCTGTGTAGCTTTGCGCCTTTCCTGGAACTCACTTGGTAGCCCAGGCTGGCCTCGAACTCACAGAGATCTGCCTGCCTCTGCCTCCCGAGTGCTGGGATTAAAGGCGTGTGCCACCACCGCCTGGCTACCAATGGATTTTTTTATATCATCAACTTCTTGGTCAGTATAATATCCCCTTGTCACTGACCCTTCTTTCAGTGGTCAGGAATGCCTGGCTTTGTCTCCTGAGGTCTGAAGTTCTACAGTACAAGCATTGGGGACAAAGTGTCTGGACTCAGATTTAGCCCTCAGTCCCCTGAATGTCATCTCACATTTCTAGATCTCAGAATCTTTATCCCCTCCCCAACAAATTAAAGAGCTGGATTGTACCACACCAGTGCTCTGTAACTCTGAAGTTCAGTGACTATGGCATCCACCAGGCTGTCTTCAGTTTTTGCCCCCATGATATAGGGTATTTCCCTCTTGTTACCAGATATTTCATTATCACTTGAACTGATGAATAGCACTGATGTTCCTTTCAAGTGATTAAACTATTTCTAATCTGTACTCCTAATTATACATCATGGTTACCTTTATTATCTACAAAAATTCTAGGCCTATCTCTTTACTTCACTGAAAAAAGTCTTAGCCACAGATTCTTTCCAATGATTATTGGCTAAAATTGTCAGAAGACAAAAGTATTCTTCTGCTGCAGATTACTATGATCTCCTCTTATTTGCTATACCATGGATTTATAACCTGCAGCATTTTATTATAGCTTTGGAGAAATGTTCTATGACTATACCAGTGACAGGTTTGTGCTCCAAAGTTAGTAACTGAATGGTCAAGACAGCAATCAAAACAAAAAATATGACTGATTGATGAACTGACAGACAGCAAATTTGAGATGAAGAGATGGCTTACTTTTCATTCTCTGTCTTTCTTTCTGGTAACAACAGAGAGGAATCCACACTCTTCATTAGACTTTAGTCCTGGCTCAGTCATTTTGTAAGCATCTGGGCTCGCAATTGTTTGATTCAGCCAAGTATTTGGTGGCCAGGCTGTCAAGAGAGTAGAGGAGGAGGATCCAGTTTCCTGGTCTGAAAACAAATTCCCTGTAACTAATGATCCCCCTATTCATCCCGTTTTCCCCTGAAGGCAAAGTTACTGTCATAAAATATGATGAATAACCCCTTATGCTTTTTTTTTTCCAAATCTAGTTTTGAATCATATGTTTGAATTTATCTACCAGGGTTTTAAAATATTACTTGAATGTTTCAAAGAGCTATAATTGAGATTTTTTTAATCCTGCTTAAATAGTGCTAACACAACTAGGTTCAGTCAGTGCTAGATTCATGCATTCCATAGAGCCCACTGATGCCTTTCCCTGGAATTCAGCAAGTTGTCTTCTTCTTTCCCTAGAATTCAGCAAGGATTCCCTATGTCAGGGAACAGGGTAGAAACAATATCTTCCTAAAGGAAAAAGGAAGTGGGAACACAGCAGACTAGGAACCACAGTGTTTATAGAAAGTACTACTGGACAAGCAGTAAGTAACACAGTACAGATCTGTCCCATGGGAGCGGGAGATGATCAGGAGGGAGGAGGAGCTGACAGATCTTGTCTACTCAGGAAACAGGAAAGAAAGTGGTCCTAGTACATCAACATGAGGGGGCATTTCTCTTTTAGGTTTTCAATCCATGTTTTCCAAGCAGACAAAGCAGGCAATGGTCATTTATTGAAACAGTGATGGGCAGACAAGGACAAATAGAACATAAGTCAATACTTTCTGGGAAAGGATCTGTTTCACTCAGTTCAGCAAGTGAAAGCTGACTTCTGTATCAAGATGGACTTCACAGTCTGGGTCTCTTTTTAGCCCTGTCAAGGGTGTGACCATCCTTGGAGATCCAGTCTGAACAAGCTCCTCCCATCTATCTAATGAATGTAGAAGTCACAGACCACAGAGACAGTGTCATGGAACAGACATGAAATTTATGTTGTTGACCCAGGGAAACTCCATCAAGTCTTAGGGTCTCCAATAGTGCAATGTTCACTTCTTAATGTATACAGTTATCTACATTAAGGGCATGCTGGCTTTTGAACATCAGTGCCTAGAATTTAGCCAGTATCTATATCAAGGCCTTTTTTTCTGTGTCATAGTGGAATTTATTGTACTTACCAGGTTTCTCCGACACACAGGGGTCTTCTGCCAGTGGTAATGATGAATCTGGGCTTGTTTTTGGTTACTAGAATGAGCACACCACTCTCAGATTGGCTCTAGCCAATTCTGAGACAAGCAAAGGTCTATACCATTCATATTATGCAATAGAAAAATCAACACTTTTATAGATAAAAGTGTGTTTTCTTTTCTTTTTATTGAAAATAGATTCTTTTTCTCCTACAACACTATATCCTGACCACAGTTTCCCCTCCCCATCTGTCCTTCCAGCTCCCGCCAGCCTTTCCTCTCACAGATCCACTCCTCCTCCATCCCCCTTCAGAAAAGAGCAGGCCTCCAAGAGACAGCAGCCAAACTACAACCAGACAAGGCAAAAGCTCCTTTCACTGAGGCTGGGCAAGGCAAGCAGATAGGAGGAAGAGTCCCAAGATCAGGCAAACCAGTCAAAGGCACATTCGAGTTCCCTCTGTTCAGATCTGTACCTCATTTTGAAATTGAATTTTTTTTTTGATAATTTAGTTTCTTGAGCTCTTTATATATCTTGGATATTAGTCCTCTATCGGATGTGTAGTTGGTAAAATTCTTTTCCCATTCTGAAAGCTGCCACTCTGTCTAATTGATGGTTTCCTTTGCCTTACAGAATCTTGTCAGTTTCATGAGGTTCCATTTATTTACTTTTATTTTTTTATTTAAAACATTTTTGAATAAATTTATTTATTTATTATCTTGGCTGCAGTTTCCCCTCCCTCCTCTCCTCCCAGTCCTTCTCCCCCATCCCCTCTCTGTTCCAACCCCCAATCCACTCCTCCTCCATTTCTGTTCAAGACAGGGCAGGTCTCCTATGAGCATCAACAAAACATGGCATATCAAGTTGCAGTAAGACTAAGCACCTCCCCATGTATTAAGACTGGGCAAAGTGACCCAGTATGAAGAGTAGGTCCCCAAAAGCCTGTAAAAGAGTCAGAGACAGCCACTGTTCCCACTGTTAGGAGTCCCACAAGAGGATTTCTTTATATCATTTATTTGTGTATGAAAATCTCAAAACACCCATTTATGATTAGCACATTGTGGCTTACAGAGGTCTCATCTGACATCAGTTTATGGTGACTGTTTTGTGATGGTGTGTGTATTGTCTCTCTTCACCTTGCTTTTTAAAAAATAAATTTATTTATTTTTCCTCCTTCCTCTCCTCCCAGTCCCACCCCCTTCTTTTCCCATCCAAATACATTTTTATGTGTTTTTAGCCTTCATGTATAGCGCAGTTCAATAACAGAAATCTTTTAGCATATAGAGAAATAACTGTGACTAACAGTTATTTCTTCAAGACGTTTGTGAACCATAGCCAATGAAAGATGCCTTTTCAGTAATGGCTTCTACACTCACATCTAAGTTTCTCTAAGCATTGGAAATGCAGCTTGGGTACCAGTTAGGAAACAGTGCCAAGTGAGTGAATGTACTTCATGGCGTTTTACATTTTCTTTCTTATCGTCATTGAGGGTGGCACATGAGGACGCACGCATACACTACAGAGCACTTGTGAGGCTAACGGACAACTCCATGACATTGGATCCCCTTCCACTTTTAAGTGGGCTTTGGGGATTGAACTCAGAGAGTCTGCCTCCTGCCACAAGCAGTTTAGCCACTAAGCAACCACTCCAGTCATTAATGGAATTTTAGCAAAGTTTATCACCACCATGGAAGTTGTGAACTAATGTTCCTTTTTGTGGATCTTCTGAAGCAACAACACTCTTTCTTTTTCATTAATATCTGCCAAAAACAAAGGCATCAAAAGTAGGCCAACTAGTGGTATGGCTCTGTCCAAACTGCTCCAAGGAGGACAAGAGGACTGTGTCTTCTGAGAACTTTCAAGGAATTCTCTCTGGACACCATTCAGAATGTACTCCAGGGCACGGGAGGACCTGTTTCCGCACATTGGGTTAATTTTTATATTTGAAGAAGTGATCTTAGGATATATTCCTAGAAAGTGAGTTTGTTCTCTAGTAAATGATCCAGACTTCTGGCCTTTCCAAGAAAGTTAATGGAAAAAGAATAAAAATGCCAAAAAAAAAATGAGTGGTTTTCTATGCTAAAGCCATCTTGCAAACCTCATCGATAGTACATTCACTCCAAATGAGCAGCCTACCTTGGACTGTAATTGTTTTTTGATTAGTGTGAACAAGCTCTCACATCACATAGGTTCATTATTGATTTTGTAATTAATAGTAATGTCTTATATTTGTATAGTCACTATCTCAGAGGAAATCCCAGTTCTTTAGAGGAATTACAATTTATCTTCAAACTCTCCTGCTCAATGCAAAAAAAAAAAATGGGTGTTTCAGTTGCATTTTAAGGAAGAAAGAGAAAGTCAGAAAGGCGAATTCACTGACTGTGATGAATTCCGGAAGCTAATAATAGATGTAGCAATTAAAACCTAGTCATCTTGACTTGTAATTCTGGCTGTTTCCTGTAAACAACTGGTTGGTTGAGTCAACCCCCGTCATTCCTCTAGGAAAAAGAGCTTCAGCAATGAATTTTTTTTTTTTTTTTTTTTTTTGGTGAGTCTCACAATGGACAGAGCATATTTCCCCTGCTATTTTGTGACTTAGAAAACTTGGCCTCAAAGACATGTTACTTACCAGATCACACACATTTTTAATGGGCCTGTAAATGTCTCTGCATGCTGTTAAGTCACATATACAAGAAACTTTTCCTGCGCCGAGGGGGCAGCGTGAATAGACAAAATTCTGACTTCTTTTTTCAAGGGCTAGACATGTTCATCACCTGCTTGGCATTGTTTTCGCTGATGGATGTATGGAAGGGAGGGAGAGAGGAAGGAAGAAAAGAGTGAAGAATGGAAGGGAAGAACGAAGGGAGGGAGGGAAGGAAGGGCAGTTTCCTCAAGCATACCCCCAGCCCTCCGTCACCGAGCCTCTGCTAAGTTAGTACTCTTTCAGTCACTCACTCTTTCAGCCTTCAAGTCCCTGGGCTGATTTGTCCCCTTTCCTGTCACCACAGCCTCGCCATTTTTCCCTCAGGGAAGACTCCTTTTTCTTTCTATGGTCAAATTATGACTTCTCTTCAAGGTTAGGGTAGCGACCTCTTTGTTCCCCTAAAAGTTTCAATCAGTGTTAGGTTACTAATAAATTATCTGTTATCTGGGAAATTTGAATTACTCAGGTGCAAAAAACTATTCAGACTGATAGTTGAATATCTGAGTCCTGATTTCTCTATTTGAAATATAATTCAAAAAAACATTTGTAAGCCTTCCACTAATCTCATTTATCCCTTCCCTCCCTACTACGGCACATTTAATAGTATCTTCACATTTTAAAAAATTGACCACATATATGTACTAAGAAAAAATGTACAGTATTTTTCACTTCAATCATGCCTGTAAGAAACTTCCATTTCTTCCCACTTTATTATGCTTTCAAGACGTCCATGGTTATGCCATCTACCGCTTTAAGAGGGGGGAAATGGTACTGACCTTAGTATCTACCTCTTGGGTTGTCAGTTCAATCCCAGTTCCTAATATTCTGCACGACACACAGTTAGCACAACGTTGAGTTTAAAACACGAACCCGACGATTGAAAGCAATGTGATTTGTCTATGTGTACTCGGGGCCAGGATGTTGGAAGGGATTTACATTAACGACAGCTAAATTCCCCCCCATGTTAATGAGCTATCTCTAAAGAATGAGCACCTCTACCTAGCATGGAGTAGTTTGCCTGGAGTTACCCTATTCCTCAGAATTCTGTGTTCTCTGATAATGAGGAGTGACAGAGATGAATCTATTTTTTTTTTAATTCCTTACCTATACACAAGATAATGATTCCAACTTTGAATTACCAATAGTCATTTTCTTTCCTTGAATTTTAGGCCTCATTGTCCATGAAGGAGCTGCAGTTTACAGAGTGTTTAAGCGATGGCGAGCTGTTAATTTGCACTGGGATGTATTAAACTACGACAAAGCCACAGACATTGAAGAAAGCAGCCGAGGAGAGTCTTCGACGAGTAGGACTTTGTGGTTACCATTGTCAGCTCTGAGGAACAGGAACTTGGTCCACCCAACGCAGCTAACCTCACCGCGGTTTCAGTGTGGCTATGTGCTATTACATCTATTCAATCGGATGAGGGCCCATGAAGATGTGTCAGAAGATAATGGCTCCGGGGAGGTTGTAATGAGAGTGACGTCCGTGTGACAGATATGCACAGCACCAGAGAGTGGAACCCTGCACATTCTGGAATGTAATTGCAATGAATGGCAAATCCATAGCACTTCTAACCGTACATCCATGAACTTTTTAAAATCTGTGCTTTTTATATGAACATTTGAATTGCAAATACATTTTTCTGAAAAAAAAAAAGAGGCTCCTTGTTTGCTTTGTGACTTGTCACATCTTTTTAAAATTGTCACACACATCATTTAACTGGACGTGGTTAAAAGAATAATGAAAATAATCATTAAGACCTAGGTATTTTTTTCTTGCTTATCTTAAATATATGTGCATCAAACCTTTTGCCACATGTATAATAATTCAGGCACAGTACAAATGGGTCAGTTCAGAATGCTGCAGGCACGTTCCCAAGTGCTAGTCTCAGGCACAGACTCCAGCTACTCCACGAAGCTCCTTGGAGCATCACCCCACACCTTCTCTGGGTTGCCAGACTTGTAGCAACAAACATCTGTCTCCAGGATTGTGAATTCTAGGGATTATGGCTTGTTTTTGGTCTTCCGAATCAGCACAGGGAATGTCAAAGCAGGCAGAAGCGCACTGATTAAGATGGTAACTTTCCAGTTATATTAAACAGATAAAGTCATCCCCAGTACATGCAGCCCTTGAAAGCTCAGCTCACGGAAATACTTTAGGTGCCGTAATCAGAGAGCCTCACAAAAACAGTCCCTTCACATCAGCATAGCCTAATAGACTATCATAATTAATTTGGTAAATAATTAGTGTCTTAAATTATCATACTCAGATTTTCTTCTTATAAAAAACTTATACACCTGCTTAACCACCTAAACACTAACCCTACTCCTTGGCTTAATGGAGTTCTGAGGAATATTTCCTCCTACCAACAGTGAAGATTTTTCTGTTCCTCTGGATAGACTAGAAATTTTTTCCCTTTTTGAAAAGAAGAAAAAAATTTAAGCCTTTGACTTCCTAGAAACAGGGTTTTAACTAGTGGTACTTGGTAATTATCTATAATTCATCCTTGTAATGAAATGATTGACACATATACAAGGCAATAACTAAATGTACAAGGAGGTAGGCAGTCATGCTTAGGAACGTGAGTTAAACCTGCTGATAATTTGAAGTTCATAGTCAGATCTAAAAGCTTATGAAACAAAATGTTCTCTATTCTACTTTCTAAAAATAATGTTGGAGTTATTAACATTATTGTTTTGTCTTTATAAGTATGACTATAATTACTCCATAGAAAATACTCTTTATTTTGGAAATAATATTTTTCCAGTTATAATTCTGTGTCACAAACAATGAAAAGGTTACAATTTGTAGAAATATGAAAAATGAATCACAAAGCCACGCAGGGGAGTGAATCCTACCATTACTCAGGGACAGATCCAGGAAGTGAGGGTATCAGGAATTCTATTCCAGTTTGTTTGTTTGTTTGTTTGTTTGTTTTAGTGCCATAGTTCTGAGAGAGGCTCCTGGATTGTTTAACAACACAGCATTTAATGGGGAACAATTTTGGTTACTGTTGGCATCCCAGCATAGAGCATTGTATTGATAATACTGCATGAATCTATCTTCAGCATATTTTAGACAGTGCTCCAACATACAGCAAGCTTGCCCTTTGAGGCAGTGTGTACCGTGAATTTGCATCACACCCTTAGAACAAAAGGAAAACTCTCTGAAACACCTTTGTGGAACACAGGAGGGAAGACATACGCCAGGGTGAGGGTGCCTAGAGATGTGGCAGCCTGATTGTGTCCTGCCGTGTATCATTGTCTACATTGTTTTTTTTTTTTTTTTTTTTTTTTTTGGTTTTTCGAGACAGGGTTTCTCTGCGTAGCTTTGCGCCTTACCTGGAGCTCACTTGGTAGCCCAGGCTGGCCTCGAACTCATGGAGATCCGCCTGGCTCTGCCTCCCGAGTGCTGGGATTAAAGGCATGCGCCACCACCGCCCGGCCGTCTACATTGTTTTTAACCATCTTTACTGCTCACTCCCTGTCCCCACCTACCGTGTGTGTCTATGTCTTTGTCTCTGTCTCTGTGTGTGTGTGTGTGTGTGTGTGTGTGTGTGTGCTGGGAAGATGGCAATGAGAAAATATTTATTGTGTGCCAATTCTAATTTTGTTATCTCAGCATTCATTTGAGCTGTGTGTGTGCATGCGTGCGTGCGTGCGTGTGTGTGTGTGCGTGTGTGTGTGTGTGCACGCACACGCGTGCGTGTGTATGTGTGTGTGATAGAGACAGAGACACAGAGACAGAGAGAGATACAGAGAGATAGAGACAGAGAGACAGAGCATGCCTAAATCAATGTTGTAATAAGAAAATTATGGGGTTGGGGATTTAGCTCAGTAGTAGAGCGCTCGCCTAGCAAGCTCAAGGCCCTGGGTTCGGTCCTCAGCTCTAGAGAAAAAAAAGAAAGAATATTATCAGAATTTCCACATAATATATGTACCACCCATTATATAATTTCATAAAAATAGTGGTGTGTGTGTAGAGAGAGAGAGAGAGACAGAAAGACAGACAGAGACAGAGAAAGAGAGATATGAATTCACTGTTTTAAAGTAAATAAAATTCTTAAAATTCTTTTTTTTTTTTTTTTTTTTTTTTTGGTTTTTTTCGAGACAGGGTTTCTCTGCGTAGCTTTGCGCCTTTCCTGGAACTCACTTGGTAGCCCAAGCTGGCCTCGAACTCACAGAGATCCGCCTGGCTCTGCCTCCCGAGTGCTGGGATTAAAGGCGTGCGCCACCACCGCCCGGCTTTAAAATTCTTAATATCATCTTCATACACAAACTATTATGACAGAAACAGCTTTTAAATTTTAATACTATAATTTAAATTGAATCTTTGATGCCAAAAATATTTATAATTCGGAAACGAATTAGAAATATCTTAAATTATTATTTTCAAAATCACTTCCAAAATGATAAAAACTCAGAGCCTATGAGCAAGCAGTCGCTTCTGAATGACTAATTTGGAGTGTGAATTTCTCCAGACCAGTTGATAAGTACCGGGCGCTGTTAGCAGCATGGACTGAGGCAGCAGGAGATAAGGAATGAGGATCTGTGGCCCTGCATCACACGTGGCGGTTCCAGGTGAGCTAAGAGGCAGTCTGGAGGGGTGGGGTGTGGAAGAGTCGTCTGTGGGGCGTCAGGAGAAGTTGCCACTGGGATATGGTGGAACCTGGTTCCTCAAGCCTAAGTGGTCATTTGAAAATCAGAAGAGGAGATGCAACGGCCAGTGTGGGAAAAAGGGGACATGTTACAAAAGCAGGGCCTCTGTGTGTAGGGCAATGTAGTGTGCAGGTCAAGACACGGTCCCTCCTTACAAGGGTGACTACTAAATGCCACAAGGATGCATGAGCAGGACATCAGACTTGGCATGTTCAGTTCTGCAGCATGAGCGTGTCCTCTGCATCCACTGGAGTAAGTAGTATTAGACAACAGAGCCACCGGAGCATCATACAGGTCAGTTATGTTGCCTTCCTCTCGTCTCAGGAGATGTCAAAACCACAATTCTGGGAAGGAAAGCTGGTCACAGTCTCGTGAAATAGAAGATGGCTTCTTCATTATTAAAAGCTCCTCAAACAATAATGAAATTTTGTCATCTGGTATTTCTTTAATATAAAATTTAATTTTATATATTGCACTAACTAAACATATGCCAGAATGGCGCTTGGATTATAACTCACCAATAGAATTTTTATCTCACACAGGCCCTGTGTTCTATCATTACTAACACACACACACACACACACACACAGGAATTCACCGTAATAAACAAATGTCTGTTTTGATTTCCCACCTCTGTTCACCAGCCCCTTGCTTTTGCTCCATTAGAACACAGTGTTTCTTCCTAGTCCCATTATTTATCAGAGTCGGTGAAGCCCTTTTGTTGTTATGATGCCCAAACATTCCTTTTACCCTTGCCTGGGGAGTTAAACAAAATAAATTTGATTTTGGACCCAAATGTAATAATTACCTGTAATATGGCAATTAATGTGTCATTTCTACAACACACTTCAGGGGCTGGAAAAGTGACTCAGCACTAAAGAACACTTGCTGCTCTTGCAGACTACCCTTGTTTATTTCACAGCTCCCACATGAGAGAGTGCAGCAAACCCAGTTTTAGGGGATCCAATGGGTTCCCTATTCCCCATCCAGGGGCACCAGGCACACATGTGGAACACATATATCTATGTGAACACACACACACACACACACACACACACACACACACACACACACACACGATATCTATCATCTATCTATCTATCATCTATCTATCTATCTATCTATCTATCTATCTATCTATCTATCTATCTATCTATCTATTTGTCATTTGTTTTTTACTATGTTCTATTAGTTCACAAAATCCATGAGTGCTGGGCTGTATTTCATTTACTTCTGCTTCCAAGATGCCTAGAAGAAGGAAAGGTACAGGAGGAGTTCTGATTAAATTGGGAGGGCATGTCAACAATTGAATGTCTGTTAGAAAAAAAACAACACATGGCATATAGGGATCAAAGGAGATTATTGGAAGTTTAAAAGCAAATCGGTGAAGAGAAGGAAATGAAGGAGACTGTGAAATAAAAGGATTGCCTAGATGATTAAGGCCGAGAGATTATCACAAACAGTAATTCACCAGGGCATCAAAATGTATATTTCTACACTTTTGATTAATCATGAACTCTTACACAAAGTCAGTCCAACTATATAATAAAATATCCCTGATCAACCTGGTTATATCGTTAAACACACAGCTTTAAAATAATGAAGTAATGTGACAATTTTAAATTATCACAATGTCGCGACTGGGAGACTGAAGAAAGGGCATCTGCTGGCCGGGCTGAGTGATCTTATTGCATCCCCCCTTTCGGCTCTCACACTTGCCTGCTGTCTTCCTCTTTTTCCTCACTCCTTCCCTTCTTCCGTCTCTCCTTTCTTCATCACCAGCACCACCATTATCAGCATCCACATCACAATTCCTTCATTACCTCAACAAAGCTCTTTCTGATGGCCATCATCATTTCAGATACAAGAAATAAAATCTACAGGAGGCTAGAAAGTGTTTTTTGTTTTATGGAACAAACCATTCAAGAATCATTCCTTGGAAAAGTCTTACGAATACCCTCAGGGGATTTAGGCCTAAAATAAACTCGTAGTCTTTAGAACTACAGTAAGATAAGTCTTTCCACAAGCTCCTAGTGAATATGATCAAAATATATTGTATGCATGCATGAGATTCTCAAAGAATTAGTAAAATATATGAAACATTTTAATGTGCCTATATTTATCATTAGCATTATGCACCTTTTTATCCATTTACTCATAATTTTATATTTAAAGTTTATCTATTGAAGAGTATCTCTCTCTCTCTCTCTCTCTCTCTCTATATATATATATATATATATATATATATATATCCACTTACTGAATTTTAGTGCTATATTTTTAAGCATATCTATCTATCTATCTATCTATCTATCTATCTATCAATCATCTATCTATCTACCTACCTACCTACCTATCTATATATATGTGTAGATACATACATATCTATATACACACTATATGTATACATATACATACACACAGTCTATGTATATATCTAGATGTACATATATCTATATATACACATATAAATACACATACATATCTGAGTTTTCAGTTTAAGAAATGTTTCTTTTAAATAACCCTTTGCCACATAAAGTAATGTGGTTTTCAGGAACTTAGATATACTTGAGTGGCCACTCCTCTCCCACAACTTATGTGATTTCCCATCTCTTATAGGCTCCAGCATACTTCCTCTCAGGGGAAAAACAGTATAGTAATAAAGATACACTCAAAACAGAAAAATGCTGCCTACAGCAGAAAAAGTACAAATAGCCTTTAGAAGGGGGAAAGAATATGTTTTTCTTATTCTTTTTCTCCATCCATTAAAAAAGGGGGAACCATTAATTAGCAGTTCAATAAATTATTTTCCCAAGTTATACTTGATTCTCCTTGAAATTTGAAAAAAAAAGTCATCAAAGTATTTTAAAAATTTCAACATCAGCTTCCATAATTCCTCTTCAGCATCTATGTGCAGAGCACCCTTTATAAGTGCAGGGAGAGACAGATAGCCTCAGAGGTAAGGGAAATTCTAAACAGCAGAAGAATGACCTGGGAGAAAGTGCAGCATCCATTGTTCACAGATTTACATTCTGTTGTTTACTTTGATCTGGGAGAATTAAAGTGAATGGGATCTAACTGCAGTTTCTGTTTTGTACCCAGGAGAATCATACTTCAATAACATCTGTTCCACTGGAGACCGCCAGGTAATTGTGTTTATGAACACTTCACATCAATGTCCTTTCAAATAAAAGCAAATTAAATTTACATACAGAAGTGCAAGATGAAAATGTTCTTCCAGTCTATTATTTTACCAGAAACACTCAAGGATATTATTTAGATCTATTTCTTTCTGTCTCAGTCATAATTAACTTCAAAGAAGACAATAGGCTAAATTTTTCCATAGGACCTTATGACACAAGTCCTTTATGTTTGGAAAAATTAGTCTTAAAATACATATTTACAGTTATAGCTAGAGACACTTCTTCCATATGTAATTATTTTTCTGGGCATGCATGTGTGTGTATGTGCTTGACAACATAGGACTAAAATTCAGTAAGTGGCTTTGCATCTATAACATATGCATGCTTGGAAGACCTGTGAGTAATAATGAGTGCCACTGGGACTGTACTTGAAGGTTCTATGGTCCTTAGAGGCTTCTCTCAATATATAATCAAGGACTAGTTCTTCTAGAATAAATCTCCGAAGTGTGAGATTACAACATTCTGCAGGGCAGAAATGCAATCATTAGCTCCACTCATGTTCTCTTTTTCACATGGTCTCTGCCAGAAGAATACAGGCACTTAGTTAGGGACATGGAACGGGGAAAAGAGAAAAGATGGTAGCTGTTGTCACCATCAGAGTAAAAGATTGGGGTGGTGCTCAGTGTTTCATTCTCCAATGTCTGGTGTCTTTGTGCCCCCAAGTCACTGAGCCAAATCTAATTCTTATCCATCCTGTTTACTCTTTAGAGCCATTTCAGCTCAATTCTGGCTGTGTTCAGAGGTGTGCAGAAAGTCTGGCTTCTATCCCAGCTTTATGATCTCAGTCCAGGTTGGCAGTCTTAAATTCCATCAGCACTCCAGAATGAAAACAGAAAACTTGACCGCTCTCTTTATGAATTTTGTAATTGACATAAGAATTGTACATGTTTGTGAGGGGCAGGGCGACAGTTTGATGCATGCTTGCAGTAAGTACTGATGAATTTGAGTATTTCTAGTTCCTTAAACGTTGGCCATATTTTGGGGGCAAACTTGTCTCTTCTAGTACTTTATAGATGGCGTAATAAATTGTTGACTGATATTGCTGGTCTGTAGAACACTCGACTTATTCTTTCCACCTAACTGTACTTTGGGCTTTATCACCTGGTTTAATCCTCTGTTCTTCTACCCCTCTACCCTGTGAAACTTATGATCAGTCTTCTACTTTATACTTCTGTGAGATTCACCCTCACTCTCTCATAAAAATGAGGACAGGCAGTAGTGGTTTTTCAGTGTGTGGCTCATTACTCTTAAACACAATATTGTCCAGTGCTATCCATGTAGCCACAAAGAGCAGCACTTTATTCTTTTTTTAAAATTTATTTTATTTTAATTACAAAAGTAATCACATCATTTTCCTGTGTCTCTCCTCCTTCCAACCCATCTCATGCCCTTGAGCTGCCTCTCAATTTCGTTTTTTAAATTATTGTTGTCACACACATATATACATATATATGCACAAACACACATTGATATACACACATATATAGACATATATATGTATGTTTACATTTCTTACACACAGAGCCTACTGTATCAGTTCAGTGTTGCTCATATTTTTAAGGCTTACCATTTGCTTTTGGATAACAAATTAGTAGTCCTCTCTCAGTAGTCATTAATTACCTGTATCCCTTTGTCTTGGGGTAGGATCTTGTGATATGTCTCCCATCCATACTAGCATATCAAGTGGAATTTGTTATTGTTCTGGTCTTGTTTGGGTAGTTGTATTGTTGAGATTACTTATAGATACACACATATTTTAGGAAGTTGCTACAGTAGAAGGCAAGTTTCCATATGACTTTTGAAGTGTGTTAAGAGTAATTTATTTCTCCCTGTATTCCCTTCTCTCCCTCCCAAATTTTACCCTACCTGTCCTATTAACTCCCTGTAACTACTGTTTTTTTTTTAAATTCTCTCCATCCTTTAGAGCCAACCCCAAGATCCTTTAGTAATTTCCTGACATATATGGCTATTTCAAATGAACTATGCGTATCTGCAGATTCAAAGCTAGTATCCATAAATGAGAGAAAACATGTGATATTTGTCTTCCTGAATCTGGATTACCTTATTCAGAACGATTGTTCCCAGCTCTATTTACCTGTTAGTTTCATAATTTCATTTTTTATTGATGATTAATGTTTCATGATGTAAATACATTACATATTCACTATCCATTCATCAGTTGGACACCTAGGCTGTTTCTATTTCCTGGCTATTGTTAATAGATCAGTAATGAAATTAGTGAACAGGAATCTCTGTAGTAAGATTTAGAGTCTTTTAAGTCTATGTCCAAAAGTGAAATATCTGAATTATATGGTAGACATGTTTTTGTCTTTTTGAGGAAACTTTACACTGATTTCCACAGTGACTGCACCAGTTTCCATTTCCACTAGCAGCAAATAAGTTTTCCCCACATAAATCTAGACTCTCCTAGAAATGGCTTCATAAACAAGAGTAGAACAATACGTATCAATGGGCATGTTAACATGAATTGTGGATTTTTGAGTGGCCCCACCCCTAGACAAAGAAGTATAGGCAACTAATGACTGCTGGGAGGAGAATTAGCTTCTCATCTCTCAGGGGTGAGCCTCCTTATTGGTTTTCCAATTGAGAGTGGTCAGTCTTTAAACCATATATACACTATCACCAAAAATGGACCCAAATATATATATATATATATATATATATATATATATATATATATATATATATATTTAACTAAGATCTATCTATCTATCTATCTATCTATCTATCTATCTATCTATCTATCTATCAATCTATCTATCATCTATCCATCTATCTATCTTAGTTAGGGTTTCTCTTGCTGTGAAGAAATACCATGACCACAGCAACACTTATAAAGGAAAAACATTTAACTGGGGTAGCCTACATCTTCAGAGGTTTAGTCCATTATCATCGTGGTGTGACATGGTGGCATGCAATCAGGCATGGTGCTTGAACAGGAGCGGAGAGTCTTACATCCTGACCTGAAGGGAATAGGAAGTAGTCTGGGACACTGGGTGTGGCTTGAATATATATGAGACCTCAGAGCCCACTCTCACAGTGACACACTTTCTCCAACAAGGTCATACATAATGCAATGAAGCCATACTTCCTACTAATGCCACTGCCTATGAGCTTATGGGGGCAATTACACTCAAAAGAATTCCTCTCTCTCTCTCTCTCTCTCTCTATATATATATATATATATATATATATATATATATATATATATATATATATATATACATGCATACATATATATACATATGCATGTGTATGTGGTATATATACATATAAGTGTTTATTACATAACACACACACATATATATATATACATGAATGTAACAATAATCAAACAAAAAGTGGGTATCAATTTCAGAGTATGGGGGACATAGGAGAGGTTTGAAATAGGGTAGCTAGGAAGGGCTGGAGGGATGAAATTGGAAGGGGTAATGATGTAATTTTATGTTAATTAAAATTATAATTTAAAGTATTTATTACAAAAGATTTCATTGCATTAGATCCACCTCTTCTATTTTCTTATTGTACAATGCATATCATAATTATGACACATATTTTGTAGACTTTTTTGAAATCACTAAAAGAATTGACTTAAATATTTCGTATATAGTGTGCACTTTATTATTGTAGTTATTATTATTAGCAGTACTTTGTGTTACGTGGTTGAGAGAGGCTTGTGACAGCTGGGATGATGGGGATTTCAAGTATCACTTGGGGATATGTGTATGGCCAGGAAATAACCTCAGTTTCCCCACAGTGAGGAGCCAAATGGCTTGGAGCATCTCTCAAGATCTTGAGCTGCTCTGGAACCTTCTCTTCTCTGTTGACTGTGCACACTGGGACCTGCTTACGGAGTGTGCCATTTTCAACAGCTAACTTCCTTTGTCCCACTTTTTTTCTCCCTCTCTTTTCTGATTCCTTTGATGGATTCCCTGCCCCTGTCTCTATTTCTTTTTATACTTCCTACATCACTCTTCAACCTCTCCAGACAAGTCTCCTGCTGTGTTAGCTGTTCTTCATCACAAGACAGAACATTCCTATTTTTCTTCATCACAAGACAGAACATTCCTATTTTTGCATTTAGCTACCTTTCAAAGCTGGGCTTTTAACTAAGAAGCAAAATTCTGGTTCAATCAGTTGTTTCTATTTGGTTTGTTTACTGATACTGAATAAAACAGCAATTTGCTTTCATTCTGAGAGTGTAGGGCTCTGGAGCATCACTGTATGGCTGACATTCAGCTTGTTGCATAGTAACAGACTGGAAGTTATGACTGATGTTCATGCTGTTTGAATGATTCTAGGGCTCCTCCAACCGTCTTCTTAATCACCCTTTCATGAGTATTATTGTATAGAAACCAAATAGAATAAGAGTATATGTAATACAGTGTGAGTGGTAATGGGCTAGTCAGAAGGTATCTCCTTCACCCCTCACACTCACTCACTCACATGTACATGTACACTTCTCAATCCAACCGCTCCAAAATCCAGTTCAAAAGAAAAGTCATGCATTATTATCGTAAGATGTTCTCAAAGTACTCAACTGAGTAGAGCAGAGCTGGGGATAAGGGATCCTATACACTCATCCTGTACTCCTTATCTTGCTGGGGTTGATGTATTGGATATCTCATGAACACAAATATGCACACATGTGGGAGTGAGTGACCGCCCCCCCCCAAAAAAATAAAACCAAAAAAGTGAGAACTAAAATCATCTGATCAAGTGAGACCAAAATGCAGAAAGATTTGCTTTCTGTGTTCCTCAATAGTTCTTCAGTCTTTAGCAAACATGTACATTCTATCTTTAGAACACATTTAGAGCAAACAATTCCAAAAATGATACAGAGAGACTCCATCTGGAATCAATTGTTTAAAATGCTCAGCAAAACCCTCCCTCTCTTTGGAATGTTCCAGCCCCGTAAATAGAGTTAAGATTAAAATAACTCTCCAATCTCACTCTTGGCTGAAAATTAGGGGTGGGGGGATGTTCCAACATAAAGAATTCCCACAAAATATTCCTGTATGTTATATGGTTTGTCCATGGGGTTCTTTCTACCCTTGTACCTTTTGTTCCTACCTTGCATGGGTTTATCAGTTCATTTCCTTTCTAAATAGTGTAATGGAATAGTGAGTTTATCCCCAGAGAGAGCAGACATCACCAGAAGGTACGAATGAAATGATTGGTCATCAGATGGCGGTCTGAGTGTCACACCATCCTCAGCATGGTGCTTTCCATAAGACAAGGAGAAGGCAAAACATTTTTTTTTTTTTACAGGTTAGGCCTAAAGAACCACTCTTATATTTTTGGTTGTGAGCTCTGGATAAGTGAGACAGTTGATTAGCTTGATCTGTTTGGGAGGCATCCAGGCTGTGGGACCAGGTCCTGTCCTCAGTGCAGGTGCTGGCTGTTTGGAACCTGGGGCTTATACAGGGACACTTGGCTCAGCTTGGGAGGAGGGGGCTGGACCTGCCTGGACTGAATCTACCAAGTTGAACTCAAATCTCAGGGGAGTCTTTGTCCTAGAGGAGATGGGAATGGGGGGTGGGCTGGGGGGAATTCCGGGGAGGGGAGCAAGGGAATTTGTGGCTGATATGTAAAATTAAATTAAATTATAAAATAAAAAAGAAGAGCCACTCTTTGGGCAAGGGGCATGGGAGGAGTTTTAGATGTAAAGGGAGAGTGATGTAATACAGTACTTATGTATGAGATTGTAAAAAATAAATGCTCACTATAAATAAAAATAAAAGCAGATCCATTATTTTTCTTCACAGCCTGGACCCACACAGCTCCTGGGCCCACACAGCTCCTGTAGACTGGGTTTCTGGAAATACTCTGTCAGAAACATCCTTGAGTCTATCGGGTGCAAATTTTAGGGTGTCAATAATGGATCAAGCACTACATGAAGTAATTTTCCAAAGCACCAGGAAAAATGCATTTCCTATCATGGAGTAGCTGTTACTATCAGGTTCACATCTCCTCATGTCCTCATGTCCTTTTTTATTCATCTTAATTAGAAACAACTGAATCCAGAGCTGTTCTATGCCCAGCCAATCGGCAATTGGATTTTCTGTGCATTTCAGATGGAGAGACCTGCTCTTACCAGTCCCTAATGGGTACTCTCCCACTGGCAAGCAGTGTGTCTGATTTTTGACAACACAAGCAAAAAGGGCGTGTGAATCTGACACCACCTACCCAGCTCTTCTCATGTTTCCCATCTCTGAGACGTGTAAAATTTTGACTTGCAATGGATGATCTGTGCTGGATTTGCTGCTGTGTTCACATGTAGTGTGAGCATCAGGATTTGTTTTCAAGGAAAAGGCCCAAATATCACGCAGGGTCTTAGGAAATCCATTCACAAGGGAAGGGCAAGAATGTTTCAGTTCTCCTGGTTGTCAACTGAGAAGGCTCTTTCTGAGCAGGAATCGAACACAGTTCTCTTGTACTATAAGTTAATAGCAAGTTATTTGAGACCATTCTCTGTCTCTTCCCTTCCCCTTCATCTCAGAGGTTAACGTAAGAGTTGGGTCACAGGTGCTTTTATAGAAAAGAATAAATGAATGTCCTACATATAATCCAATTTAACATCAAAACTTCTCTCAAAATCAGTGATATAGTATCCATTTCTGAAAGGTCATTTTAAAATCACATGTGGTTGATTTTGCTACCTTTTGAGAGTTCTTATTTATCTCATGCTGAACTTAGCCTGAGTGTCACCCAAGACTTCTCAGCTGCTATGTAGAGTACGAGCCCCCACATTCTTCCTGTGTTAAATATAAGATCCGTGAATAGTACACAATCCTGCTCTCTCAAGGTATCAATGTTTTCGGACCCCTGCTGTATAGCAATTTTATTCTCTAAATAGGAAGCTTCAGGTGTTACCATCTCTTCTGCTATTTGTTTGCTTGTTTGTTTAAGTAGCAGCAACCGCATCCCTTTCAGAGTGGTGCACTTGGGAGAAGTTGGGAGAGAAACATTTTCTGTGGGATGTCCAGAATCTGACCCGGAGGCGCCAACTCCCATCCTACAGTCATTTGGAATAAGCAGCCAGGCAAATTGCCCAAACCCCTAAATCCATCTGGTTCATCTTTCTGGCAGCTATGTTGTCTGTAAGGACTGTGGGCAAGTGCTTCTTACTCTGTCTCACGTTTCACATGAAAGTCATGATCTGGAGCAACCCTGGACTAGCCAAAACCTTGTCATCTTCACAGAAAGGTGTTCCTGACACTGGTCAGCTGTTCCCTCTGACCAGAACATCTCTAACTATCTTGTAAAAGCTGATAAATCAGACGCCACAGAAGATGCCCCTGGAACTGATCCTATGATTTTGTTTCTATTTGTCTCTCTAGAGGGTGAACATTGAAACCCAAGATTTCTTGATATCTCTCTTTCAAAATACCAAGAATTAGCATCAACTGCGCAGTGTAAGCTAGTGTTTCTAGATTGCCTGCCTTGCAAAGATCCTTGGTAGGTACAGGAGGAGCAAAACTTAGAACTGTTTTGTTTACGTGTGGATCAAGGTAGGATGGATACATAACTGACCACCGTGAAGACCTCAGGAACACAGAGGTTCAGCCAGTCTGCAAAAGGGTAGATATGGCCTTGAAACAATAAAGACACTAGAACTAGGGGACTGAGGGCATTTAGTATATGGAAACTGGCCATACATTATCAGGGTAGGCAGGCCATAAGGAGGAGCTTCGTATCTAATGTTGTTTCACGGGTTGTAAACAAATAATGCAGCCGGCATGCTGTTTTTCATCTGCATGACATTAACTTAGAGTCCCTTGTGTACCTTTTGTCCTTTCTTGACTCATTCTCCAGAGAAAGTACCCCTCACACTAGGAAGAGGCACAGCACAGCTGGCAGGTTGGGGCACAGTTGGCTGAGGCTGCCTGGGTCCGTGTCTAGAACCCCCTGGTTGACTGTGTGATTTTGTGTGAGTTACTTCACTGTGCCTCAAGTTTTTCATTTATGAGATGACTTGTTATCATTTCCGTCACTGGAATGGAATGAATATCAATGAAATCAATATATACCAGAAATCATTTATCCAGTGCCTGGCATGTGATAAGCCTTCCAAAAATGTTAGCTGTCATTATAACAACACAGAGGCAGATATAAAGCACTTTATAGCTAAAAATGAGTTCTGAACTATGTGAGGTTTGGTTGTAAAACATTTTTTTTTCTAGGAGTTTGGATGGAAAAAAGAACTGAGCCACTTCCATTGTGGGTGTGAATCCTAGATGTTATGGTCTCTGGACGCAAAGCAGTTAATACATGGGTTTCCTCTGTTCAGATGCGTTCATTCTTACTCGATGCTCCCTGTGCTAGTTAGTTAGCCTTCCACCACTGTGGGAAAGCTATGAGAAAATCAGCTTTCCCAGCTTTGGAGGACTCAGTCCAGGCACTTGTCTCCACCATTCTTCAGCCTGTGATGAAGTAGAATCATTATGGGAGAGAATGAACTGTGGGGCTGAGCTACCCATCTCATGCCAGCTATGAAGGAGAAAGAGGGGAGTGGGAGAGAGGGAGATGGAAAGAAAGAAAGTGCCAGAGACAGACAGACAGACAGACACATGAGAGAGACAGAAACTGAGACACAAAGAGATGGTGTAGAGAGAAGGGAGAGAGAGAGAGAGAGAGAGAGAGAGAGAGAGAGAGAGAGAGAAGAGAAGAGAAGAGAAGAGAAGAGGAGAGGAGAGGAGAGGAGAGGAGAGAAGAGAGAGAGAGAGAGAGAGAAGAGGAGAGGAGAGAGAGAGAGAGAGAGAGAGAGAGAGAGAGAGAGAGAGAGAGAGAGAGATTACCAAATTGCTACGAAAGTGGCCAGGGACAAAGAACAAAATACCATCTTCAAGATATAACCTCATTGACATATTTCCTTCATTCCTCCTTCCTTCCTTCCTTCCTTCCTTCCTTCCTTCCTTCCTTCCTTCCTTCCTTCCTTCCTTCCTTCCTTCCTTCCTTCTTTTCTTCCCCATGTCTATTTTTCCTGCTGTCTCCAAATTGTCCATTAATATAAAACCATTTGATTAAACCATCAATGAGGTTAGAAACACCATGATCTAACCACTGCACAAAATCTCCAAATTCAAAAAAACTACTGTATAAAAAAACCACTGCAGCCTTCACACATGATCTTTGCAATGTGCTTCAGATCCACACTATAGAATTTTCTGAATACAAAAAACAGGCAGTAAAATGGCAGTACCTGGGACTTGTTCCTATGCTAGGAATATGAAACATGGATAGACTATTCCAGTACATTCTGTGTTGACATGGCTTGCCCTTCAATTTCTTCTGAGAGTTATCCAATTCCAGCCTCCACTCCTACTTATCAGATTAAATTTTAGCATCCCTGAGTTTCACATAAATAGTAATTTTAGTTACCTCCTAGCTACATGACAATAGTTGAGGTCATGGGTACTTTTGGCAGGGGAGAGGCGGTATGGGGGTGAGGGGAGTAGGCATCACTGAAATCATGACAGAGTTAGGGGACTTGAAATGGTACAACCAGAATAAGGAAAATGTACATTCTTCATTTTCCAGCTTTTATTTGATTCCAATTTTAGTATCTGAGTAGGTTTAATTCGTTTTTCTTATCCACTACTTCCTTTTTCCTGTGGTGTCTCATTACTCAGTAAGACGAAAAAAAAAAATATAAATAACCAGGACCTTCAGTGAAACCTCCTAAGTCCAAACATCATTTGCAATTACTCAGGCATTGGTTTCAGCAAGATTAAATGGTAATGTTTCATAGCGTGTGGGTGGGTTGAGAACAATACTTGAATTCCTATTCTCTCTGGAGCTCAATTTTCCTCCCTGTGTATTGCCATGTATATACTTGCTTCTATCCATCCATCGTCTACCTACCTACCTATTTAATGAACGTACTTCTGGACTGAAGGAATATGATAAGAATGTTTGAAGAGATCTGGACTTTGGAGATTGGAACAGTTTGGGAAACATATCCATTTAGTATGGGGGAAATAGGGGCACAAGAAAATCCATCCAGAAATAAATTCCTGAGCAAGTCCTCTGCACCAGGCACATTGTCTCACTTATCTGCACTGCCACAGTGGGCACCAAGTCACCACTCTTTCAGAGGCGGAAAGATGAGGCTCAGAAAGACTACCCCACTCCACATGGCTAAGAGGCTATAAATATGTCCTTAGTGGAACCACTAACAGACCATGAAATGCATTCAGGTGAAAATATGTTTTGAACCATCATAAAAGAAATAAAGAAGCAGGCATGAAAACACATAATCCTCTTTGTTCCCATAGATGCATGTCATAATCAAGCCCTTTAGCCCACCTATTCCATGTCTCTGTCTCTCTCTGCAATACGTGTCCTCTTTCTTCAAGAACCCCTTCACCCACCGCTTCCTCCTAGACAAGCTTCCTTCTCTCTAAAGATGGAAGCCCTTGCCTGTTCACCCATGCATGGTTCCTATGATCCAGCAGTCCTACTGTGTAACGCTGTCTGTAGGCTGCCTCTCTGGGACACAAGAGACACATAAAAAATAGAGTTTTTACACTCTTATGCCACCTCCGTGCCCAAATCTTCAAAGAAGAAAGAATAGGGAATGTCCACTTTTTAGAAGAGTTCAGTAAGATATCATCTTAAACTATTATATTTTTCTGTCGGTTTTTGTTCATAACAAAAAACTATGCCCCCAGAACGACTTTCGACCCTGAAAGCAGCTACAATGAAAAGAACCATAATTGAACTTCTGAAAGTTATAGTCTGGTTCCTAGCATTCAGTGTGCTAAGGTGGGGCTGAGAGAACGGGGGGAAACTTTGGCCTAGGGGATGGAAACAAGGTCACAGGGCACATGAAGCAAAACCTGAAAGGAATATGAGAAACATGGGTCTGCCGTTAAGTGGTTTAACTATATGACCTTGACCAAGTCACATTGTCTCTCTGTCCTCCCGATGGCATAGAGCCCCAGAGATGCGTCCTGGTGACCTCAGAAAGCTATGTCGTCAAATGAGACAGTAGATGTAGAAGACTTTTGAAGCTCTATTAAGTGCAAGGAATATTATAATATGCTATAAACAAACACCGCTCCCATTGAGCTAAGAGCTGAGTCATTGAGACTGGCAATGGAGCAAATGGTGAAGGAGAAAAACCATGGAAAATATAGACGCTGAGTCATTGGTCTTGAACCTCATTATACTGGGGTACGTCAGTGAAGGGACAGAGGTGAGGGCATGCCAGGTGAGCTGCAGAGGAAAGGGGCTGAGATGGGGTTGTTCCCATGTCTGGAAAATTGCTCAAGTGTAGCAGGTGAGTGAAGAAAGGAATTTTGTTTTGAGAGCTAAGGACACTCCATCAGTATTAATGTGGATGGATCATTCACATGAATGCATTCAACACCCACTATGTGCAAGGTAAAAACTGCTGTGGGTGATTCAAGTTGTGTGATGCAATTCTTGTCCTTGTCACAGAAATAACAAAATCTAGTGAAAAGCAAGGTGAAATGAATGTCATAATGAGGTGTAGCAATCTTTCTCCACTTATATCTTAACATCTCTGTGTACTGCACATTTAAAATATCACCTCACAATAAGGCTAGTCTTCCCAATATTTAGGAAGAATTAGATGTTTTATTTCCAGGTTGTACATGTGAGGTTGAGAACCAGAGGTTCATCTGTTTTTTTTTATAGTCTTTTTATTTTATAATTAACTTAATTTCACATATCAGCCACGGATTCCTCCGTCCTCCCTCCTCCCAGCCCCCAGCACTCTTCCCCAATCCATCCCCCACTCCCACCTCCTCCAAGGCAAGGTCTCCCCTGGAGAGTCAGCCCAGCCTGGCAGACTCAGCCAAGGCAGGTCCAGTCCCCTCCTCCCTACACCAAGGCTGAGCAAAGTGTCTCAGCATAGGCTCCAGGTTCCAAAAAGTAAGCCCATGCATCAAGGACAGGTCCTGGGACAAACAGCCAAACTAGTGGAAACGCATGAACTGTTAACCAATGGCTGAGGAGCCCCCATGGAACTGGACCAGGTCCTCTGGATAAGTGAGACAGTTGATTAGCTTGAACTGTTTGGGAGGACCCCTGGCAGTGGAGCCCATCTGTTTTTGTTCACATCTACTTGTTCATGAAGAAGATCTTTGGAAGAATATAAATTCTGAGCATGTGGGTTGGTTACCAAATATGGTCTAGAACAGCCTTCATGTTAGGCTAATGGGCAGTCATGGTTCACTGTAGTTTGTATTTTTTTTCCTGATCATCCAGATTGCCTGGCCACTCATCTTCTGATTAATTCATATATGGCCTAAGTGTCTCAATATTTCATCTGTAAAATGGGATCATGATGTCAACTCTTAGACTGTTGTGCCAATTAATACAATGATGATAAAAGCAGCAACCAAGTGTTCAGGAGAATACAGGGCTCCTCATGCTAGTTTCCAGCAAAGAGCAGATACCACCCAGTTACTGTGTTCTAGAGGTTATAATTTTATTAGCATAAGTGGATTCTAATAACAATTTTCTACAGGTTATAAAATATCTAAAATTCCACATCAAAATCAGACTTCCCTTCCCTCAGCATCTTGAATATTCCCAACACACAGGGGGAAGTTCTGGTGTTCATAGCTGGGGAGAATGCATGATTATTTGGGCTAGTGGGCAAAGGAACATGTCTGGCTGCCTCTGAATTTATCTGAACAAGGACACATTCTCTGGCTCAAGGGTATTACTCGACTGTCCTTTGAGTCTTCAGTAGGCTGCAGCAGATGAGAATAATTTCCCCGACAATATTTAGACCTGGAACTAATGAATCTTCATATCTTTTCAAGCTCATCTATTCTGATTTAAAAGCAATGAATAGCAGCAGTTTGGAAAGATGTACTTGTTCATGGGTGTAATAAAAAATAGATGTCATTGCCACACAAAGTTCTTAATGTCCTTTCCCCAGGGGAGAAAATAATTGCTACAAGGAATTAAAATTTAACTCCTTGCTCTTATTACTTCAAAAAGGTTTTCTGGAAATTTTTAAGTCCCCCCATCGTTTGTTCAATTTAACTGCAGGATATTTTATATTTCTATGTTCATTAATATTTTACCTGTATTTGGCATATTGCTAAGAAATTAAATTTCTATTTCATTGTGCTATTTTTCCCAAAGAACTCAGAGTTTTAGAGCTTTGAGTTGAACTTGCAGAATGCAGACTTTGTGCTTAGTCACAATTTATAGATGAGTAACAATATGTAGACAGGTCCCTAGTCTCAAAATCCCTCACACAAAAAAAAGCTTCTCAGGTAAAGAGGACCCTGCACAGATGCAAAGCAAAAATCCTAAAGACAGGAGATCATGTTTGTGTTAGGAAGGGTAGATTGACAGCAGTACTTTCTGGCTTACAATTTCATTTGAGAATGAAATCCAGTGTCATTATCTAGAAGGCAGAATGACATTATACTCATGCCGCTAGGATTTTTCAGTGGTGTTGCAGAAGATTCTGGATGGATGTGACCTTGTACCTGTCATTTAACTCTTTAGAGGCTCAGTTTTCTCATCTTTGGATGTAGATATGAAAGGTTGTAATGTTTGCACTTGAGTCTGCACAAGACACCGGCCTCCGTCTTTGCATTGATTCTTAACAATGCTCACACTTGATGCTAGCACATTTTTTTTCAATGTCATGCTCTTTTATTTTCATTGTCGGTTTAGCGGGATTTAGAGTCACTTAGGATAGACATTTTGGGGTGTATCTGAGCATGTTTCTAGGGAGCTTAGTTGAGGATGTGAGATTAACCCTGAATTGCAGCCAGCACCATCTCATGGTACGGTTGGCATCCCAGACTAAATAAAAGTAAAAACGTAGAGAGTAAGCTGCTTGTCAGCACCCATTCTTCTCTGCCTCTAGACTGTGGATACCATGTGACCAGCTGCCACATAATTCTGTTTTGTTGCCAGCATATTCTGCTACTTAGACTCCCCGGCCATGATGGGCTGTGCCCTCAAACTATAAGCCAAAAATAGTCTCTTCCTTCCTGGAGTTGACTTCTGTTGGGTATGAGAAAAGTAAATAATAGTATGCTTTAGGTAGTCACCAGCAACTGTTATGAATTTACCACTGGGCTAAAATCGACTTACCATCCATGGACTGGAAGATTTCAAAAGCACCATCTAAAATCCTAGGATTCTATGCCTTCCACAGCCTCTACATTTTAATAACAATGATTTACAACAACTGAACATTTGGAAAGCACCCATAATACCCTTTGTTATATGGGAGCCCCAGGGAGCATGGCCCCAGACTAATGAAGTACTTAAAATGTCACACACATAGTCCATGGCAGGCAAGTGCTAACTGATGGGCTGTTGGGGTCTGACCTCAGGATATAGAGATATCATCTGGTCTCTCCCAAACATAAGCTGCACTACGTGATTTTAAAAATATGCCGCAAGCAAAGGAGAAAGAGAACATTTAGCAATAAAAAGATCGAGCTATTGGCAGCAATACACTATTAGATTTCTGTGGAATTTGCTGCTGTGATTGAGATGACATTACTAAGATGCAGAGCCTTGAGCATGTTTTCCTTTAGCCTCTGGTGCTGCTCTGGGACCTTAGGTTTGGGTCTATTGTCAGGAACTGCCTATACCACTTGCATATATTACCCAACGCGAGCATCTTGCAGAGAACACAGTGTTTAGTGGTTGCTCTGAGCAGTTCTTTATGAATAGATGCTGATACAGGCTGTCCAGAGCTATTTCATTTCACCTCAGACTCTAAACTTCTTTGCCTGGAAAAGTCAAGACTTTCATAAAGTAAATAAAGCTTTTGAAAACACGTTGTTGACTCATGTCTGCAAAAGGACAACAGTTTTGGGGGAGATTAAGGATTCCCTTTGGTCCCTGTGTTGATCTTGGATGATTTGCACGATCACCTTACAAAGTAAATCTGTAAGCTGACACAGATGGGCATGTCTTGTTTCTCTGTCTGTGATGAGTGCACTTCTCCCAGGATGTCCTTACTGATGAAGGGGTGGGCTGTGATGCTGGGGGGATGCAGCTGCCCCAAACGTTCCAAAGGAGAAGCTGCAGCCACGTGTAGTTTAACTCCAGCCTTCCCTCAACATCCATTCTTTCAGACTCTTCATATTCATGGCAAATCTTTATGGGAACTTGTATCATTCTGCTTCAGCAGTACTAGAAAAAAGATCACAGACTGGATGACTTAAACAGTTCTGGAGGTCAAAGACCAGCATGCCAGCATGGCGGTTCCTTTGAGGGCCTGAGGGGAGGATCCCTTCCAAACATCTCTCCCTGGCTTGCAAATGCCATCTCTGACTGCATCCTTACATGATTATCCTGTGTGTCTTGCTGTCCCAATGTCTATATTGGCTAAAGAGATAAAGGACAGGAGGCAAGTTGTTCTTCCCCAAGGTCACCCACAACAGTGAGAGGGAGCAGTTCCAGCATCCAGCACAGCATGATTAAGAAGACACACTTTAAAGTAATTTACATCTGGGAGGATTTAGGTCCCAGTCTCTGAATTTCTTATGGGGTCACTTTCCTCCAATTGCAGACCTGTCAGGATAGACAATGCTTCTTGTTACCTGCACACATATAGTCTATGTGGAAAAGAACAGGCTAGATGCAGGTATAGAATAGTTACATAATCAATATGCAATTGCTTTTTTTGTTGTTGTTTAGACAATGTATGCACCCAGGTTTGAAGTCCCCCTGCTATGGTTTGAATGTGAAAGGTCTCCCAAAGGTCCTGGGATTGGGGCACCTGATCTCCACTTGGTGGCATTGCTTTGGGTATTTGTGGATTCAATTGCTGGGCATGTGGCCTAGCTAGCAAAGGGTGTGGTTCATGAAGTATTTGTCAACCCGTTTTCAAGAATGAGTTGTCTGCCTCCTCGTCCACTATGAGATACGGAGCTTCTATGCTACATGTTAAACTCAACATCATGAACTCTATCATGCCTTCCCCACAGAGAAGGGTAGAAACTGAGTGGCCAAACACTCTTCTTACTAACAGCCAATATTTGCAGGTATTATTTTGTCACTGTGACAGGAAACGTAATGAATACACTCCACTCCACTAACAATATAATCTTCGTTTTACCTAAGTCCAAAGCATAATATTTTCTCTCTTCTTTACCATTTTCAGCTCCTAAGTCTGCTTTAAACAGAGTTAAGATATAATTGAAAGGCTCATTTTTGTTCCCTATCATCTACTACAGTTCCCACACAGGGGTCTTATAATGTATTTCCTAGAATTTTTTTTTACTGTGATCTGATCTTCTTCCTCCTAATTCCCACCAAGGGACCTTGATGAAAACTATCATTCTTCTTCCTTCATGTTGTCGTCGTTCTCATTTTCACTCATGGCTAATGCAAGTAATTCAAAGGCCAACCAATGTTGGCCTCTCTTCAACTGGCAATTGACCTCAAAGGATGAAAAATGAAAACAAACACCAGCCTCTGCTTTGCTGATATCCTGAAAGTGTCCAGTGATTAGATGACTCACTGCAAAGGACCAGACTAGAGATGGAGCCTTGCCACTGTGTGCAGCTGGGAGACTTGGCATAAACTTGATATTACCAAAACTTAGATGGATGTAACCCAGGCTGCTAACTCCATTTTAATGTGTAGTTTGAGATTGAGACACATATTCACATATTGTATACAGCTGTGGCTCTATGTTAAAAAGAAAAAAAAACTCTATGATAATGATGTGTGTTTAGTTTTTGAAAGAAATACAACATGTATTTCCCCATAAACCTCTAATTTCTGGTGGTGAAGTAGCAGTTTTATCTAGCCTTTGGGTTCTAATTTATGCCCCTCCTTTGGTTTTGATAGAAGGTAGATGGCTTCTTCAAATGTTATTTTCCTTGAAGGCATGTGTTTGATCTGTCTGTGTCTCACTGCTAGTGTTATGCTCAAAACTATTAGCAAAAAGCCCCACATCTATTTGTCTTAAAAATGCAGTAAGTTGTAAGATAGCTATCACCAGCATACCCCTTTATGGCTCATATGCCCAGAATTAAATAAGAGGCTATTTCTCAGAATAGTGAGTCCTGAAACCTTTGCTTGCCTGTACACCTATGTTAGATTTAAAAATGTAATTGTGAGGTAGGCAAAATCATTGTTTTCCTCTAAATTTAGAATTCATTAGTATTGGGTTCAGCTATGTCTCTGGTATATCAATAATCCAAGGGACATCAACAAATAGAACTATTACACATAAAACTCTAGGTCACTAGGATAATGTTTTGTGATGTCATTGTACTGGCCTTTGGATAAGGACTAAGGCTTACTGTTTAGGGAAAGAGAATGACTGTTACTTAAAATAATAATGATTATAATCAGAGCAGCCAAAGCTTAGAAAACAATTATCATATTCTTGCTTTAATGGGTTGCACATATTGGCTCTATGATCTTAATCTTCCTCACTTCAAGAAATGGGCAAGTGTGTAATTCTAGACTCACACATAAAATGCCTTAAAGTTCTAAAATACGAAATCAAGAGGAAAATTTAGGTCCAAACTTTATTCAAAAAGTAAAAGTCCCTATCTATCTATCTATCTATCTATCTATCTATCTATCTATCTATCTATCTATCTATCTATCTATCTAATGGAGTTATGCCAAACAAGGTGGTAATGCTTCCTCAAGTGCCATAAATTATCTAACAGGGAAAGGAGCTTCAACTATCATAAAAGAAGAATATGGAGACCATTACACAAATCTACAACTGGTCAAAGGCAGAGAACAACTGACTGTGAGTTGTCCCAAATGGCACATCTACAAATCAGCTCCTACACTTAAGATCAGGGGACATTATGCAAGAATGGGAGGAATGATTATAAGAGCCAGAGGATCAAGCGGTGAGGTGGCATTTTCCATATTTGCACTCATGAATTCTCAATGGGATAGTTGCCTAAACTAGATCTGAAAAATTAAAACATCAATTGACAAGTCAACATGGATGGAGAAATGTCACAAAGAACCCATCCCTAGATGAAGAGCTGTAGGAAATCAATGGGTGCTAAGAGAGAGAGAGAGGGTCAGGTTTATGAGTGGATGAGCTCCTTTGATAGGTTGGCCAATCCCAAGTGGTGAGCCCTGTATACACATATATAAAATCAACACTAAATGGATTCAGTAAAATTCACACACACACACACACACACACACACACACACACAATTAAAGAAGAGGTTATGAATTTGAGAAAGAGTGGGGAGACCTGGGAGGAGAGAGTGGGGTGGAAATGATGTAAATCTAGTATTCATTCACAGAACTCAAGTATGAAATCCCCCCAAATAAAAAATTTGCCTCTCACAACAGTTATATGAAGTAGATATTATAGAAGAGAGAGTTTAATTTTGGATCTTAGGCTAAGAAATGACAAGGGTTTAAACCTCGACTGGGTAGTTAAAGTTCATGCTTTCAATTTCCATGTTATATGTCTAAACTAAATAGATATACCATAACTTCATGTATATATGTCATCATATATTAATGTTTAGAAAATACTTTTAATTTAACTAGTAATTATCTTTGAGATAGTGTCTTACTCTCAGTAATGTTTCAGGCTTGTCTCCAATTTATTATCCTGCTTTTAAGGTGAAAGGGGCCAAATAAAAACACCCTGATCCTCACTTGACCCCAAGACCAGGGCTTGAAATCTTACCAATCCCTAAGTCAGGCTGCAGAATTTCACCAATACCTGAGCACAGAATCCCACCAATCCCTGAGCTTGGCCCAGAATCACAGAATCAGTTATAAAAACCCAAGCCTGGAATGCTCCACCTCTGCCCCCCCAATCCTATATAATCTCTGTACCCTATTCTATTTGCTGCAATTTCTTACCTGAGGCAGCCTCCCTCCTGGATTCTTCCTTCCCAATAAATCTCTCGAGTGAGGTTTGTTGTGCAGTGTGACATTTTTGCCAGATCAGAGCTGTAACACATTTGCTGGAGAAACTTCCCTTAGTGGAGCGGAGCTGTAACACTTCTCCAGAGCAGAGGTGTAACAACTTTGAGTTGTTACACTTGCATTGGGAAATCCTTTCCCTGGAGTAGGGCTATAATTTTCCAAGTGTGGTAAGCTGCTATACATACAGTGACTTTGTGATATCCCTTGGCTCCCAACTGCCAGGATTCCTTTCCACCAGAGCTACAATGCCTACACTGTTTTCTCAGCTTCCCTAGCAATGGGATCGCAGGTCTAGCATGGCCATTTCTGGATCTAGTGATTTTTTTTATTATTAAACTTTACTTATTATTATTAGATGGTTGTGTGTGTATGTGTGTGTGTAGAAGAGTCTGTGAAGTGAATTGTCTCCTTCTAGCCTTACAAGAGTTCCAGGGATCAAAGTCAGATCATCAGACTTGTGCAGTAAATGTCTTTACCCACTGAGACATCTCACCAGCACTAGTCAAGAGTTTCTAATGCAAAAGTTAATGTTTTGACATAGGAGGGAATTGAGGAACGACACCCACAGTTCTAGAGATGATAGATTAGACCACAGTACTAGTCTCAAAGGTGAAAAACATTAATTCCAAACTAAAAAGCTACAATTTGTACTATCTCATCCTCAGTCCTTTCATCTTCCCTTTTAGGTGCCACCCGTCTTTGGACACTGCCCCCTGTAGAGTAGGCACTGTTACCTCCTCTAATTACTGAATATCCAAAGTACGAAAACCAGTTTGAGACCAATGGGCAGCATGAGTTCAAAGTAAGCTACCTTCCTATGTACACAAATGATAACTCTGCACCTGTCCTCTACAAAGAGATTTCCTGGATGGGGGACACATGGCATTCAGCTAATAATTTTGCTTTGTTGATATAGAAACTTTGAAAGCATATTTGGGTGAGTGATTTGTTTCACCCTGGTCTGTACACAGATGTTGCTTCAGTGTTTCTAGGTTAGGACCAGGACCAAATAGCTTATGTTATTAAGGTTTTTCCAATGATTCTTTCATCAAAGATATGTAGGCTTACCCAAAGGCTTGTGTTTCCTACTGACTTCCCATATTCAGGCTTATACTCTCGCCCCAAACTCCAGAAAGTTCCACATTTGAATTCAGTACATTAAAAATAATAACATAGGTGTTATGTTAATTTTTCATGTCAGCATGACAGGGCCATGGGATACTGAGAGGGCTTGTTAGTCTTATTTCTGGGTGTGAGTGAAGGGGTTTGTGGAGAGATTAGTTTGATACTGGTAGTCTGAGTAAAAGACATTCTTCTGCTTTGCAGGAGGGACTCACCATAATGGGTGTTTGGAACAAGTGCATGAAAGAGTGGTGATTTTGTTCTCAGACCTCCAGCATATGCCTAGAACAGAAACCTTTGGCTTCGTTAGCAGATCTCCAAGCTGTAGCAGCACAATCCTGGGTCTCCAGCCTGCAGAGGGAAGCTCACTGGACTTTCACAACTGCCATATGTATTTGTACAAATTTCTTACACCAGGTTGGCCTTGAACTCAGAGATACCCCTGCCTCTGTCTCCTGAGTGCTGGGATTAAAGGCGTGTGCTATGACCTTCCAGCTTACATCTCATTTTTACATGTCTTCTGCTAGTTCTCTATTTTCTGAAAACATCAGACCAGCACAAAAATCAATACTTCTGTTAGGTGGACCTTTTGCAAATGTGTTCTTTAGAGGTACATTATGTGCTTACCACTTCCACAACTATGCTTGAAAACCATATAATTTCTTTGCTCCTTTTGTCTAGTCCTGAGCTTTGTCCACGTCCATGCTTATTAGCAATTCATGTTGAATAAAGAACCTCTCAAGTTCCCACACTAGGAAAGTTCTGTTGAGAAAAGACCCCGAGCAGCAGAGAACACTGGTAAACAGTGACATCATGGTCTTGATACTGCACTCTGAGAATACACAGAATTGAAAACATGCTTCTATTCCTCAAACACAATGCATAACACTTATTGGCTTTCATTTCTCTAATTTTTTTGTCTAAGTACAATTGCCTGGCAAATGACTTTTAAAAAGTTTTACCTTCAATTAACTTATTCATATACAAAGGCCATATTCAGCAACTGATCAGCCAGTGTCTTCCCATTTTGTTCTCCTAATGTGCCCTTTATTTCCATTCACTAGGTGTTTTAACAAGGCATATGCATGAGTGTGAGTCTATGACTTTGCGTGTCTATGTGTACATGTGTGCGTGGAATGTTCATAGTCTACAAGCTTAACTTTTCAGCTTTGTAATACAGTGGAATCAGGTATGGTGATAGAAAGTTACACCACTGTTAAAAAATATAACTTGTCACTACATAGCCCGTTTGCATGGCACAGAGAATCTTATACTTGAAAGAAATATGGGAGATAATCTAAGTCAAAATCTTACATAATTTTTTCATGTTATGAAATAAAACAATATTTAATCCCCAAGTCTTTTCTCAATGTTTCTTTTGAAAATACCCCTAACTTTTCTATTTCTGTCTGTCCATTTCTCTGTTACCCCTCCTCTCCTTCTCCTTTTGTGTGTGTTGTATGCACATACGTGTATGCCCACGTGCAGGTACATTCACTCATTCATGCACACATGATGTTGAATGTCTTCCTCTGTTACTTTCTGCTTTATTTTTTCAAGACAAGTTCTCTTATTTTGAATCCACAGCTTACCATATTGGCTATACTGGCTGGTCATTGAGCTCTGGTTGTCTTTGCTCTGGCCTGCAGCACTGGGTTTCCAGGCTATTTTTAAGTGGGTTCTGCTGATCTGAACTCAGCCTCAGCGTCTCATGTTTCTGCAACAAGTAGTTTATCCACTGACCCATCTACCAGCTCAGGAACCTGGACTTTCTGCAAGTGTTCCCATAGTTACCCCCTCCCTTTATTAAGCTTTCTAGATCTCACCTGCATAGAGTATACTTTGCATGTCCTTATTACTTCTGCTTTGGCTGTTGCTATATCTGACTGCTGTTCCTATTTTAAAGTCATCATTTTTCTTGTAGACATGTATTTTCTTCTGTATTGTCTGTGCTTTCTTTCCTATCTCAAAAAACTTATACAACCTAATGGATCTTGATTGAGAGTAGAGAGAATTACATTCACTGCTGGGTAGACTGATGAATATTTTCAGGACACAAGCCACCCATCCCATGAGACAAATAGATATCATTCTACAGGAATCCAATAATGACCACCCTATAGTACTTGACTCACCTTTTCCTCAAGAGATTTCCAGTAAGAGAACTTTCAGGGCAGTGAGTTACACACAGAAAATAAAGCAGCATCAGAGTTAGCTGGGATATTGTCTCCTAAACTCAATGACAAATTATTATCTTCCAGTTGAACTACACAGAGAACTTCTAACAGGCCTCTTCATCTTTAAAATCCAAACCAAACATGTATTTTCCTCAGTTTATAAGGAAATAATGACTCAGTATACCTGAAGCAGGGCCAATGGGTGTGGAACCCCAGAAGATACTGGGCCTAGGTCCATCTCACTTGTCCAGGTGATAGAGATGCCCATTAATTATGAATTTAACTTCTTCAGATGCCTACTTCTACAGATAATTTATGAATGTTCTAGAAACTGATTGTTCTTGTCACTGTGCTTTTTGGACTTAAAGGACAGTGTAATTATCTTAATAAGAATGTGTGTGGGAGGTGTGTCTGGGGAGGCAGAGATAAATAGAGAAGAAACATTTTTAGATACTTTAAGGTCCATTATATTCACCCAAATGACAACAAGTGTTAGTGGCAGTGACCATAAGACTATGTCCAATCAGGTATTGCATACAACACTCTCCAAACAGGTACTATGTCTATGTTACAGCTTTGGATGTAAATAATAAGGCTTTATTCTTCAATTTTTTAAAGCATTATTTAAAATTATAAGACAATTATGAGCCCCATAACAAAAAACCCCAAGATATTTCCAATGAAATAACTGGAAAGCACTCCCTGACCTCCCTCCCTCACAAATGCAGTGGCATCACATCCCTTTCTTGCAATGCAAATTACACACAAGTATGCACATCACTGACTGATTGGACACCAACAAAAGAAGAGTCATACTGCAAGGAGTATCTGGGAGGACCTGAGGGAGGAAAGAGAATATCAAAATATATTGCATATTTTTATTTAAAAATTCATATAACAATACACACATATATGAATACATGCAAATGCTTCCATGTGAGCAATTTTGTGTCTTTAAGGAACTAGCTAATTTTTCAGGCAGCTTCACAATACAGAATACCTTAAATGAGCAAACAGGTAGAGGAGTCAATCTTGGAAGTCCGTATTTCTCTAGGATTAAAAATTTTAACCAAAAATTTCTCAGGGTTTTGTATCTTTGAGATGAAATAGGAAGAACTCTCCTGAGCTGGGGAGACATCCCATGAGTTGCCAGGAAATAAGCTGGTATGATGTCCATCCATTGAGTAGGTCAATCACAACCTCTACTATGTGGAGAAGGGTCTGGTTTCCTCCAATGACTCCTGGATCTAACCAGAAACCTTTTTTGGTAGTAGTGAGGGAAGCACAAAAGTAAGTTAATGTATACTGACTTTCCCATCTCTATCAGGTGTATTGACATGGTTTATTTGATTTCTAACTCATTAAAAAAAAACCTCTGGGCTGTAGACATTTGCAACCTCATTTAGTAGTCAAGGAAACTGAGGATAAAGAAAGTTTAAACAAACTTGTCTAAGATAATGTAACGAGTAAGTGATGGAAATGACATTTCAATTGAGCTTGTCTGCCTCCAAATTCCATGTTATGTCTAGCAACCATTAATTCTATCTCTGCTGAATAAAAAGTTGCCTCTTCTGGTAATACTTCCATCAATAATTCAACAAGGCAGAGCCAGTCTTGGCATGAATGTCAGTGTGGGTCATCTGAGGTAACTGGTGCCTGGCAGAAGCTCTTTACCCTTAACTCTTTTCTTTGTCTACTTTCCTTTGGTTTTTCTGTATTGATGGCTGCCAATGACACCCATAGGTAACATCAAACTTAGGGCATAGAAAATACTTAGTTCTCTTTACCAGTCCTCACTGTCCCCTACCATGTTATTACTTGACATGTCCATGGCTGACTGGCTAGGCAAATTATATCCCAGTGTTGAGTGAGCATTGAAGAGGAACTTTCTACTCAACCTCATCTTATGTTTTTCATCTGTAGAGTTTAATGAACTATACATTTAAAACATATGAACGAGAGAAGACATGGAGGTAGGAGAGATTAAGGAAAGAAGAGAAGGAGAGAGAGGAGAAAGAGATGGAGAGAGGGAAGAGGAACAGAAATCGGAGAGAGGGAAGGAAAGGAAAGGGAAGGAGGGAGGGAGGAAGGGAGTGAGTGAGTGTGAGACCCTCTTCAATGTTTTACTTTTCACTATTTCTTGAGATGTATGAAAAGGACCAAATTCTGTATCCTGCATGCTAGCTTAGTGGCTAAGAGAGACAACTGTCCATGATTCCACGAAGGCATCAGGAAAGCTGTAGTTCATAGCAATTTACCAATTTATTTACCCCCTACTCCCCTTTTTCTAGTAAGGGCCTGTCACAGAAGATTCACGGAGAAGGCATCTCGGGGGCAACGAGCTAAGCTAAGCTGAGAACCTCAACACTGTATAGGACAGTAGTAATTTTGCACCATTACCTTGAGAGACTCTGGAATGCTGCGAGGAGTAGCATGTGAAAGGACCTGCCTTGCTTTTCCTAAGGGAGCTGAACTGCCACCCAGTCTCCCTACAGATGTTCTGTCAGATGGTGACAGCAACCTCCACTGTTCCTCAGCTGCTGACAACCTTACCTTCTGCTTCCACAGCTTCAGGTGTTCTCTCTTAGCTTTGGGATCCTGAGCTCCACCCCAATAAAAACCAAGGCTTTCAATTTTTGTGGCATCCCCGGTGAGAAATTCTGCATGTCCAGTCCATCACTTGAGGCTGTTTTGTTTCTCTTAAACAAGCCTGGAGCTATTTTCCCTATTTTCATTTGAGAATCGTTGCTCAGCTTTTACTGGAACCCTTGTGGGATTATTTTTCTGTTAAAGAAAAGTAGAATAATAATCATTATTCACTCAATGTTGGCATCTTGGTTAAATGAAACAACACAATTCAGGCTAGATTTAAACAGGTTTGAGGTGTGTGTGTGTGTGTGTGTGTGTGTGTGTGTGTGTGTGTGTGTGTGTGTTTAGTTTCTGTAAGAACACTTTGTAATTATTAAGGTGTTTTGCAGATAGCTCTTGTTATTTCTGTCACCATCATTATGGCTTTTCATCTCTCCTTCCACAATGGAGGAAACTGCAATTGCTGAAACCTGAACAGACTGCAACTCTGACAGGTCAGTTTTAACTGAATAACCCTGAAGGAAAATAAATGCTCTTTCTATGTTCAAAGAAGTGGGGGGTATACTTCTTAAAATGACAGATATCAGCACAGACTCCTCAGCTTGCAAGAGGTACTTTCAGAATTTACAGGAGAAGATGATTAAAAGTTAGAATGCCTGCCTCATCTGGTTACATGATAGCATCAGTAATAAACCTTTTTAGTAAAAGTTTCTTTTTAATATGCATTCATACTATGAGAATAAGAGACGAATACACACAGACACACAGACACAGACACACACACACACATACACACACACACACACACACACACGTATATATATATGCCATTATAAAATCTGAGTTGCAGACAAGGAGCCAAGCAGAATTGAGATTAAAGCTTTGGCTTAGAGGGATACTAGTCCTGTTTCTCTTCTGTAGATAGAGTCCTTTACTTTTCTGCGAAATCTTTTGTGTTAACTGAGTACATAGTGATTTCTGATGATCTCAGGAAAACAAAAGGCTGACCCAGTCAGAACTCATCTTCCACTTGCAAGTGTTGATGCAATCATTTTAAATGGTATTGAACATGGTTGTAATAGTTCAACTAAACATGCCCATCTCCTGGCACTGTGGTGTCTGTGCCCAGTGTCTGCCATGGAAGAGACAGATGTGTTGCTAACAGAGGCCTTGTCTTGAGACTGACAGATGGGACTGAACATTGGACTGGCTTGTATCATGATCTACTCCCAAAATAACAGACCTGTTTCTGAGCTAACCACATTCATCCACTGACCCAAGCATTATTTATTAGTCCTCTTCTCTTGAAAATGTGGCATTGAGGATTACATTTCTCTGTGCATGAGTTTCCTGGGGATACACTCAAAACATTGCACACTACCTCTCCAAAGTGGTCTACCCATGGTTTGGTCTACCCATGGTTTGGGCCAGATGAGTTTAGACTTGCATAATAAGTGCTGCTGGATATCAACAATCAAATCAGTGCTCTGCTTCATTGACCTATTCTCCAATAAACCCTTATCAGAGTCTGCAAAAACCTAGGATGGTTTTGGAATCCGAGTAGGGTAGAGTATTGTAAAGGGTTCGTATGTTTCTGAAAACAAAACAGGCTGAATAGTAAGCATTCTAGACCCTGTGGGCCATCTGTCTACAATAGTTGTTACATCATATAATAATGTGCACACCAAGTGCCAAAGTGAGGCAAGATTCAATAGGCAAAGAGCTTGAATATGTAAGTATATAAGGGAGGAAGCATTTGTTGTGGCTCATGGTTTGAGGGTATAATCCCTCAAGTTGGGGAAGGGAAGATGTGGTGGCAAGAGCTTGAGGCTGCTGGGTACATTGCATATGCAGTCAGGAAGCTGAGAGATGAATGTTGGTGCTCAGCTCTAGACGAATTTCTAAATGGTCTTATTAAATAAAAAGCATGGAGGTAAATACAGGGGTGAAAGCCTTATAGAGATTAGGGAAATAGGGAAAGCCACCAGCCAACCTTACCTCACCAAATCCACAGCTTCCAAAGAGTGTGACTTCCTGTCTACCCAGGCCTTGCTGTTCTGCCCCCTCATTGGCCCTCTGTCTAGCTACATCATTTCCTCTTCTTGGCCAGCTCCTGTCTGTTCAGGCCTCTATGATTGGTACTGGGATTAAAGGTGTGTGTTACCACACTTGTCTCTGTTCCCTGGTGTGGCCTTGAACACACAGAGATCCTGTCTGCTAAGTGATAGGATTAAGGGCATGTGCTACCACTGCCTGACTTCTTTGTTTACTTATAATGGCTTGCTATTTCCTCTGATCTCCAGGCAAACTTTATTAAAGCACAAATAAAATATCACCACATTTCAGCACAAATAAAATACCACCCACTCAGCTCACTTTCTCCTTCTTGTTTAGCCCAGGGCCACAGCCCAGATGATTCCACCTACTTTTAGGAATAATCTTCCCACATCTGTTCCCACATAGTTTAAAACCTCTCCTACAGATATATACAAGCGCTTGTCTCCTAAGGGATTTTTACATCCTGTCAATCTGGCCAAATCAGCAATCATTATTAACTATCACAAATCCACTTTTTGTTAACTTTACCCCCAAGGTTATTACTTCCTTTTTTGCCAACATAATATTTTTTATTGATTAATTATGATTATTCACATAATGCTTCCTTATCATATTCACTTCCCAGTCCTTCCAGTTCATTCACACCCTTGTGACCTCAACACCTCCCCCAATAAAAGAAGAAAAGAAAAAAGAGGAAAAAATATACTAAATCCAAGTTGGGTTGCCCTTGTACTCACTGGAACGTAGTCAAACTCTCAATGGCCAGTCCCTTAAAGAAAAGGGATTCCTTGCCCCCACTTCTGCCAGAAATCATCAACTGTGGAGAGCTACACTTCAGCATCCCTATCACACATTTAAGAGTTCTCATCAATGGTTTGATCTCTTGACTGTTTCTTTTAGGGGGAATGGGGATAGAGTTGTCACGGAAGCCTTCTATGTCTCTCATTCTCAGCTGTGGGTCAGTAGTCATGAATACCTTGATCTGCTTCCTTGACCTTTTCAGGCAGGGGCAGCATGGATCATGAACTTCCACATGGTTTCTGGTGACAATGGGGGACCACTGACCTCAGCATGGTCTCCAGTGGCAGTACAGAGCACAGACATCAACATGGCCTTCAGCAGCAGCATAGCCCAGGGACATCCACATGACTTCAGGTGGCAACACAGATGTCAGAAATCCACATGGCCTTAGGGGGTAACATAGACCTTGGAAGTCAGCATGGCCTCCTAATGGAGCACAGACCAGAGATGTCAACATGGTCCTCAGCCACAGCAAGGATTATGGACACCATTGTGGCCCTCAGTTGCAGCACAGGCCATAGACACCAAATGGCTTCCTACTCATCCCCACAGACATTAACATGGCCTCAAGCTGCGGCACAGACCCCGGTCAGCAACATGACCTCCTCTTGGGGCAGCATGGGCCATGTAAGTCTTTTGAGGAGGCTCAGTCCAGCAAATGAATTGTTCTTCATCTGAGACATCGAGTCTTTGCTCAGAACCAAGGCGATCATGCAGCTAGGAAACATGTTTAGGGGCAGCAGAACCTACACATGCTCCAGGTTGTTGCACACCACCCTGCAGGCCCTGTTCAGCAACAACATGCTCCTGCATCTACTGCAGCCTTCTCACACATCTGTCACTGCCTTTGTGCTTCTAGTTCTGCCTCTCTTCACCATGCACATGCTTATCTGTTCATCCATCTTTCCCACCTCTCCATTGCATATTCATTGCCATAGTGGCATTGCAAACTTCAATGTGTCACACACACACAATATATATATATATATATATATATACACATATATACATATATATGTATGTATGTATATATACACATACATACACACATATATACACATATACATATACATACATATATACATATACATACATATATACATATACATACACACACACACACATATATATACACACACACACACACACACACACATATATATATATATATATATATATATATATATATATATATATATATATTCCAGACAGCTTTATGTACAAAGACTCATTGCAACAAGTCATAGGTCTGGTTCAAGGTTTCCGGTTTCTGAAGCACCATGAATACTGGACTCCTCTCAGATATCCTACCGTTGCCCAGAATCAGAATCAGAGTGATCCTGTGGCTAGGCAGGGCATCCAAGGGCAGAATCCCCACAAACTCCAGAGCAACTCATAGCCTTGGTATGTTGAGCTGTCTGAGAATTTTCCTAAAGCTCCTTTGGCCAACAATTCAATTAGCTATAACCTATTCCTGGAACTGGAGGTTTCACTTGGTGGCAAAATTGGTTTAGTTGTGGTTTTGTTGGTGAATTCATTTAGTTTCCTTTCATATATGTATGCATTTTAAGAAGATACAGTAGTAGCTTCCATATGGCCCCTTAAATGGCCCTTAGTATTAGGTGTCCCTCCCCATATTCCTCCTTTACTGCCTTCTTACCCCACCTTCTCCATCAATCCTCCCATTCAAATCTCCCCTGTCTCTCCATAATTATATATTATTTTTCCCCTTCCTTAAGGGACCCTCCCCCAGTTCCCTACTCTATACCTAACCTCTGTGGTTATAGGGATTGAAGCATGCTTATCAAAACTAACATCTATGCATAAGAGAATATATCATATTTGCCTCTTTGGGTCTGGGTTACCTTACTCAGGATGATATATACTAGCTCCATCCATTTGCCCGTGAATTTCATGATTTCTTTATTTTTTTTAACAGCTGGGTAATATTCCATTGTATAAATGTACCACATTGTTATTATCTATTCATTTGTTGATGGACATCTTAGGCTGTTTCCAACTTCTGGCTTTTATGAATCAAGCAGCAATGAACATGGATGAACAAGTATTTCTGTAATAGGATGAACATCCTTTGGGGATATGCCCAAGAGTGATACAGCTGAATCTTGAGGTAGGTCTATTCCCAGCTTCCTGAGGAACCATCACACTGATATCCATAGTGGCCCTACAGGTTTGCAGTTCCAACAGCAATGAATCATTCTAAGGCTTTTAATGCTCATAGTTATAAACTCTTCCCCATTATTCCTACAAAGCCTGACTGAGAACTGCATGGCTGGGTTTACTGCAGCAATGGCTCCATTTCTCTGTACCATGTTTAATAGTCTCTGTTTTTGTTGCAAAGACAACACTTACAAAGGCAATGCAAGGGAGAAAGGATTTATTTTGATTTTGATTCTCAGTGTAGGAGTCATTGTGTCAAAGAAGTCATGGGGAAAGGAACAAATTCTGGTGATCAGCTCAATTTCTTTTTATTCAGTTTAGGACTCCATCCTTAGAATGGTGCCACCCATTCAAGGTGGATCATCCTACCTCAACATATCCTCTCTAGAAGCTCCCTCTTAGATATGCCCAAAGACTTATCTCTTAGGTAGTTCTAGATTCTGCCAAGCTGAAGATTAGTATTCATCATCTCAATTCCCCTGCTTCTTATTATCACCAATTCAGAAATTGGACAAATACATTGTATTGATCTATTGTTGGTTGCATGCCCGCACCTGTTTTTTAAGAGAGGTTTAGATGCACAGTGAAGTCTGTGTATATGTGAGGGTTGGGAGGAAAGAGAAATAGAGACAGAGAAATGGCAGAGACAGAGGGGAGGCAAAGAGGATGAAAGAGAGATGGACAGACAGACAGACACCCAGAGAATAAGAGCAATACAGAGAGACAGACACACTTCAAAAGAGGAGAAAATCTACAATATTTTCAAACCTACGAAACAAACAGGTTGGATTAAATGATTGCGGAATTGTTTTGACTTTTCAGATGTTGTGATTTTCAAGCAGTAATACCTAGATGCCTATGAATAATTATGAGTCTTTTCTTGTCATCTGAAAAAGATGGGAGGAATCAACACATATACCATCTGCTTTCTGAGCTCCTTGGACCTGGCAAGTATTTTTATGCTTGCTGTCTTGATGGCAAATAGATTTCATTATGCATACTAACTCCTATTGTTTGGTTTCATTTTCCAAAATGCTTATGCAAAAATGTAACTCAAACAACGACCCTTGTTTATCAGGAAGAGCGTCGGGGATTCTTTTTGAAAGCTTGATAAAAGTGAGGGACCAGACCAAGGTAGAGCTGTTCATAGATTATGTATCACATACCCATAGCGAACCCTCAATTAAAAAGCACTTCAACACAGGGACAGGGCTGGGGTGAGCTGCACTGTGTGGCTGATTGCTATGGTTTGAGGAAATGTCTTCTAAACATCTATGATTAAAGACTTGCTCCTTAGCTTCTGACACTGTTGGGATGTAATAGAACCTTTAAAAGATTGGGCCTAGAGGAAGAAAGTCAAACATCCTTTACTCCCTGCCAGGATGTTTCACTTTACCTGAGGCTCCAAAGAAAAAAGCCAACTTAAACATTCACAATTGTGAGCCCAAATAAACCTTTCATTTTGTCAAGTTCATCATCCTACATTTTGCTATAGCAACAGAAAACTGACTTGAACATTGGCCTACAAATTCTAGCCTAAATTCATAAGAAGTAGAGGCCAAAATTTCTTATGAGGACCTTCTTCCCCAAAGAAAACTACAAGACTTCGAGTTTAGGTTGAAAGTAGCTGTGAAAATCCCAGCTGAGATCCTAGGCCAAATGCTGAGCAAGATTGGTTGTTCTGTAGCAATTCAGCCAGCATGGAGACGAAAGACTTTTAAGCCATCAGTCACCAATGAAGACACTAATGCAGACACCAATCCCATGGCCTTAAGTGGCTTTACAATACATTTTAAGGGACTGTGGTATTACATTTAAAGATAACTTTGCATGAATCTGGAAAGATCTTTACCCAGAGGATAGTTGCTGAGGTTATGGCACTTCCATATTCATAGAGGGATAATGGAGGAGTAGAGCCAAGGAAAAGGATGAAATATTTGGCACATAAAAATCTGAAGGCTATTTACAAAAATAAAATCGTTTCCTGCTGATGAATTCTGTGTTCCCTTCCAATTCATGTGCCTAACATATATCTGTGATGGCCCTTCCAAACTAGCCAAATTTGGTTCACTGAAATTATAGGCACAAAGAATTGAATAGGACAGCCATTTTCCTACATTAGGTATACACATTCCTAACTGGGACTTATCCAAACACTTGCTAGATATGTGAACTTGGTTTGTTGCATTTGCTTGAAAATATGAAGCTTTCTGCATAGAAAAGAGAGGTTTTAATCACTTGCTCTCCTTATTTGACATGCCATCTGTTAATCAATTGTGAGCCATAAATATAAGCTATATATTAAGATAACTTTTTAAAAATTAACATTAAGTAGATAATTTGTGACCAAATCAAGAGGAAGTTAGAGAAATGAAATTGTAAATATCTAAAAAGAGTTGAGAAGAGGTAATTCTGTGGGAAGCTAAGTTCCTAATGCTGTTTTTTGAATAAAAAGATATACTCTAAAGACACTTTTTACTATTAATTATTTCAGACTAATACAAAAGATTGAGAAAAGGATAATGCTGGGCAAGTAATAAAAGACTGATTACAATGCAGTCACAGCTAAGATACTGTATACTAGGATTGAAGAAATTTTAATTTCCATCTGTTCATATTATCTAGCACTCATGAATTAAAATGCCAGTGCAAACATATGAGACACATGAAACAGTTTCTTGCTATTTAGTTCACTTTTCCTTACCAGGACTAAATGATTTAGTTTCTTATGAAAGTCATATTAGCTCTGCCAAGATGATAGCTATCTTCAATAAAATAGATGTTGTCTGTATGCTACCTTCAGTGAAGGACATTTAAGAGATATAGTACTAACGATACTTTTCCAACAGCAGTATCATTGGAATGGGAGGTGCAAGTTCTCAAGATCATAACTTTGAGGAGAAAACTGTGACTTGATTGTGACAATTCTTGAATTGGAAGAAACATTAATTACATAATTTTATAGTCGGGATTCTCCTCAAGTCTTCATAGAATGATTTTCCAGCAATTTCCATGGTAAGATTTGGAACTCTTATTGCATGGACACTAGTTTTTATGTTGGCCTTACGTCACCATCCCTGTCATTCTGCTTGTCATATTTTGTTTCTTACCTAATTAGGATAATAGCTGTGTCATGAACTTCAACCATGAGATGCTCATGAGGTGGACATCAGATCTTATGAGGTACCTATTAACATCTCTTCTGCTTCTCTCCATTTGCATGCAGTTAGAGTAAGCATATAAGTACAAGTGATTGCTGCAGATTGATGGCAACAGGCTTAGTGAGATCAGATACTTCCCACACAGTCATAGGTTTGGGTGTGAGCAGAGCTGAGATTCTTACCCACTGAGATTCTAAGACCCTCAATTACTGTTGTCAGGTCCTCACAAGACACATTGACTTCTCAGAAACAAGAGCTTATTTCCTTGAACATAGAAATTAACATAGATTTCTCTGAAATACAGAGGAGGCATCTAGAATAAGTTACTCTGTCTTGAATTCCCCCAGTTCTTTGAAGCCTGATAAATATGAGGCTCTCAGCATAGTGCTTGCTCATAGGAGATGTATCACATGTCCACAGTGAGTTATCTTCACATGAAGTTTTCCTAGCTTAATTTCTTTGAAAGTAGGCAGTTTGGGCTCCTTTGCATTGGTTGCTAGGTGACTTGTTGTGTTCATCAGCTAGAATTACAGATGTACTGTAGTATATAGGAACATTTAAAAAATAGTTCTTCACTTAAAAGTCATACAGGATGCATCTTCTCCATATCCCTGGGCCCCTAGAGACACACTACTGTAATGATTTATGGTACAATCAACCAAGAGAACAGAGAAAGTCATCATCTGTAAATTATGAAATCATACTCACATATAAACCCTGGATTTTCTTCCCTGCAAATTTAGAATCTCTTTCATTAAATGAAAATATAATACACATACTCAAAATGCTGAGAAAAAAATTCAAACTGCAGACTAGACAGTGGTCTACAGCTGAGTGACCCTTAATCAAATTTGAATTCCAATTAATATAGAAATTTTATAATGCTAACTGTACCCATGTCTACCACCTTAGAATTCCTAGCTTGGTAGAAGCTTGTGGAAATTTACAGTCTTCATTGCATAAACCTATCCCGCACCTTAGCTTCAGACTTCAACTGTGTTCTCAAGGAATCACTTGGAAACGTCTCTGATTTGCAAACTTACTTAAGCTTCGCCTGTGGCTGTTTTGTCTCAGCAAAGGTTTTTCTGTTAATCTTCCCAACTGCAATCATTTTAATTAAATTTCTGCTATGAAAGCTGATGTTCTTCCATTTTGTCCAAGTGAAGAGATTGGCCATGTGCAAACAGTAAGCAGAGGGAACCTCCCTCTCTGGGTTTAGCTTCATCTTGACTATAATAACATACAGAAAATTGCTGAAAAATTATCAGTTTGAAACAATTTATAACTAATATCAAACGATTTCAAAGGACCTACACTGGGTCCTCTGCTGTGAGACCTACAAGGCCTAAATTTGTGCAGCTTAACTTGTGTGTAGAAAACGACAATTGTTAGCGCAGTCTATCAACTTAGATCTCTCCTCCTCCTCTTCCTCCGCCTCCTTCTCTTGTTCTCACTTGGCATGAACTGCTTTTCCATAGCTCCTGTCTTATTTTTTCTAACTTGTCAATCAACCATTGGCTTATTATAAAAATTAACCTCTAGCACATCCCACTTTCACATTCCTTTTAATATTTTTTCCCAATCTTTTATGTCTTACTTGAAGATAGACAGATAGCTGAATCTGTTGCCATCAAAGTGTATGAGGAATATCTGTTCTCATAATGTTCACCTGTGTGGAGGAGGAAGCATTTGACTTCAGGAAGACCCAAATTCAATAAGCCCTTCAGGCAAGCAGAGGAGAATTTCAGTTGAAAGGGATTATCTACTAATATATTTAATCAAATTCATATTATTTGTTTTTCTTAATAATAAAAATGCATATTGGTGTATGCATTACAAAGTACCAAATCTCAAACATAAATGTGTTACATGTGATTCTAAATAAAACATTATAATTGAAGTGATCTGACTGTATTTGTTGCAATACTCATAAAAAATGTAACTGTCCACGTTGCCATCAGGATAGCACATTCTCATAAATTCTTTTGTTCCTCTGTAGCTGTCTTATTCTAGACATGGCCGTTATTGACAGAAGAGCCCACAGTATAGCTATGCCCTCCAAGTTATTTGAGGCCCCTGGGCTTCTTTCCTGCCTCTTTTCCTCTTGCTTTTGCTTTGTTTTATGCTTCTGGACCAGGACACATTTCATCTTGGTTGTGTTTCTCCTTATGGGAAAAAGAAATGCTAGGTGTGTTGAATTTGACTTGTTCAGGAAGAATTCACTGGGCTGCCAAAGGACAGACTGGTGGCATCAAAACTTGCCTTGAGGATACAGCAACACCTGCCTAAGAACTGAGGAGGGCTCTGCACTGTGATAAAATTCTTCCTTCTAAAACCAACATAGGTAATACACATGGAGCCCTGTTAGTACCATCTGGAAAAGGGTTACTGATCTAGGTGCAGAGTTCACTCAGGGGCCACTGAGACTCAATCATTAATCTTCTCAATGTCTCTTTCACCATGAAGAGATTTCACATAGAATGAATGACCCAAAGGTAATAGATTCTACCATCATGCTTCCAGAGGCAATGCCACAATTGTGGAATTTGTAGCCATACTTATTATCGATCAAGTCACTTTCTGTCTTGAGAGAATCCATCTCATTGGGAAATATGGTGTGGTTTTTGTCTTTTCATCTGTCATATGGCAGAATATGATATGCAATGTTAGTTTCAAAGATCCAGAAAAGGTGTGACATTCTGGGAATGTAAGGTACTGTCTTCTGGCTATGAGACATTCCAGAGAGGCATAACCATGGAACTTATTCCTGAACATCATGAATATGACAAATAGAAACAAGGACACAAAAAGTACATATAGAGAGGCCTAGGTAAAGAAACAAAATACACAAAAGAAAGGTTCAGAAAAAGCATAGGTGGAATGAAATAAGAATTTAGAATGGGTGTTTTAGAGAAATCCTGTGCTCGTCCTGTCGTCTCATTTCCTCTGAAGCTTGAAGGCCTGTTTTCTTACTAGGTCAAGAATTGAGGTGTTTGGTAGGCAAGCTCTAGCCCTATTTCATACTGCAGTTCTGCTATTTTTGTTTGTTGTTTGTTTGATGGTTTATTAATTAGCGTGTTTGGAAGCATGGTCTCACTCTAAAGACGAGGCTGACCTAGAACTCACTATACAGTCCACTCTGAGCCCAAACTCATGGTAATCTTCCTGCCCTCAGTGTTGTGGAATATTAGTTGAAGATGTGTTATGTCTACTTATGCTGTGGAACATTTGTTTAATGATTCAAAGGTGTGTTGCATTCCTTTATGTTACATTTGTTTAACTCTGTGAAGCTGTGTTACTTTGCCTAAAACACCTGATTGGTCTAATAAAGTGCTGAACAGCCAATAGCTAGGCAGGAGAGAGAAATAGGCAGGACTGGCAGGCAGAGAGACTAAATAGAATGAGAAAAAGAGAAGAGGAGGAGCAAGAAAAGGAGAGGGAGAGGAGAATGTCAGGGGCCAGACACCCAGCTATACAGCAAACCATGGAATAAGAAGTAAGGAAAGGTATATAGACTAGAGAAAAATAAAAGCCCAGAAGCAAAAAGTTGATGGGATAATTTAAATTAAGAAAAGCTGGCTAGAAACAAGCCAAACTAAAGCTGGACATTCATAAGTAAGAATAAGATTCTGTATATGTGTTTGGGAGCTGGATTGTGGGCCCCCAAAGAGCAAAAGTAAAAAACAACCAACTACATCTCAGCCTCCCAGTTGGTGGGATTATTGGTTCATGTGACACCATGTCCACCATAATCCCAGTTCTGAAGGTCAGAAAATTAAATTCCTTCATCTTCCCAAGGGTATAAAACATCCAAGGATTAGCTTATCTGTCAATGTATAGAGTATTGATGTTAAAAGATACCTAATTCCCTCTTGTGTTATGACTTTGCCTTTATGACAATTTCTCTTAACTATGCAAGACAGTTTTCATGTTCATGTTCTGGCAGGTATCAGGTAAAGCAAACCAGATAATCAAACGTCCTAACAATAGTCAGCGGCCCATTTCTTCTGCAGGAGCATCTTTTCAGTCCAGAATGTATACTACCTCTTCCTGTCTTTGTCTTCCATTGAACATATTAGGTGCATTAAAAATGTTCATGGCATTGGTAAAGATCAGTTGTTCATTCATTATATTCAAAGTCTCTTACACACTGAAATCAGACCAGAGATATATACATGACAGGTGTTGCTACATGCTACCTAGTGCTAGAAAGGAGAAAACATTCTGACCTTTATTAGGAGGAAATATAGTTATTGTGTTAAAGATACTGCCTGTGTCTATGTATAGCAAGTAAGAAGTTGGGCAGGGAGGGAGCAATTGTTTTTTGGTGTATCAAGTATATGTTCTGAATGATAATTATTACGAAAATGTACTGATGGTATTTGGTTCATATCAAGAAATATCGGAGAACTGTCTTGGCTGCCTAAGTACAGAAGGGAGAGAGAACACAAGGGAACTCCTTGATATAGATTGATCTTGACATACGGTGTCTATCAGCTCAGAGCCTCCTGAGGCTGGGAGGGTATAGTATGAGCTGAGCTGGGGCTTTTAAGTTTCATGAGATCTGCCATTTCTGATGGCAACATGATCTAGGCGTCACAGAGCACATGTGTGGTGTTGCTAGAGTTTTCCGCCTTGCCCACAGTCAGGACAAATCTCTGTCACCCGCAGTCCCACAATCCACTTATAAAATAATCACTCAGATGCTTATATCACTTAAAAACTGTATGGCCGTGGCAAGCTTCTTGCTAACTGTTCTTTTATCTTAAATTAGTCCATTTCCATAAATCTATACCTTGCCACGTGGCTGGTGGCTTACCGGCAACTTCACATGCTGCTGGTCATGGCGGCATCTGGCAGTCAGTCCTTCTGCCTTCCTGTCCTTTTATTTCTCCTCTCTGTTAGTCCCGCCTATCCTTCCTGTCTAGCCACAGCCGATCAGGTTTTATTTATTGATCAATCAGAACAACTTGACATACAGACCATCCCCCAGCACAGCCAAGTGCAGACCATCTCAGACACCTGCACTCAGGCCCATGGTCCTAATCATCCTCTATGCGGACCTGCTGGGTAACGCCACAAAGAACCCAAGAAGGGCTCCCACAGGACATACAGAACATCCCACAGCAGTGTGGCCTACACATGCAAATTAGAAGGAGCCTTTCTTGGAGGATACAGCTCAGTGCTGAGGTACGTGATCTGTCACGTAGCACACAAGCTGTGCTTTCCTCCCTACAAACCTCTCTGGCAGCCACACTTGCAATAGGGCTCCACTTTGACAGATTGGGAGGGCCTCAGAAATGGAGCTGAACTTTCCTGAGAAGCCAAGAGGACGGAGAATGCTGAGGATAACTTTCTGTTTTCTGGACCTCTTATTTTTGCTGTTTTCCTGAACACGGAGGACAATTTGGAGACAAGACTTCCTTAGGACTTCTCTGAGTCTCAGAAAATGTAGGAAGTACTGTGAACACATGACACAGAGACGTCTCTAAAATGGTTTCTTATACTTCACCAAACTCTCCAAGGAGCTACAACCCCAAGAGCTTCAAGTTATAACATAAATATCTGTTGTAACTCAAATATTAAATCAATAACCATAAGAGAGAAGGAAAAGGAGCCTGACAAGGACTCACTCTTTGTTTCACATGGCCTAAGGAACATGGCATAAATATGAACGACTTAGTGAATAGCTGCCCATTCAAGGGAGTTTGCTCTGTTTATGTGTTTCCCATAGTTTGGATCACAACTCTTGTATACTCTAATAAACAAGTTATTAAACCAAGAGATCCAAAAGCCTTCCAAACCAATTTTTTTAATTGAAGCATCATTTTTAATAGAAATTATTGTTAAACTACATATACATGAAAATTTTGGGCAATGACATTTAGTACATTACATATCAGAGCACCAAGCATTTGTAGAAAATCAATAGGAGGAAGATGTTTGGAGAATGTGTGGAGTAATTTCCATGATATGTTATCCTGTGAAATAAAACAAACTAAAAGTAATATTTACAATCTATGTTTTTGTGAGTAAGAAACATGAGAATAAAAATAAAGGGAGCATAAACTAGCAACTTCTGTGTTGAGGAAATCAAGAGACCCTAAACGATGACATAGTGAATGTCTTACAGATATCTATTCAGCTACACAATCTCAATTTTATCTTTTTCTGTGGATGGTCTCTCCACATTTCAAATTATTTCCATGCTTTGGTTAAGTTCACTTTTTTATGTTTAAACTTAAATGTGGATTTTTGTCTATTGTCCCAAAGAAGAATAGCTTTTTTAACCCAAGTTTACTAAATGTGATGATTTGTTTTCCTTAAAAGGTATAATTGTATTAACCCTTTACTAACCACCAACTTTTTTTTTTAATTAAGAAAAATTTCTTCATTCATTTTACCCACCAATCAAATATCCCTCTCTTCCCTGGCGGTAGGATGAGAATCCATCCCCGGTGCATGAGCAGGGTTTTTGGAGCCCACTTCCTATGATGGGACAGCTTGTGCAGCCTTGAGTCAGGGGGAAGGGTTTGGACTTGCTCTACTGGATGTGCCTCCCCATGAGAGGCCCTTGCTTTCTTGTGGGGAGCAGTGGGGGTAAGTTGGGAGGGGAAGGCTGGGGGGGCAGAGCAGGGAAGAGGGGGATCTTTGATTGGTGGGTAAAATGAATGAAAAAAATTCAAACAGATTTTTAAAAAGCTCCGTTAATGAATGGCCCTTGTAAGGTTCACAAACAATCTTGTGCCTTGGTCAAGCACAAGGAGGTTCCAGGTGGTGACTGGGGCTCCTGTTTGGAGTCAGTATTAATTTTCGTCATCAACATTAAGCAACTGGGGGTTGCCAGACTTGGATAACATTGTGAGTTTACATATGCAAAATGGAATTAAGGAAAAAAAACATGTCCACTTGTCAGGCTTTTTTAAATAACAAAAACATGCAATAGTACATGGTAAGCATTCCCCACAATTCTTTTTTTTTTTTTTTTTCTTTTTTATATCTTTTGTTAACCAAGAAAAATTTGTTGTCTCTAGCCGGATGTGGCAGTGCATTCCTTTAATCTCAGAGGCAGGGGCAGGCTGATCACTGTGAATTGGAGGTCAGCCTAGTCTATCTAGCAAATTCCAGGCTAGCCAAGGCTACACACGGGTGACCTGTCACAAAATAAATCAGGTCACTTCTCCTTAGCTCGCGTCGTCTGTTGTGGGAGGAGGATACTGAGTGGCAGTCCTAAAGGGGAGAGCATGACTAGAGGGGTCCAGATACAGTGACAGTAGGTCAGCAGCCGTGCGACGGGCCGGAGCTTGGGAATGGACATGCTGCAGCCAGGAGGCAGAGACCTCCAGCCTAGCAGCAGGAACAACCCACAATTCTTAAAAGAGTCTGTATATGTCAACCTTTTCGAGTTATTATTTTCATTATTGGAAAAATTGGCCTATCAGAAAAGAGGGAATGAGGACTTCAAACTTTTGGTGATATTTTCCTTTTCTTTCTGCTCTTTTCCCAAGGGAGAGAAAAAAAAAAAGCCATGTTTTTAAGATACAAGATACATTCCCCCTTACTATGCCCATGAGATATGTTAAGGTAAATATAGTCTTTAAGTAATTTAGCAGCATTAACAGTGTACAAGGGAAAGACTTTAATGAGCAGACTGACAGGTGGCCCTCTATGGATAAGTCATCAGAAAGAGTGCATCCTGGCTCCAACCGTTAGAAGCAAATTCATTTTCTTTGAATTTGTGTTTGGGCTAATCTTGAACCCTTTAATTTGGAAAAAAGATGCCAATAAATACATTGAGGACTAAATGTTTAAAGATCACCAAGGCTAGCTAAGTCCTTATACTCCAATCATCTGGGGATTCCCTTGGTAGATAGTTCACTGCCAGTATGCAAGGGAACTCTGAAATCTCTTTTTGTAACCTTTCTTTCACTTATAGTCGGAAGACTATGCCTGTAGCCTGCACATTATTTCTTGAGAAGATTTTTGGTTATTGTTGCAGGGTATTTGATCTCACTGTGAAACTCTGAGACTGTGTGAATAAAATTAACCTTGGATTAGGGGGCAGAGCCAGAGACAATTTGACAAGAATTAGCCACAGAGAGTATGGAAGACCCAGAAAGACAGAGAGAGATGCACAGTAAGGAGTAAGGAGGGACCTAGAGATTCAATGTCCTTTTTGGTTTGAGACAGATGGAGAGATTCTCTCTTGCTGGGTCTCCAGCTGAAAAGGAAGGTCAGCTGGTTGCTTCTCTGCTTCTCTGCTAGCAGGTTTTAACCCCAACATCTGACTCCTGAGTATTTATTGGTAGGTAAATAGAACAAATTAGATTGAAAACAATAGGTTATAAGTTAGTTAAACTGTAAGAGGCAGGTCAGAATTTAAAAATAACAAATAGCCAAAGGAGACCAGAAAGTACCAACAGTATTCTTAACCTGGACTGTAAAATCAATGGACACATATTCATTGCTGTTCAAATAAACATTCATGGATGGGATCCAGAGCAGGTCAATGAAGTAAGTAAGGGGTTGGGTGCAAAATATTTGCAAAAGAAAGATCAAAATATTAATGTACTATTGCAACATGTTAAAAATAAATTTTTCTGCCTGTTGAAGAATAAGAACAACCAATAAACCTGAACTTACACAGCTAGAAGTAACAAACAACATAGTCTTTAGAAAACAGGGATGGGATCATGGCTACGCTGCATAGTAAGGCTCAAGACTCAAGTGTGGGGATGGAAGGGATACTGCTGAAGACAGACAGGAATACAAGACAAGCAGAAGGGCCAGGCTTCCATGGCTGTTAAGTGCTATTTCTATTCCATTCTCCTCACATGTATTAGGGAATCTTTCCCCCACAACTATATGTATGACCTGAATGGGAAATACACTGTCATATCCCACTGCTCAGAGACAATGGTGTACGAGTAGACACCTACACTGGAAATGGGCAGCTATATTTCACATGTCAGTCCACAGTGACTTACTCAAGGTTGTGTGGTCCAGTAGGGTAGCATTGAGCTTCCTGGTTAGTGAGGACATATACTGGGATAGTGAGAGCTGTTTCTAGGATTTGTTGTAGGCAGAACTGGAAAATAGATGTTCATTTCTTCGTAGATGTCAAGGATGGAGAGAAGAAGCTGATGATTTTGCTTCTTGGGAAGTGGACGCTGAGAATTGTTGTGAGTTGCAGGACTCTTGGAAAAACATCCACAGATACACAGTTAGCAGAGGAAAGGAAAGGATGCAGGACTAAGCCTGGAGCAATTTCTGCTGGCAGATGCTCTTAAATGTCTCAGTTCTTTCTCTTTAAGTTGTGCTGAGATTCTGTAGTGAATTCTGTGACATCAAAGTTGTGGAACTTACTCACATGTCTCTCCAACACCTACACAACTCATTGAACACAGAGAAGTCGAACTGGTGCCTACCTAGAACTTTCACCCCTACAGACTAATGTTTATGGTATTGAGATATTCTGCATGCTACCAAGGAGAAAGGTAAACACCAATGCAGCTACAAACCCTTCCATCTACAATGGTGACCAGCCTACAAAATACACTAGGGTAATAGTGGCACAAAGCTTGTAGGAGTAACCAACCAATATTTCATTGGATTTAAGGCCCACTTAAATCCTGTGAAATGGAACTCATGAGATGGAGCCCATATCTAATACTGTTTGGGTGTCCAAGAATCCAAGATTAGAAAGGGCAGGGACCTAGGAGAAAATTGAATACTACCAATCAACTACAGGAATGTAGAAATAAAAATGACTCCTAATGATATTCTCCTATACTCACAGATTAATACCTTGTTCAGTCATCATCAGAGAAGCTTCTTCATGCAGCAGATAGGAGCAAATATACCCACAACAAGACAATGTGTAAAGAGTGAGAGGCCTTGGAGCACTGAGCCCTAAATGGAATGTTTCCATTAAATCCCTCCCTTCAGGCCTCAGGGAACTCCACAGACAAGGAGGGAGATATATTGTAAGAGCCAGAGGGGATGGAGGACATCAGGAAAAAAAGGCCTTTTAAACACAGCAGGACTGATGCACATATGAACTCACAGAGACTGTGGCAGTATACACAGGTCCTTCACAGGTCTGCACCAGATGGGATCCAAGAGCTGAGAGAAAAAGTGGACACACATCTCCATCCCTAACACGGAAGCCATCTCCAATGGCAACTCTTTGCAAGTGGAAAATTAGTTTTCCACAAGCTGGTATCACGGGGGAAACAAACCACTCTTAAGGGCAGACCCCATGCCCAACACAAAACAAACTCACTGTCATTTCTGGAGGTTTTTTGTCTCAGAGTGTTATGTCATGGCATTTTTCTTCTTAAGCACACAGGTCCTTTGCATTTATATCATGGCTTCAACTTTTATGTTTATTGGATTCCTAAGTCTGCGAATACATGCGTCTCTGCATCCATATATGTTTCTTGTGCATTTTCTTTAGCTATAGTTTGCTGTGGGATGTCTTTCTGTATTCTGTGAATATGTGTTGCTCCCATTGGCCATAAATAAAGCTGTTTTGGCCTATGGCAAGGCAGCTTAGAGGCAGGTGGGAAACCCAAGACAGAGAGAGGGGAAGAAATGCAGAGGCAGAAGAGATGCCACCTGCTGCCTAAGGAGCAGCAAGATGCCAGCAGATTGGTAACTTCATGGCCACGTGGCAACTTACAGATTAATAGAAATGGGTTAAGTTGTAAAAGCTAGCTAGCAATAACCCTGCCATAGATCATACAATTGGTAATTAATACTAAGCTTCTGAATGATTATTTTATAAGTGGCTGAGGGACCATGGGGCCAGATAGAACTGGAGGAATGTGGGACCGCAGGGCCGGGTGGGACCTGAGAAAACTTATGGCTACAGCAGTTCTTCTGTGTGTTTGTTTTTGTCCTATTCAAAGTTATTTGTTTTTGTTTATCTTATTTAATTATATTATTGTTCCTTAGAATAATTCCTTAGAAACACACAAAGAGATTATTGTCTAATGAGAGACAGAAAGGGGTGGATCTGGGTGGGAGGGGAAGTGAGGAGGAACTCAGAGGGGTTGAGGGAAGGGAAACTAAGAATATATTGTGTGAAAAAAAATGTTTTCAATAAAATAAAATACATTTCCTCTAGATGCCCCAAAATGCTGCCTTCAAGAATTTCCTGAACTAAAAAAGAGTCACTCACCTCAAGTTCATGACGACTTTCCAAGGCAGCCACATCTAGTAGATTATCAATGCAACAATAAAGGCTTGGTCTCTTAGGCAGGCATAGGAAAAAAAAATCCCAGCTGATTTCACTTACATATGGATTCTAACACAGAAAGAAAAGAGGCAATATATAAAACATAAACTGTTAAGGAAAAATGTCAGTTACTAGAGGTGATTGGTGGGAGAGGGAATGGAAAAATGTGGGTCAAAGGACACAAAGTCACAGACCTGGAAAATGAATCCATCTAAACGTCATATACCATGAGGAGTATGATTAATAACTTACAGCGCTCAGGATTGCTGGCTAAAAGATCAGCCCTTGTCACGCACACAAAAGCAATTGTGAGATGATGAATATGTTAATATATTTGATTAAAGCAACATTTCACTGTGCCTGTACATATCAGAACACCATGATGTGTGCTTTAAAAACTAACAGTACAATTTAATTTTTAAGTTACAATGTCTCTCACGGCCATGTGAGTATATAATATGAAAGTGGCCAAGAAGAGAGATTGTATCAGGAAATAAATCCTGCCACAACTTTGATCTTGAATTTTTCTATTCTTTAGAATTATAAGAAAATAAGTACTTATTTAAGCCAAAAACAAAAACTCGGGATACCTAGTAAGTTCTGACCAACCTTTCATCCAAGATGATTTCCCCAACTGCAAAAGAAACACACAGGAGGATTGCTCCTTTGGCTTCAAGGCAGATGAGCAGGGGGAGCTTTAACTGTAGAGGATAAAGTTTTAAGGAATCACTGGATGAAGTAGTTACAGTGTTTTGGAAAATTTTCATAGCTTAGAGAGAGGACTTGATGGACAGAGGGGCCATTTAAGGAAATGACTGGGAGAAATGAATGAAGAAAGATCTTTATCTGGCCGATCAATACTTGAAACTCAAATTCTGAGTACATACCCCAACCATGCAGAGAGACTGAGAGGAATCAAGATTGTATTCTCACAGAAATAGAACATTTAAGAAGACTTCAATGAGACGAAAACCCTGAATATGGTAGCAGGGCCTAAATCTTTGGAAAAGAGTGATCACAGCCTAACTCATCATTGGAATATATATAGAATAATTGTGCTATATGTTGAACAACAGTGAAGTCACACCCTACATGCTTCTTTTCTTTCAGTTCTATTTGTCATTTTAAGCAGAGAGACCCCCTCATTTGTAGATGGGGATTTAAATATAATATATACGAGAAATGAAAATGAAACTTTGGCTGATCTTCCTTGGCTCAGACTAGGGCCTCCCAAAGACCGGCAGTAATAATAGCTATGATTTATGTGTTTCTTGCGAAGTTCCAGGCATTGCACTAAATACTTTGTGTGAGTTATTTTATGTAATCTTCACAGAAGTTCTTTGAGAGTAGATGCTCATTAATATTCTCATTCTACATATGATAAAAATCCAGCTTGAGAGGTCAGATGCCCTGTTCCAAGGCGGGGGGGAACAAAGTTCAGATAAAACTAATGTTCCAGACCGCTTTGCAGAAAGTATTTTAAATGAAAGTAATACATCATGTCCCATGATCTTTGGGAATGGCCGAGAAGGAACGGAATAGTGCTGCCCAGGATGGAGCAGAGCACATGGGTACCTTAGGGAAAGTGTAGTGAGGGATGACATGTAACAGGTCATTACCCCTGCAGTGACAGCTAGACAAAAAGCTGTGATGTCTCAGTTGAAGGGTTCCTTTTTCTATCTGGTACACCCAGAGGGTGCCTCTTCCGTGTGGTCTTCATGGAGCCATACTCATTTATCCAAAGTGTACTGTACTCCAAAGGTTTGGGAAGAAAAATGGAACAGATCAATGAAGGAATGAGTGACTACAACAAGTTTAAGGAGGGGAATGTTAATACAATTTTCAACAAGACAGATAAAGAAGATGTTTTAAAAACAGGAGCCGCTGCAATTAATTTCTGACTTGGGGACAATTCCTGCAGAAACTTAAATGGATGACTTGGTGTGCCCTCTTCCACTGCCCTACTTGAATCCAAGGTTGTTTTAACATATAGTCAGGAGCTGGAGTTTCATTAGGATGTACACCCTTCCCAGTGAACAGCCTTACTTGAGGCTTACCACATATGCTTAAAACATACATGTTTTGTCTATATTTGTATGCATCATTTTAAGAACTCAGTAATGATTGTTGAATACTGAGCACTTGTGTGGCATAAGGATAAATTCAAACAGTTTCCATTTTTATATACTAAGATTAATTTGGCCTTACAGTATAGTAATTGACACAAAAGAACAATGATCTCATCTCTTTTTGTGGCCTCAGATTCAGTGTCCCTTCTTTAAAAAAGCCTTGCTTATCTTGAAAACCTAAATCAAATCCTTTTGTTATTTTTGCTCAGTGACCACATTTTGTGTCTTTACTTATTATGTGTTCTAACAACTACCTGTGTGATCTCATTTAAAATGGGTTTCTGGTAGCCAAGGCTACACCCTCTCATTCATTACTTTACCTCCAACACTTAGTGTCCAGCACATAGCAACTACTTAAGTAAATTTTATTAAATTAAAATATGAATGAAAGAGGAAACAACACTGAATAGAAAAAGGATGAGAAAACCACTGGGATGCTACTGACCTTTAGGAGGTCAGACTTTAACTGACCATGGACAAAAAGAAGTGTACTGAGAAGAAATGAACCAATGCATTATCAAAGTCATTTGCATTTAGGATAAATTAAGAAATTTATTTATTTAAAGGCCTATTGAGAAAAGTCCCTAGCTGAAAAAAGGCTACAGATGATGATAGCCAACACATCTCCTTCAGATATTGCATGGATTCTCTCTGAGAATGTGAGAATTCACACACACACACACACACACACACACACACACACACACACACACACACACACCTGTACAAACCAACACATCTGCACACACACAAACATGTCTAATCTGGTGTTGTGAGATAGTTTAAAGCTGATGCTGACAATTTCAAGTGCTAGAAGACAAACATCTAATCTAACTATAAAACACACTCTTTTCAGTAGTTAAATCTGCTCCGGGGAGATGTGCAGCAGAGCAAGGAGATCCTTGGAAAGTTCTGGTAACAGCTCCTTTAACCTGGCTGGCCCCATGCAGTGACCTCCATCTTTTATGACTCCAGAATTCTACTGGAAAATATAATTATAAAAGCTGATATTTCCTAGAACTTCAGTCATCTCTTCCTTTCTGGAAAAATAGCTGAGCAGAAATTCTAGCCTCTCTGTTTGAAGTGCATGTTTTTTTTTTTCTCACTGCAACAGTGATGCTTTATAAACTCATAACAAATGGGTTATGATTTAATAAACTCCACTCTTTCAAAAGGAACATGAGAAATCTGAACAATTGGCCCAAACTGCATAACTGTTAACCTTGATTTATTGGTAACAAAAGCAATTACATATTCATGGTGCTATAACCACTATCTAGACACAGTATTAATATTTATTAAAGCATTTTCCAGCAAGAAGTGAGCTATTTTTCTGGCAAATCAAAATCCTGCATCATTTTGATTAACAAATATTATTGTTCTACAGACTATGTGTGTAATAACTCAGACATTTAATCTTTATCAAACTCCTTAATCCTTGATTGAATTGTTGTGAACTGATCTACAAATGCATACAATCCTGGCCAATTGTTTTGGTTCATCGTTGCTTACTGTATTTTGGGAATAGAGTGAGTGTTTGAATATGCTGGGATGTCTGACCTTGAAATGAATATAGTGTTTCACTATTCTATTTATATTATTTTCCTTCATTATTTTATTCTCCAATAGCCATCTTACCAAGTCCTACTTGGGATGAGAACAACCCAATATTTTCTCTGGATTATGGTGTTTATACAGGTCGGGCTGTGTTCAGTCATACCTTATATTTACAAAGCATATCATTTTAACATTCAACTACATAGAAAATCCATTTGACCCAAAGCAAAGACCACAGTTCTGCTAGATTTGGGAACACGAATATGTCAATTCCACAGCACATAAAAACACTCTGAGTTCAGCAATGACTCTCCCTTCTCAATTATAATTAATATTGCACAAGCTTGTTGCCAGTTTTTCCTCAGTTCATTTTTTCCTTTCTAATTTCTTTTAAAACTTACTTCTTTCCCACAAATTATAGGCAAACTGGCTGCACTGAGGCAATCTTCAGTACCAATAAATCAAGTGTTCCATAAAACTGTACAGTTTCTTGCTGATAGCACTTGAAGAAGAAAGTTATTAAATCATCACTCATTTAATATGAATTTTAGGATGCTCAATTACATCTTACTACATACTTTTCTATGCTGGTCACAGTGCAGGCATTTAGATATTGTAAAGACCTAGGCTGGATGTTAATGCCTTTCAAGGTGTAATTGTCCACTGTTGCTAATGATGAAGTAGATGAGTAGGTAACTTTCAGGCATGCCTGTTTCCCTTAACTGCATGTTCCCAGGTTAGTGCCATGGCATGAAAGAGGAAGTCTCTGCACTCAGAGAAGACAGCTACAGTGGCCTCATTGCAAATCTCATGGAGTAGCATTCCTTTATTCATCTCTTCATTCCCATAACTCACATTATAGAGACATGAGCCGGCAACAAGCTAATTTGGTCTAATGAGGTATATCCATGTTTGCTCATTGGAGAGGGAAGAAGAGACACACTATGGAAGTGAAGGGAGATGACCATTTTTTCCAGGCAAATGGGCTGATCCCTTGCTTTCTTGGAGGTGACACACTTGGAGTGGAGTTCCCTGTAGTGGGGTATCCTAGGCTCTGAGACTAGAACACTGATTCATTCCTTTCTAAGCGGCAGGACTTGGTCTGTAAGAGCATAGCAGTTGAATATAGAAGACTTCAAAATTAGGCCAGGCTTGATGATGCACATCTTTCAACCCAAGCACTCAGGAAGAAGAGACAGGAGTATCTCTGTGAGTTTGAGGCCAGCCTGGTCTACCATAGCAAGTTCCAAGACAGCCAGGAATACAGAAAGGCCCTGTCTAAAATGAGAGAGAGAGAGAGAGAGAGAGAGAGAGAGAGAGAGAGAGAGAGAGAGAGAGAGAGGAAGGAGGAGGAGGAGGAGAGGGAGGGAGGGAGGAAAGAAGGAAGGAAGGAAGGAAGGAAGGAAGAAAGGAAGGAAGGAAGGAAGGAAGGAAGGAAGGAAGGAAGGAAGGAAGGAAGGAAGGAAGGAAGGAAGGAAGGAAGGAAAAAAACTTTAAAATTGTATTCACACCCCACAGTTGAAAAACCTTAAAAGACAGAAGATCCTGGCTGTTTTTGTAAATTTTGGCTCTATCACCAACTTTGGGTGTGCATTTCTCTTTGGACAGAAATCAAACCTCTTGGAAGCAAACTTCTGGCCTTTCATCTTCCAGAACCCTCTTCAGTAAGCCACTGCTTACACTGAGCAAGGACTTGCTGAATGGCATGTGTTGTGTGGGAAGTTCAAGAAAGTTGACATTTTTCTCAGTATCATATGTGCTTGTCATAAATATCTCCATAATTATGATGTAAATCACAATGGCTTAAACACTACAATCTATATAAACACCCATGACAGTGGGTCCAGTTTATTGGAAGACTGCAAGAAAAGTGTATGGACCTCAAGTAGTGATCTTACTTAGGGACTAGTAGCTAAAATTATCTCATTAAAAACCGACTTTGCCTTAATTATTTTCCTCTTCCTCTAGCTCTTTTCTATCCTTTTATGAATACAGACAGAGATATAAAATTATTAGCATATGAGGGCAAATTTATAAAAAAAAATAGAGAAATGTAGGGAGATATTAAATATAAAGAAGTGGTGTGGAAATATGAGAAGATTTAAATAAATATTTTTTTTTTTGCCTTGGATCATGGGGTCACAGCCTGTCTTTAAGCATAGATTTCACCTCTTCTTGTTTCCAGGTAGAGTTCCCTAATTTATCATCTGCACGGAGAACTCTTGTGTATGCTGCAGGATGTTTAGCACTGTCACTGCCCTGTACCTGTAGGAGCCAGTCACACTTCATCTGTAGTTATGGCTTTCCCAGACGCTGCCAACAATTCCCTGGTAGGTAGAAGAGTTATCCCCTCATTGATAACCCCAGATGTTGCATTCTTTACAGACTGAGGGTAGAAGACCATCTAATCGATTTGTCCTATAGATGGCGCTCTTGTTCAAGAACGAGCTTCTCTAAATGGGTAAAGGAATTACAGCGTTAGTTCACACCAGTCCCTAAATCATCTGCAAATGACTCTTTGGTTCTGTTTCCTTCTGAATCATCAGGAGTTGAACAGCACTGGGTAGCTCCGCTTGGTGATGCTGCCTTGACCCTCTCTGGGCTGACTAGAAAAGGTGATTCTGAGGGTGGAAGGTTCTGGTTTCCAGGACAGCTCTTATCCAGGAGGGATAGCAGGAGAGGCTGGGTAAACGCCAAAGTTTGCAGAGCATTGCCCATGTAGCAGACTACTCACATGCTTTCAATATCGCAGGACTGTTCTTTGTTGCCCTCTACGTTTTGTTTTTAAATTGCTTTCATTGTTTTATGTGGTCTGTGGTACACACCTCATTTCTCCCTGCTTGGAGCCATAGTATTGACAGTGTTCACCTCATTTAACAGAAGTTCCTTGTATTTTTTAGGCCAAGGAGTCAACATTAACTTAGAGTTGTGGGGTTCAACACATAGCCCTTGAAAAAGGGCTATATGACTACTTCTAATAAAATGTCTTTCTACCCAAAAGAAGACATATACCCCGGACACCCTAAAGTGGCTCAAAAATCCCTATGGCAAACTGTGGCTCTCATTTCACAACATGGGATCAGTTTCTGATATTGGAAAGCCAAAGTGGTACTCTCATGCTAGAACACACTGCAGACACCATGTCCTTTCTCTTCCCTTCCTGTGAAGGGAATGATTGACAGGTGCTGGACAGAGTGAGCCCAGCAACCTTCTCAAAGGTTGCCACTAGCAGCAGGAGTGAGATTCATCAGCACTGTGAATTGTCTGCACAGCCTGGTTATTATCCATAAACTCTCTCACAGCTTCTATAAAGATTTCTGTTGCACAAATAAACACCCCAGAGGCCAGAAGTTCACATCTCCAGGGAACTTGCTATAGATTCATGACTTCAGTATATACTCATAAAGATCTACCATGTGAACATTGGTCCATTTTAGGCAAGGATGCTACTCCCAGGCAGGCACACAAACCACCATCTAAAAGCATATAAGCCTGTTTGTAGGAAACCATCTGGCAAAGTTTGCGTTTCAATACGTTAGAGTCTCCTCTTAGAGCCTCCCTGGGGACCACTTTTTCCATTCACACCAGCAGCAGCAGGACCCTGTGATAGGATGTAGTACTTCTAAGGGATATGAGGAGTTCAATAAAGCTAACCCATAAAGGACATCTATGACCAGCAGCAGACAGAAATGTGAGTTTGGTGCCCTGAGATCAAGGGCACTACTTGGATTCCTACTTTTATATCTCTCTGAGCCACTTTTTTTGCATGTTCAGCTCACCTGGAACCACTGTTTTGATGTAGAGGTTCTCAATCCAGGTTATTCGTTATTGTTACTTAAGAAATCTTAAAAATACTGCTGAAGGGGGCTGGAGAGATGACGCAGCATTTAACAGTATTTGTTGCTCTTGCAGAGGATCTGGAGTTGGCTTCCGGTATCCACATGGCAGTTCACAACCAGCTATAACTCCAGTTCCGGGGACTCCAATGCCCTTCTCTGACCTCCACCAGCACCAGTCCCACATATGGTGAGCTTACATAAATGCAAGTAAGAAGTCAGGGAACAGACCAAGATGCCCATCAACAGAGGAATGGATAGAAAATATGTAAACACAAAAGGATATTTTTCAATGTTAAAAAGGAGTGAAATTGTGATATTTGTAGGAAAATGCACCTGGAAACAATCATCTTAAGATAATTAAGTCAGTTTCAGAAAGACAAACATCACATTTTCTCCCTTTTATGTACCTCCCCTTTTATGTAGCTACGTAGAATAATGTATGCACGTATTGTGTGAAAGCAGAAGCAAAAATGTCTAGGGAAGCAAAGGAGACTAATTGATGAGGAGTGAGAAAGGTAGACAGAGGGTGGCATGGACAGAATATACTCAACATACTTTATATACTTGTATGAAAAATGTTCTTCTGAACCTCAATGCTATGCACAATGAATATACAGTGGTTAAAATATAAAAATGAGCATGGAGGAAATACTGTTGCTGATCCCCGCCCCTAGAGATTCTGATGTTATTACTCTGAGGTGGAATCTTCCCAGTAGCCATGTGCTCCGTTCTTCATCTGTGTTTCTCACATCTAGCTATGTGTGGAAGTAAGTTGGAGACTCGGTATCCTGGTGCCTGAGCCCCATCTCAGACCGTGAGTCTCTAGAGAAGGACTAGTAACCCTCCCCCACTTCTGAAAGTTTCTCAGTGTCTGAACATAAGTATGTGGGGCCCATTGATGAAACTTCTGCTTTTAATGTGGGAACAGTCCACACCAGCAATCCCAAAGACAGGAGAATGTAATACGCTCTGGCATGGACCTTTGTGTAACAAGCATCAAGAACTAGACATTTCTTTGAGAATCCAGGAGAAGGAATGTTGTGTGTATGCATGCGTGTGTGTGTGTGTGTGTGTGTGTGTGTGTGTGTGTGTGTTTCTGTCTATCCATTTACATAGGCATTACACACTCATTGTCAAGGCACACTTTGTAGAGCTACATGAACATGGATAGTAAGTTCATGACTAAGAAACTAAACTTGGCATCTCAAACATCCCTTAACACCTCCTGTACCTGAATTTTGTTCTGAAAATGAGTAAAAGTTCAGTCTTTTTCATGATTCAGAATCCTGCACTCCTAAAAAGAAAGATTACTTTAACAGGTGTGTTTATGAAGTTAATATCGGGAAGCAAGAGCATAAGACCTCCAAATCTAGAACTTGGTGACGTTGGGAAGGTTTGTATCTCCCACCTACGAAGGTAGATTGGAGATATTCTCCTCCTGTATCCTGTCTTCCATCTCTTTTTCCTTAGAGTGGTTTCATAGTTTCCACCCTATATACTTTGTATTCACACCTGCCCTGTGTTGTGGATCTATTGATGAACCTACTCCTGTCTTTCCTAAATATCTCACCCCAACACATGCCTTATTCCTTGAGGACCCTGTCTCCTAAAGTTTTCTGAGACAGCTGATGTGCCAGAAAACTCTCAGAGTTGACTCGCCAGTGACAAGTGATTACAAAGTCATCTTTCCTTTCAAGAACGAATGATTGTGAGAAAAATATCCAGAAAGGCCATTTCCACATAGAAACTGGTGAGTCAGTGGGAAGAACATGCCCCCAAAGTGAGCAGCTGCTTGTCCAGCATAGGATCTGAGTTGTCTCATGGCCACCTCCCTGCTACAGAGAAAGAATGACTCCTCTTTCTTTACTCTGGAATTGTTAACTTTGAAAATATAAAAAAAGTTAAAACTTCAAGATTTTACTCCCTTGCAAAGAGTAATTTTTTTTAAAAAAAGATTAAACAGAATCACAGATGTTCTGTGAAGGTAACAATGGTTTTATAAACAGATAGTGATATATGTCTTTCTACTAAACTAATAGAAAACCGCCCAAATGCTCATCTAAGTTTGTACATAAGATCACAGATCATGTGGAGACACTGGAAAATAGCATGGAAGTATCCCAAAATGTTAAAATAGGACCAGCACCTGATCCAGCATCCCACCTCTGAGAGCATGTACAAAGGAAATGAAATCAGCATATCTAAACTATTCTGTTCTTTTGTATTATTGGGGTATTATCCATTACATCCAAGACAGTGAACAACCAGTCACCTTTGATTAGATTAAAGATCTCTCTCTCTCTCTCTCTCTCTCTCTCTCTCTCTCTCTCTCTCTCTCTCTCTCTCTCTTTCTCACACACACACACACACACACACACACACACACACACACACACACACAGAGGCATATTATTCAAAGATGGAAATCTTCCAGTTGTGACCACACATATGAAAGTGGGAGAGCATATGAATGTGAAATAACCCAGATATAAACAGACAAATGCTTCAGAATCTCACTTCTATGTGGAATCTAAAATAGTCAAGCTCACAGAAGCAGGGCAGGATTATAGTTAGCTATATCTGAGGTGGGAGGGTAAAGTTCAAGGAGTACAAAGTGTCTGTTAAGTAGATAAAAAATTCTGAATCCTGTGTGAAGCTACTGTGTGAATATAGTTAATATGTAAACCTGAAATGCGCTAAGAGGGCAGATCATAAGTAAGTGCCTACACACACACACACACACACACACACACACACACACACACACACACACACACCACTAAGGAAAGAAGAGAGAATGGTAGGAATGTGCCAGGATTGTTAGGTTAATTGACTTTATTGTGGTGAGTATTTTATAATGCATAGGTATTTTTATATGGTAAGCTGTACATATAAGTGATTGCCTTGCTCATGCTAGGCAAGCATCCTAATACTGACCTATTCTCCAATCCACGATTATAATGTGTTAATTATAACTTAATAAAAATGGGCATGAACCGGAAATGAGAGCATCTGGCTCTCTAAATTGCAGTTAAAGAGAGTGTGGTTTACACAAAGATGCCTGAGGTCATCAAAGCATTTTGCTCTCGCACCAGTTATAATCACATCTCTACTAAGTGCAAAGACATCCCCTGGGGAATAGTTTTAACTTTCTTATTTTAGATAGATTAGCTCCATATGTCCAAATATGAGGAATAATCAGGCCAGATTCATGATATTAGGATTATTTTGATGCCCAGACCACTATGGAGAGACAGGAGAAAAGCATCTCCCATCCTCTTTCCTTCCTTATTTCATATTTTGCAAATAATGAGGTTTTTGTATACAGAATATTGGTTATATGCACATATATGTGTATGGGTGAACACATCAGTTTACACAGAAGCCAGAGGAGGATGTTGGGTATCCTCCTCTACCACTCTGTGTTTTATTCTTTTGAGACAGTGTCTTTTCCTGGACCTAGGGCTTACCATTTTGGCTGGCTTGGATGGCCAGCGATCAACTTGTCTGTTCCTTAATTGAGCCATCAGTACTGGAGTTGCAGGCTCACCCACGCCTGGTTTCTTTTAGAGATTATATTACAGTTACAAATTCTCCTTCCCCTTTCCTCACTCAGTCCCTTCCACATAGGCCGTTTGCTCTAAATGGCTTCTTTTGCCCAATTGTTTCAATACAAACATACATACACACATGCACACACACACACACACACACACACACAAACACACACACACACACACACAAATGCAACCTGCTCAGTCTGTAAAATGTTTCTCATATGTATGACTGGCCATTGGTATTGAATAACCAATTAGAATGATCTTCCCTGGCTTTCCATATCAGAGCTGGAGATTTTAGTTTAGTTCTTCATGCTTGCACACATGTTCTTAGCCACTAAACTGTCTCTCCAGACCCAAACAAACAAGAGATTTTAATAAGAAAGTGGTACAAGAGAGCCAAGACAAACCAAACATAAAACAAACAAACAAAAAAACAAAACAAAACAAAACAAAACTGTCATCATAGAGGGATAAGCAGCAAGGAAAAAAAAGAAGACACTCACGGAAGAACTGCCAGAGGCCTTAATATCTAAAAAGGAGCAAGTATAGTGAGGGGAAGCATTTGATTTAATTTAATTTAACATGTCTGTTAATAACTTTAAAACAATAATGGGTTTCCTTAAGTCTACAAGATGTACACACACACTTTGATCAAGTTATACTCTATCAAGTCCTCAACTACCCATGAGACAGCATGCAGCTTAAATTTTCCTTAAATTATTTAAGGAAAAGATGCTGAGTAGGTAGGTCTTTTTTGCCATTTATGTATTCATTTTTGATTAATGTATTTGTATTTATTTGTGAGGTACAATGTTACATTTCTGTTTATGTATTTGTTGGGTCATGATCAGTTCAGTCTATTAGCCTTAAACTTGAATTGTTTCTCTTTGGTGAGTATGCTCAAATTTATTTCTTCTCACTATTGTGAAACATTCACAGGACATCAATGAAAATTACATTCACTTTGCTGTTCATAGGATTCCAGATCTTATTCTTCCTCTCAATCAATGGCATGTGACCATGGGACAACATCTTCCCACCCCCACCCCACCCCGGTTTATATTTTCTCAATCTCTGATAACCACTATGGCATTCCACTTTTATGAGATCTACTTGTTTAGGTCCCACTCATGAGTGACATCAGGTCATGTTTGTCTTTATATACCTGGTTTCACTTCACCTAATGTCATTCAGGTCCATACAACTTGTTGGAAATGACAGCATTCCAGGTTTTTTTCTGGCTAAATAGTATTCCACTGTGCATTTATGTCACATTTTATTTATCATTTTCTGTTTGTGGCCATTGTGAATGGTGCTTCCTTAAACATGAAAGTACATATGTTTTTCTTTTTCTAATGAAACAATTTCATTTCTTTGGGATGTATACCCAACAGTGGGGTTTCCGGGTCATGTGAAATTTCAGTTTTCAGTTCTTAAAGAAACTCCACACTGTATTCCATAACAGAAAAACTGATTTACATTCTTCTGTAGCCAAAAGTCATCTTGAGCAAAAGAACAAAGCTATATGTATCACCTACCTTTTATATATAAATGCTGAAGTCTTCAAGACAGTGGAGCATTGGCATTTTCAAAACTCACACTGTACAGGGGAAGAGAATAGAGAATCCAGAAGCAGCCCTGTGTACTTAAAATCAAGTGACATTTTGGCAAAAGTATCTAAGAACACACAATGGAGAAAAGACAATCTTTTATAAATAGTGCTGGAAAATGCAGACACATGAGCTAGATACCCATCCTTTATGGATAACAACTTTCAACTGAAAATGGTTTAAAGACTCGAGCTTCATATCCCAAACCATGGGACTTCTAGAAGAAAACAGAAAACAAGCGCAGTTCAGTAATGGTACTCGTATCCCACAGTGAATGAAAAAAAAATTACTTATTAGGACTATCTCTAACTCAAAAAGATTCTGAAAATCAAAGAAAACTATTGAGGAGAGAAGCCAGTTAAGGGGAGAAAATATTTGCAAATTATACATGTGATAAGAGATTAGTATCTAAAAACCGTAAGAGATTCAAAATGATAAAATAACCAGATTTTAAAATGTTGTGAAGGTCTGAATAGACATTTCTCAAAAAAAGAGAAACACACATGGGCTTCTGATAAGTGAAAAGGGTAAACAAAGATAAGCACTTAAGGAAACGCAAATCAAAATCACCGTGGGATGTCGCTGCACCCTAGTGAGAGTGGTTATTATCAAAAGGACAAAATTTTAACAGCTGTTGGAGAGTATTTGGAGAAGGAGGAAGGCTCACATCCTGTTGCTGGAAATATAAAGTTCTTTTGATGATCAACCAGCCTGCCTAACCTACCACATGTTCAATAACTCACATCCTTGTCTACTGCAAGTAGCTATCTAAGGATAGAACATAAACAACCGAGCCACGTGCAGGCCAAACCATGCAAAGCAGTGCAGAATACTGATAACTCCACATTGCTTTAGCTCAGTGTAATCTACAATGAAAAGATGTTAGAGATGTACAGAGGGACATTTTGAGATCCCGCTGGACCATTTAACTAAAAGATCACCTAATTCTCTCTGGTTACTCTTTAGCAGTATTTTATGGCCTTATTGGAGAAGTTAACACACAAATATGACAATATGTGTGCATTGTACGGTTTTCTCACTCTGTGTCTTGGGATCAACCTAAATGTTGCTTTTTGGCTCCATCCACCCAAGAAAGTGAAGGAGTGAATGAAAATGGCAGAAGCAAGGCTCCTTGGCACATTCCCTCCTTGCAAAAGCACTAGGCCACACTTTCCTTACTCTTGCTCAAAGAATTTTGGAACAAGAATTAGAAATATGTGAAAGTTGAATTTGGATTTGGGCCAGTTTTTAAGCCTTGTTTTGTCTGATGGACTTTCTCACATCAGGTGATGTGTAAGAAGCTTCACTAATAGTCTCGAAGGTCACCATGATTTATCATAGCTCAATGAGTGTATCTAACCGTGATGCTCCAATGGTTATATAGACAAAATTTCATTCAGAAGTCTAGATAAATTCAAACAGACTGAATTGTCTCTGCTCTAAGTCTGTGGCTGTACAACTGAATTTCTACAAGAAACTTATTCAATTAATATTATGACATTTTGAAAAGATTCATGTATGCTCCAAATTCACTGATCCCTCGATCTCATAGTCACAGAGTGTGTAGGGGACTGTTCAAAGCAGAAAATTATTTAACTTTGACATTTTACATCATGGAAAAGTTAAATTTTATACTCAAGTTTTTAAAAATGATGACCAATATACAATTTATTTTAAACTGATACATTAAAAATTACATATAATTTTGAGCTAACATGATGGTTTCCATTGGTGATTGTAAAAAAATTCAAATGGACTAAATATATCTGTCTACTCAAACATTTATCACTTCTTCATTGTATCGGTCAGTAAGAGGACACTTCTCTGGAGCCAGAGTTCCATGCACTTTCATCTTGGTTTTCCTGTCTCCTGAATTGTGAGAATGAACTGTTTGATATTTTGTTATTCTATTCTAAGTTACGGTCATGTTATCAGCATTTAAGAAAGTATTGTACTATATAAATACAGAGACCCACAGGCAAACATTACAGAGAAAGAATGTGTGTGTGTGTGTGTGTGTGTGTGTGTGTGTGAGAGAGAGAGAGAGAGAGAGAGAGAGAGAGAGAGAGAGAGAGAGAGAGAGAGAGAGAGCTTGGAACACACAGCTCCAAATGAGATGTCCCATTAAAAATCCCTCCCCTCAGGGCTCAGGGAACCCCACCGAAGAGGAGGCAGGCAGTGTGTATGAGCCAGGGGGATGGAGGATACCAGGAGAATGAGGCCCTATCAATCAGCCAAGGAAAGCTCATATGAACTCACTGATATTGTGCTTAAGCAGGAATCACAGAGTATGTAGCGGCCTGCACTATGTCTTCTGTGTATATATTATAGCTTTCAGTTTAGTATGTTCATGGGACTCCTGAGTATGTGAATGAGTGGGTCTCTGACTCCTGTGCCTTATCTTGGGGCTATTTTCCTTCTGTTGGTTTGCCTTGTCCCACTTTGATGTGATGGTTTTTGTTTTAGCTTATTTTATTTTGTTTTTTTTTTGTTTGTTTTAAAAAGTTTCTGCAGTTAAAACATAAACTCCATAATATGATAAAGAGTTCAAATAAAAAGAAAATATTGTCTTACACAATTTATTTACTTAAACAACATTGTGAATATTTCCAATATCTTTATAGTTATTTTTCCAGTGTTACATATTATCATAGAGACATAGCATTTATTTGAGCATTTCATATTGCTTGCATTTTTACACTGTTACTTTTCCTTAGTATAAACAATGCCATGATGAATATCTTCAAATGCTTGTGTACCTTCAGACATCTGATCATCAATCCTCAGAATAAAATTCTTAGATCAAATTCTATAAATATTTTAAGGCTGTCATCAATGAACCTACTCAAGGAGACTGTCTCCTGTCCTTCTGTCTCCTCTTCTAGAGACAACATTTCTTAACTTATCTGCCACCAGATGCACACTTACAGCATCAAAATTAAAAAGATTTTATTCTTTTCTGTGGTGGTATTGTGTTCCCCAAAATATTGTGTACCCTAATAAACTTACCTGGGGTCAGAGACAGAACAGCCACTAGATACAAAGGCTAGAAAATGGTGGCATTCACACCTTTAATCCTAGCATTCCAGAGGCAGAAATCCGTGTGTTCAAGGATACAGCCAACCATGGTGACTCATGCCTTTAATCTCTGAAAGCGAGCCTTTAATTCCAGGGAGTGTTGGTAGAAAGCAGAAAGGTATATAAGGTGTGAGAACCAGAAACTAGAAGCATTTGGCTGGTTAAGAATTTGGCTGGTTAAGCTTTTAGGTTTTGAGCAGCACAGTTCAGCTGAGAGCCATTCGGATATGAGGACACAGAGTCTTCCAATCTGAGGAAACAAGATTAGCTGAGAAGTTGGCCAGGTGAGGTTAGCTGTGGCTTGTTCTGTCTCTCTGACCTTCCGGTGTTCACCCCAATGCCTGGCTCAGGTTTGATTTTGTTAATAAGAACTTTTAAGATTCCTGCTACAATTTTCTGTTATTGATAAGCATTTCCTAATTAATTCTTAATTGTCAACCAGTATTGGAAACCAGAATTTGCATTTTGACTGTGTTTAGTATCGATAAGTGGTAGCACTGTAGGTCTAATGCTGTCAGTTATTTGACAACAGAAGAGGGGAGAATAGCTTGTGTCTTATCCTTTATAATGACCCCAAATCATGCAATATTGTGGCCTTTCTTCTGTTGGGTTCTTTTAGTTCTTTTATAATCGTTTTTTAAAAGTCACCCTGGCTGCTACAACTGAATATAATTTAAGTGTGCTCATCCCATCACAACCACTAAAAGATTAAATAAATAAATAAATAAATAAATAAACGGCTCCTGTATTTAGAGGCTAGAGGAGCAATGAGAACTAAGAGAACATTTAAGAGCAATTTAATTAATTTAATTAAATATTGAATCAGTAACTGTGCAAAAAACTGTTCAACAGCCATGGCCATTAAGGAAATGAAAATTAAACCTACTTTTGAAATTTTTATCTCACCCCAGTCATGGTGGCTATCATCTAAATACAGGACAACGATGTTGTGGAGGATATAGGATAAGAGAAACCCCCATTCATTGCTGGTGGGAGTGCCAACCAGTACAGACACTATGGAAATCAGTATTGAAGTTTCTAAAACAAAACAGAACAGAACTACAATGTGACCCAGACACACTACTTCTGGATGTGTGCCCCAGGTTCTCCCTATATTGTTACAGAGACACTTGCATGTTTCGTCACTATTGCTGCACCTGACATAGCGAGGAAATGAAGTCGGTTTACACGCCCATCCATGGATAAACAGACAATGACAATGGTGTATAAATAAACCGTGGGATTTTACTCAGCTGTAAAGAAGAATGAAATTATGAAATTGCATCTGGAAAGTATTATATTTGGTGAGGTGACCCAAAATTAGAATTTAAAAAGCCCGTAGCCAGAATGTTTCTCAGTTCTGCCTGGCCCCGTGGTCCTGCAGATGCTTATAAAATAATCACTCAGAGGCCTATATTAATTACAAACTGTATGGCCTATGGCTTTAGCTTCGGGCTAGCTAATTCTTCCATCTTAAATTAACACATTCCTATTAATCTATATGTTGCCACATGGTCAAGGCCTTACCAGTCTGCTGGCATCTTGTTGCTCCTTTGGTGGTGGTTGGCATCTCTGTCCACTCCACCCTTCCTCTCTCTGTATCTCTGCTTAGATTTCTCACCTGATTGTAAGCTTTCTTGTCATAGGCCAAAACAGTTCTACTTATTAACCAACCAGTGCAACACATATTCACAGTGTACAGAAAGACATTCCACAACACTTCCCCTTTTCTATCTAATCAAAAAGGAAGATTTTATTTTAACATAGTAAAATTATATATAATAGAATAGTTATCAAGCAAAAATTACAGTTACAATATCTAGTCTATTTGTATTTGGCAAAATTAAAGAATATATTCTATCATCTATCCTATATTTGTGAGTCTAACGTTTTATATATAACTTATCTTTTATCATAACCAAGGAAAATTATAATTATAACTATCTAGTCTTCAATTACATCAAAGAATATAATATTACCTAAGTAAACAGAAAGTGCATTGTAAGTAACTTCCAAAATTCTAGAAATGTCAGAGACATCTGGCTGCCTGGACAGTCATCCAAAGTTCCTCTGTAATGTTGGGGCATCCATCTTCAGCCTACAGGCCTAGAGTCTTTGGCATAGCTTTCAGTGAAGCAGGAAATTTTAAGGACGGTTCTGCCCATTCTGGCAGTGTTTATCAGTTGCTTCTCCCCATGTCCTGTAGAATGTCTGGCAATTTCTTCTGTGAAGCAGGAAGCTGAAGGAGCATCTCACCTTGTAAAGTTCAGTGGTTATCCTTCTATGGGTCCTGCATGTCCAGTTTATACAGCATACTGTCAAGCAGTCCAGGCAAGAGCAGTTTCTTGCCCAAATGGCTAACTTTTGCCACAATGAAAGCAAACTCCATATGGAGTTTCTTTGATGCCCATCGTCTTCTCTGAAGTAGATTGGTGCTGCCAGGAGCAGACATGTCTCAATGTCCAGAAAAATCTAAGTTCTTAAAATATTTTAAATGCCATATTCTACAGGTCTTTGAAGATTGCCTACATAATTGAAATATAGCTTTATATATCTAAAAAAATTAACTATCATGACTATAAGTTTGATTATCTAGATGACTATTAATCTGTATTTCTTAATTATATTTTACAATTTTAAATAAATTACATAAACATAGTACCTTAAACAAGAACAGAAATATACATACAGTATAACAAAATTAAATTTGTATCAATAAACTAAAATCTATAACAATGTAAAATATTTCAAACAAGTTGTTGCTTTTTTAAAGTGGATTCAATAATCTACCCTCTTATCCTATCATATCTATATCCTACATTTCTATATCATGTCTCCCTCTCTTCTTTTAGAAAGAGATTGACCATGACGAACAACAATTTGTAACCAAACTCCTAAATGAAAACAAACATCCAGAATTTACTTTTTTGGAGCGGGGTGTGGGGGGGGAATGTAGGCATACTCCTCTAGGCTACTTCCTGCTGATTGGGGCCACTGTAAATTTTAAGGGGATCCTGAGAAAACTCAAGATAATGGTCAAGTCCTGGGAAGACTGGCTAAAAGCTTTGCTGATAGATACCATCTGTCAAGGTTCAGTGTAACATGAATCTTAAAAGGTCTTATTAATAAAAACAAACCTGGAGCCAGGTATTGGGGTGAATGCTAAAAGATCAGAGAAGCAGAACAAGCCACAGCCACCTCACCTTGCCAATTCCTCAGCTAATTCTGTTTCCTCAGACTGGATGCCTCTCAGTCCTCATCCATAATGAATCTCAGCTGAACTATTGCTCAAAAGCTTAAAAGCTTAACCAGGATCTAGTTCCTGGTTTTCATGCCTTATATACCTTTCTGCTTTTTGCCATCACTTCCTGGGCTTAAATGTGTGAGTCACCATGCCTGGCCCCCTCATTCTGCTGGATCTCAATGATGAGAGCAGCAACCAGAGTTTCCATTCAGAAGGTTCACTGCAAAAGGGCACTGAGCCCAGCCCTGGGGGGACTCCCCAGCCCAGCCATCCTGGATCACCTACTGGACCCCCAGAAGTGATTACGAAGAATACTCAGTCCCCATAGCTGGGCCAAGAGAGAGACCCAGGGGGCACACCTGCAGGCAGTACTGAGGACCACCCGAAGCTGACCAAGGAGGAACCTGTTCCAGAATTGCTGGAAGCTGAGGCCCCTGAAACTTACCCTGTCTTTGAGCCAGTGCCACCTGTCCCTGAGGCAGCCCAGGGTGACACAGAGGACTTGGAGGGTGCCCCCCCACTCAAGCACATCTGTCCAAATGCCCCTGACCCCTGAGAAGCTGCCTGCCTCCTGTCCTGTCGCTCCAAGGGCCCCTTTGGCTTTTTATAAATAAAGACCCTTTTGTAAAAAAAAAAAAAAAAAAAAAAAAAAAAAAAAAAAAAAAAAAAAAAAAGATGTAGCTGTAACCAATCGTCTTATTAAAATAAGAAACATAGAACCAATGTAAAAGAGAAAGCCCAGAGGTCAGAGCTCAGAGCTAAAACCTTACCCTTCCTCCTTCGGTGCTCCTACCTCCCTGAAAGAGAGCTACTTCCTGTGTGTCTGTCTTTAAATAGTCTTTCTGTTCTGCCTTCTCATTGGTTGTAAACCCAAACATATGACTGCCTCATCACTGCCTGTAAGTACCGACCTCCAGGTCTTAAAGGCGTATGTCTCCAATACTGGCTGTATCCCTGAACACACAGAGATCTACTTAGCTCTTCTACCAAGTGCTGGGATTAAAGGCATGCGCTGCCGCTGCCGCTGCCGCTGCCACCGCTGCCGCCGCCGCCGCTGCCACCACCACCACCACCACCACCACCACCACACTCTTGCTATGGCTCTAATAGCTCTGACCCCTGGGCAACTTCATTTATTAACATACAGTGAAAATCATATTTCAGTACAAATAAAATACCACCATAGTTTCCAGTGCAGCTTTGAACTCACAGAGATCTGAATGGATCTCTGCCTTCGGAATGCTAGGATTAAAGGTGTATATGTGTGTGCCACCATTTTCTGGCCTCTGTATCTAGTGGCTGTTCTGTTCTCTGACCCCAGATAAGTTTATTAGGGTACACAATATTTTGGGGAACACAATATCACCACAGTTCAGGAGGTCTCCCTTGATCAAATCTGATCCATCTTAACCTGGAACAAATCCACAGCCTCTTGCTTCCTTTCCAAAGCAACATATCCTTAGACCCAAATTTTGTAGTCAAGACACCTTTAAAATATATATATATATATATATATATATATATATATATATATATATATAGGTTTAACTCAGCAGCCTTTGAAATCAAATGTCTCCAGTTAAAAATCTCAAAGACAACATAATTCAGACTTTCTGTGTAATTTTTACCTTTGCATGGCTTATTATATTTTTTATACATTATTTTATTTTTTAAGACTTTTATTTTTATGACTATATTCTTTCTCTTCTCTTTCTCAAGCCTATGTACCTTTTTACACACAATGTAAACCATTTAGAATTTTATTCCATCTGAATCTGTTTTATTGTGACTCTATAATCCTCTGACCAGGAGAGATTTTTAAACTACTAAGCTGCGTGACTAGTACCAACACGGCAGCCTTGGCTGCTGACTCCATCTCCCTCAGCTTCCAAACATAGCAGAGGTACGTTTAAAACACCATCTCTGGAAGCTATGTTCACCACCAACTCTGGGAAGCATTGGGTGTCTATGCCTCCATCAAGCAATGTGTAGCCCAGAACCGCCCCCCCCCTTTTTTTCCTGCACTAGCAAAAGCTGAAAACACCACGCAGCACGCTGTCAGCTTGGAGACACCTCTGTGTACAGCAGTGGGAATCCTCCATGCGGCTTAGCTCATGGCTGCTGGTGGCCAGATCCATCTTACCGGCAACTGCCGGGAGGCAAGTCTATGTGCTGCTGCTGGCATGAGACTATGAGACTAGGAAGCCCAGTGTGGCTCCATTTCTGTGTATTCAGAATCTTTAAGCTTTCTTAGGTCTATGTGGATCAATGCCCAACGGTGAGCGCCAAATGTGATCAATCCACGTGAGTCTATTTAATGGGTAGTGGGAATTTCTTAAGATATAAATTGAGGAAATACACTCAGTAATACAGAGTAGAGTAGACAGCTGAAGTCATCCTCTGATCGGACTGGGAACCAATCCACCTGGCAGTTCCATCAGACCAGGAAGCAGGCAGCAGTGAGAAGAGGCACGTGACCCTTCTCCCTTTCCTTGTGAGAGGTCACAAACAACGGCAAGAATCCTGGAGGTAACTGAGAGAGAGCTGTCCCTGGCAGGGAGTCAGCATGAAAGCAGGTTGCTTGTTGCTGGAGGGCTTCTCTCCAGGTTCCCCAAGCCCCGCAGTCCCACAATCCACTTATAAAATAATCACTCAGACGCTTATATCACTTATAAACTGTATGGCCGTGGCAGGCTTCTTGTTAACTGTTCTTTTATCTTAAATTAACCCATTTCTATAAATCTATACCTTGCCACGTGGCTGGTGGCTTACCGGCATCTTCATATGCTGCTTGTCCTCGCGGTGGCTGCAGTGTCTCTGATCCTTCTTCCTGTTTCCCCAATTCTCCTCTCTCTTTGTCCCGCCTATACTTCCTGCCTGGTCACTGGCCATCAGTGTTTTATTTATATAGAGTGGTATCCACAGCAGTTGCTATCAAGTCTGAGTTGGTCCCCTGGCCTCTCACAGGCCTGTCTGTTTGGAGATGAATGGTTTTGTTCTACACAGTCCCATCTGCTGGTTATGGGGCCCTCCCAAGGAGGGCTCTAAGATGTTTCTAAATGTTTTAATTAAGTCTCTTTCCTATGTCAAACTAGCCTGTCTGAGGGATTTCACTGTGATAACATAAAATAGACTAATACCCTGGTTATCGTGTCGTTTCAGGGAGGTTTAAATCAAGGAACGAAGTGTCCTCCTAGCACATCTATCCCTCTTCCACACCTGTGTGCAAAAAAGTCACATGGAATCCCCTGCACGGATTATGACGCTGAGTGATTAACTCCGAATTACCAATCATGCATCCACTGTTAATTTAAGGAAAAAAAAACAAAAAACAAAAAACAAAGGCACCTCCCTTAGACTTGTTTAACCAGCAGTGAGTCTAGCTTTGAATTATCTATGTCACACTCCCTGTGTCCTCTGCCCTCTGCCTTTCTGTTTCGTGAGTGTGAATCTGTGTCAATCTGAAGCCTGCCTTGTGAATCTGCTTGTCACTGTCCCTGTGTGTGTTTATCCCTAGGTGGGTCTGTCTATTGTATGAGCTCTGTGTGGCTGCTGTGTATACGTGCTGCGTGTACCTACGTGGGTGAGTGCTGCTTGCTTTGTCACGGTGTCTATCTTTTCTAACAAAGGGATACACTCTATGTATTGAACAGCATAGAAAGTATCACATGGGGAAAGAAATCTTTAACAGCATTTTTGCAAGGGCTTAAGCCACTGCCTCCATCCAATTGATCCCAGCTGGCCCAGATAACAAGCACCACTGTTTATCAAACAATACCCATAAATGGTTGCTTTCGGCCTTTATGGTAGACTTGAGAGAGTTGCTTTCAACTTCTGTGTTTACTGCTTTCGGCAAATGATGCACATACATTATCTGGATCAGAGGCATGGGAGTGTACATAATTAAGATTGCAGCTATTCATTGGATCAGAGGCATGCAAGTGTACATAATTAAGATTGTGGCTATGCATTTGCTTAGGTTGTAAAAACTGACTATCTGGGGAATCCCCGGCAAGTAAGATCGATTCTTTTATCATTCCCCTAAAGGTAGGTTAAACAGAGTGGGAGTGTACGGTAGGTAGAATGAAAGATATTTTCATGATATTGTATAGCCACAATCCGCAGCATTTCTTCTGGGAAAATCATTGGCCTTCCTAAATCCGGATGTGCTGTCTTCTCATGGGATCATGACCTCTACCCCATCACTCCACTTAGTAATTGCTCACTTCTCTGGACGCTGCTTCTGCGGCTCAGAGAGAACAATCGCTCTCTGACTGCTCACCTTCACACATGCCTGGAGTCCGTGCGCTTTTCCTGTCCTTGCCAGTTATTCCCAGGCGGGGCCCGGATGTAAGCAGCCGGGAGAGCAGAGCAAGAACGGCTTCAAAGGAGTTAAAGGCTTTGGGAAGCACTTTATCTGATTTCACTTATGGAATGTAGACTCTGTTCTTTGTCTCTGGGGTCTTTGCTGCTCAGACTCTCGGAGCTACACGAGTGGAAATTCAACTTAGGAAACTGGTAGCAGGGAATTGGGGTAGAAAGGAATCCCCATTTGCATGCCCCCGTGGTGGCCTTAGGATAACAGCAAGATTCCGACAGTGCTTCAGCCCGATTTCAGGGAATTTCGGTAAAGCTTATGAGGTGGCCAGCGAGGTAAACCCCTCTCCCCTTTTTAGCATGGGCTATTTCAGCGCTCGACACAATCTATTAAATCGAAAAATACAAGCAACAGAAGAAAATGTGACAGAATCCCTTTAACTAACTCTCTTTTGCAAAGAAAGTTTATGTTTTATGGAAAAGAACAGTGACGTTTTGAAATTGCTTGTGTTTTGGCTGCCCGCCCGTGTTGTTTTCAATGCAGGATAATAATGAACGAGGAGGTAAACAGTGGGTCAGCAGGGAATGCTAAATAGTAAGATCTCTAGGTGCTGTTGCGTTTTTAATGTTCTGTTTCTAGGGATCTTACGGAAATACATTTTGACAAAAATGAACTGAGATTTTTCTAGGAAGAAGGAAGCATCTTCTGCGAAGATGCCAGTCCCCACACACGTGCTACATCTTTTCAAGACTTACTGTCCTCTGCAGCTTTAACTTTTTATTTTAAAAGACAGAAACTTTTTATTTTAAAAGACAGAAACTTCTGCAGGCAAGATGGTTGAGCAGACAAAGAAGCTTTTCCCCAAAGTCTGACTGCCTCACTTTAATTCCCAGGACCCATATATTGAAAGGAGAGAACCAACTCCTGCAAGTTGTCTTCTAACTTCAATTGCACCATGGTATTCACACACACACACACACACACACACACACACACACACACACACACACGGGAAAAAAAGACAAAAATGTTAAAGGCTTCAGTAGAGAAGCTTTGAAACTTGAAGCAGCATTTATTTTAAAAACATCCTTCAAGTCTGTACAGTATAGGATCATAACGCAGAGATGTTAGAGTACAGGGAACGGACGGAGTATAGGTGAGGAGAATGAACACAGCAGATTTCTATAACACGGGAAACAGATTTCTATAGATCACGATGTACAGAAAGGTCAGCGTGGGGCTGTCTCCCTGGGCTGAGTTGTGAGTTAGAAGCACATTCTGTGGTATTGATTTGTTAGCATCTGTTCACACATTTTAACTTAACATCCCTTTAAAGAAATGCGTTGTCACAGCAGCCCACCATGGGACTTGATTCATCTGTGCTCAGAAGATCCCATCAGTCTGCCTTTATCTCCCAGATTCAGGGTCTGGGATTCCGTGTGTCATTGAGTTTCTGGGTTTCCATATTCCCTCAGTCAGTGACAGTTCCCCAGCCCTCTCCTTATCTACCAGGAACTGATATTTAGAAGAATACTGGATAACTATTTTAAATGATTTCCTGCAGTTTGGATTTTCCTAATGCTTTGTTGTAAGTAGTCTTAACATTTGCACCTTTGGCTTATGGATGACATAGATAAGCCCCTCTCCTGGCAGTGACTCAGAAGGACCATCAAATTGAGGTATGTCACACTGCTGATGTAACCTGCTCAGTTGGTAAGATTTATCTTGATGAGGGGTAAGGACTACACTGATCTATGAATATAAGACAAGTATTTAGAATGTCGTTACAGTTTATGCTGCTAAAATGGATGGGGGAAAGACCTTGGGGGCATCAACCTGATAGAAAGAACTACAGGCAACTAAGGAAAGCTGAGAATGGGAGAAATAGTCTTCTCCAAGAACAGTTACACCAACTGGTAATCCAGTACCCAATGGCCAGGCCTGGAAACATATATAGAATTCACAGTATACAGACTGAGCACATTGTATTTATGTATTTAGAAATATAGGGGCTATTCTCTCTCATTCTCTCTCTCTCTCTCTCTCTCTCTCTCTCTCTCTCTCTCTCTCTCTCTCGTACTTCCCCCACCTTCTGAACTATAAGAAATTGGTGAAATTATTAAGGCCACTCCACGTAGTTAAAAGGAGATTTATTTAATGGCGTAACTTACAAATGAAGGGATAGGTAGGTTGAGGGTTCTGGGAAAGATGCAGAGTAGTCCAGCGGTGTTCTCTGGAGAACTCTCCTCCATCCACCTCTAGTGTCCAGGCTCCCAGCAGCAAGAGCGCAGCACGTCGGACCTCCTTGGCCCTGCCTTGTAGGCGTGATAGTTACCAAAGCCTCAATGGGGGTTGGAACTTCCAGACCAAAGCTGGAATGGCTACCCACTACAACAGGGTGTTTCAGGTTCATCATAGGTTTCCTGCTCTTCTCCTGGTATTGACAACTTCTGTAATATTAAGGTTAATCTTAGGTTGCCTGCTTGTCTCTCATGTTGACTACTTCTGTAATACCAGGAGATTTAGTGTCTTTTCTTGGGAATCAGTATGTATGCATATGTATATGTATATGTATATGTATATGTATATGTATATGTATATGTATATTTGAGCTATAAGTTGTTTTCCTTAATTGCTGGCATGTTATTGATTCTGAACCCCAGTGGTTTTTATATTTTAATCAATATTTTGCTTTCTTTACTAATGTGGTTTTATATTACCTTGAAATTCCATAGCATGAGAGTTCTGACTTGATTTTTGTTTCAGATCTTCTTTGTCAATCAGTTTGTCAGTTTGTTATCATCTACAGAAGATTCTGATGAATGTTTCCTGGAGTTTTCACAGAAGCTGTGGACTATCTTGGGGTAAACTGACCTTAACAGTAGAGAGTCTTCCAGACTTTTATTTTTCTTATGCGGGCTTTTGCTCAGGCAACTCACTGTTCTTTGGCTCTTAAACATCTCTCAAAGTTTTATGTTAAATACTTATTTACCAATCTTGGTGGAGATAATATAATTAGCTACTGTGGGATAGAACACTTAGGTGGATGGGTCTGATGGAAGGAAGCCAGGTCATTGGCAGCATGTTTTTACGTTCATGGTATGAATTCATGAAAATGCTGCTTGCCTGTGGCCTTGTGGGCCCCTGCTCAGACCCAAGCTACCCTCAGTCAGTTGTGGTGAAGCACACTGGTTGGATTTGCTGAAGGAGGCAGAGGCAAGAGGATCCCGAGTTTGAGGCCAGCCTAGGAGGCTTGCTAAGTAGAAGCTGTGGCTGGCTGGGACCCAGGCACAAAGGGTGGCAGTGGGACCATGGAGGCAGCGGCTGCTGCTCCAAATTGCTGGCTCCTTCTCATCATGTTGGTGACTGCAGTGATGCTACTACCTGGGACGAAAGGTTTACTGCTCCTTGTTCAGAGAATAATTGCCAGGACCATCATGTTATGAGAAAGCATCGGCAAAGGTCAGTTTGGAAAAGTTTGGCAAGACAAATGGTGGGGAGAAATTGCTGTGAAGATATTCTCTTCCAGGGAAAAACATTCATGGTTTCAAGAGACAGACATTTATTAGACTGTGTTTGCTCCAAACCACAGAGGAGGCACGCACACATAAAAAATGTCTTCAAGGAACCATGACCAAGCCTAACAGCAACGTTGAAATCTTCAAAAAGATGACAGGATCGCACAATGACAATTCCACATGGACTATGATAAAGCCATTAAGCTGATTAACACCACGGAAAGATCGACTCTGGACTACAAACTAACTACTCAGGACAATTTTGAGATGGCTAGGTGAGATGATCCAGCCTGACAGGCTACTTGAACAAGGACTTGAAACAAGCCCTGCACTTTCTCATTATGCAGCGACTAGACAAATGATACAGGACTTGACAATTAACCCAAAAATTTCTTTTCAGGATTCCCCTAAAGATGTCTTGTCCTCCAAGAAGCAGGAAGTAATTTAAAGAAAACAATGCCCACATTCCCAAGAGGTAGGGTGGGTAGTTTTTTGGTCGTTCAATGACTTATGGATAATTGTCATTGTTTATGATTGTTCATTACAAGTTGTTAAATTTTTTTGTTTGTTTGTTTGTTTTTTGTTTTTTCAAGACGGGCTTTCTCTGTGTAGCTTTGTGCCTTTTCCTGGAACTCACTTGGTAGCCCAGGCTGGCCTTGAACTCACAGAGATCTGCCTGCCTCTGCCTCCCGAGTGCTGGGATTAAAGGCGTGCACCACCACCACCCGGCCACAAGTTATTAATTTTTAATGGTCAGGAAAAAAAGCTAAACATGGATATTAGATTCAGAGGTTTTTTTTTTTTTTTTTAAAGGAGAATATAGATATGAGGTAGATCACTGAATTTACTGTAAGGAAAAAGATAAAGAAATAATAGGATAAATGGGTAGATGATTGAATCTACCCTAAAAAGAAAAATGGGGAAGATATAAAAATGACAGAAGGTAGATTACTGAATCTATTATGAAAAAAATAATTTTAAAAAGGAGCTACTTGCTTTAAATAGGATAAGTAATGAAATTTTTTTGTCTGAATCTGTCAAATGTTTATGGACTAGACATTGTTAATGTAATTTTTGACTATATATATTGTGTATACTTATTGGATAGTTTTTCTTGTATTGGTTATAAGCTTTTTTTTTTAATTTTAGACAAAATAAGGAGAAATGTGGTGGTATTGTGTTCCCCCAAATATTGTGCAGCCTAATAAACTTACCTGGAGTCAGAGACAGAACAGCCACTAGATACAAACGCTAGAAAATGGTGGCACTCACACCTTTAATCCTAGCATTCCAGAGGTAGAAATCCCTCTGGATCTCTGTGAGTTCAAGGTCACATTGGAAACAGCCAGGCATGGTGACACATGCCTTTAATCCCAGGGAGTGATGGCAGAAAGCAGAAAGATATATAAGGCGAGAAGATCAGAAACTAGAAGCTTTTAGCTGGTTAAGGTTTCAGGCTTTCGAGCAACAGTTCAGCTGAGAGCCATTGGGATGAGGACACAGAAGCTTCCAGTCTGAGGAAACAGGATCAGCTGAGGAACTGGCGAGGTGAGGTTAGCTGTGGTTTGTTCTGTTTCTCTGATCTTCCAGCGTTCACCCCAATACCTGGCTCAGGTTTGATTTTATTAGTAAGAACTGTGAAGATTCCTGGTTCACACTCTTGTTTGGCTCTTAAACATCTCTCAAAGTTTTATGCTAAATACTTATTTACCAGTCTTGGTGGAGATAACATAATTAGCCACTGTGGGATAGAGCACTTGGGTGGATGGGTCTGATGGAAGGAAGCCAGGTCATTGGTAGCATGTTTTGTAAGGGATAAAGTGGCCCAGGCTGCTACAATTTCTTTTGCCTCCCAGAATGCCATGAAAGAATCAGGGCAGTTCTACCCTGACTCCTCCTGTGTTGTTCTGAACTGCCATGGGCCCAGAGGTGTAGACAAACCACAACAGACTGATCGCATTGAAGCTGTCAGCCAAAGAAACCCCACCTCTTTCTAAATTGATTTATCTCAGGATTTGCCACATTGACACAAACTGAACACACTCCTAATTTCCTAAAGGTCTTTTTTTTGCGGGGGGGGGGCAGAAATTGAAGGCAATTTAAGAAAATCCAACTTAAGGAATCTGATTTCAGAACATGATTCTTTGAATTGAGAAATGGGTCACAATGAGGTTCAGTAAGATAGCCCAGTGAGTAAAGATGCCTGTCTCCAAGCAAAGCAATACAAGTATTCCTGGACACATGGAAGAAGAAGGAACTCAATGCCTACCAATTATTCTCTGACCTCCATCCATGCTTTGTGGAATGTGCATTCTCTCCCGATAAATAAAATGTAATAAAAGCAACAGATAATAGTATTAGGCAACCTAACTTTTGGGTTACATTTAAGGAAAAATTCTCCATATGGTAGGAGAGCCATAAGAGAATGTCAGTCTTTGCTTCAAATGCCTTTAACAGCATTCACTATGCCCAAACTGAGATACTGTCAAAATACTCAATGCCCTAAGAAGTGTAACATTTTTATTTGTAAATATTGAGTATGCCTCCTGTATGGTTCCTTTCTTACTCTGAATGGTCATGACATTTTGTTTCTTAGAGATGGAAAAACATATCTATGTAGGATAAGATAGCAAATATGTGGAATTATTTTTCCACCATGAATTCATTGTTTGTTGGAAATACCTTCGATTTCATTTATTGCAGGAGCTTAGAATAATCATTCCCAGTACATCTATTGTGGTTTGGAAACCAAAGAAGATATGCATGTGGTCTTTTACAGCCCATTTAGTTTTGAAGATTTTCAAGAATTAATGTGTTCGCTGACATTCTTTTTTCAACTTCATCCAATTCCACACAAGTTGCCCAGTTGGGAGAACATAATTAGGCCTCTGTTGTAGCTTAGAAATTAGTGATGCAAGGCCAGGATGCCTCAGAACAGTCTGAAGAGAAAACCCAAGAGAGGGCTCAACTGACATATTTCACTTCTGGAAGTGTGTATTCCCATTGATGGCTTTGTGGACATTTTTCTGATTAAGTAAACTGTGCTGTGATGTGGTACACAATATGCCCTGTGGTTTCAGCTGTTGGTTACCTTGGTATAGAAAGTTAAAAAAAGGATGGGATTATCTTTTGAAAGAAGGCCACTAGTAGATAATTTACTATTGATTTTATTTTATAATAAAAATGTGCTGAAATACACATAGTATAAAATTTACCATCCTGGTCATACTTAAGTGTTCAGTTCTATAGCATTAAGTGCATCCATATTCCTGTGAAACCCACACCACTATCCATCTGCAGAACTCATTTCATACTGCAAAACTGAAATTCTATACCCATTAAACAATAACTCTCCATTTTCCTCTCCTTCCAGACCCTGGCAGACACCATTCTACTTTCTAGTTTTATGATTTTTGACTACTCTAAGTATCTCATATAAAAGAAATTATATAGTATTTGTCATTTTGTAGCTGGCTTATTTCACATATCATAAGTTCCTCAAAGTTGTTTCATGTTATAGCACAGCTCAGCATTGTATTCCGTCTAAGGCAGAATAATATTCCATTGTAGGCATACACTACATTTTGGGTATTCATTCACACATTGATGGATGTTTGGGTTGCTTCCATGTTTTAGCTATTACGAATAATGCTGCTATAAACATGGGTGTGGACGGATCTCATTAAGACTCTACTTTCGGTTATATGGTTATTTCCAGCAGTGAAATCGTTGGATCCTGTAGTAATTTCATTATAATCTTTTTTGAAGATCTATCATTCTATTTTCCACAGCAGTTGTACCACTTACCATTCCCACCAACAATGTACAAAGTTCAAGTTTCTTAAGAAATAGTCCAAGTACATTTTAGAATAAGTATTCTGTTACTGGTGTAATGATACTCTTTGTCTGTTAGAACTAGCTGGCTTATAGCATCATTTGAACTATCCATTTTTTTCTTTGTCCTTTCCTGTCTGATTGTTCTGTAATTAACAGTCAAATGTTGACACCTCCAGCTGTTATCATAGAATTATTGATTTCTTTCTTCAATTTATTATGTTTAATATATTTTGAATTCCTGTTATCATGTTTACAAAGTTTTAAGTGTTTATATCTTCTTGCTATATTAACATCTATCAACATATAGTTTTTTGTATTCTGTAACCTTTAAAATTTTAATAACTATTTTTACCCTCTCCTGTTTACTTATTTGCTCTTGAGATTGTCTTTTCTTTTTCTTTTCAGTTTTTATCTTTGTATTGGAAATGAATTTCTTATAGACAAAGCATAGTTAGATCATTTTAAAACACCCATTCTACAGATCTCCATTTTTGTTATTGCAAAGCTTAATCTGTCCTGATGTAAAGAAATCACTGATAAAGAAGTACTTACCCATTTTGCCAGATACTCAGGGTATTGTTCCCCAATTATTTACTCCCTTCTTTTCTGTTAGATTGAGCTGTCAATCATGGACTGCTTAAATGTCTTCTTTCCTTTTGTGGATGTTCTATATCTAGCTTCTTTGTGCTTTTCAAGGGAAGATTACATTGGCTAATTACAAATAAATTCATAACACTCTAATTTATACTGTTCAATAACATATGGAAAGCTCCTTTGTGACTGTCCACATTGCTTTCCATTATTAATGTCACAAACTACCTTTATAAAACGTGTAGGAAAACATAACTGCATCCATTTTATGAATCAATCACCTCAGCTACATAACAGCAAAATGAGAAGTTACTAAGCAAATGCATAAAGTACCACATTTTAAGTTTGTAATTTAAAGGCAGTATTGTTCTATATGGTATTCAAATATTTGTGCATGAATATTGAAAGCACCCCCAGTTTTTGTGTGTAATCTTCTTTCAATAATCAATACATGCACCCAGTTATTCATATATATCTGCATAGAGAGGGACAAGACAGAATGTTAAAATTGGTGAATCTGGATAAATTGTATGTGGGAATTATTTACTTACGCTCATAAATTTCTTAGAACTTGATTTCAATACAAACTGTTAAGGGGCTACCCAGGTAGCTCAGTAGGTCAGAATATGTACTGGCCTTATAGAAGACTTGAGTTTAGTTCTTAGAGCCCAAATTGGGTGGCTCATAATCACCTGTATCTCCAGCTCCAGTGGGATCCATATCCTTCGAGGACATGCATACATACTTATACACATAGCCCCCACCTCATACATAGTTAAAAATACAATAAATGTAAAAAACCACAAAAAGTAAAATCTTTTTAAACAAAAACTCTTGGTAATATATTTTTCCTTATAAAATAAATTTAAAAATGTCATCTATTGGTTTTGAAATTTTATTTTCTATGAGCTCCCACAAGACAACACAACAGTTTCTTTTTGGTGCTGTAATACATTACTATGAAGTTATTAAAGTGTACATTTTATCCTAGGATTTTGGAAGGCTGGAGTCCAAAATGAGTCTCAGTGAATTAAAAATAGAGCTGTGAACCTGGCTTGTTTTCTTCTGGCAACCGAGGGAAGAAATCCATCCCTCTGCCCTTTTAAAGGATCTATTGAGGGATTTCTGTCGTGATTATGTAGCTGGTAAGTGAGCCCAGGATAGGTAGTTAGAAAGGGCAGATCACAAACTGGCTGGAACACCTCGGGACAGGGTTATGCTGCTGTCCACAGACAATCAAGAAGAGATGATGCCAGGCAAAAGGGACACCTCTAGATTCTGCTACTCTTTGGGGTCCCTGAGCTCATGGAACCCCTCCATGTTTCCATGCAAGGATTCCAGGTGATTAAGTCAGGCCCCTCTAAGGTTAAACTGATTTTTAGCTACCATAAGTCACCACAAGTCAACTGATTAAGGATTTTAATTGCATCTGAAAAGTCCCTTTCAACAGAACCTCTTTGGCTAAACCCTTGGGAGCAGTGTGGAGACCACCAGCTGCCTGCTTCCTTTCTCTCTTCCTCTAACTCATAGAAGAATGTCTCACCCAGGCACATTATAGGGAGAGAATTCCAGAGTCCGGGAGTTTCAGCCTAGCCAAGTTAGTTGACACATCATAAAGCTATAGCAGGAAGTGGGGAGTGAATGAAATTTGGTGTGAAGTTTCCTGGTTGGAGACACTGAAATAAACTCTGGGGAGACAGGCAAGTGTGTGAAACACAGAGCTACACAGCGGAAGGACCGCCATTAATTTACACTCTCTGTGGCTGTCATGATCTAAGACAGAACGGACAGTGATTAGAGAAACACACCTTCTAAGATCTGTCAGCCTCCTTCTGAATGTCTCCCCTGTTTTAGTCTGTGGTCATTAGGCCACATGTCTTCAGAAGTCTTGAGTGTATGACCACTGGGAACTGACAGATGACACCAAGGCTTGAAGCTTTCCGGTTGGATTTTATTGCTTGGTAGTAATATTCACACCTCTTGGCCTCTTGGCTTCTCTGTAAAAATGGCATCTGCTCATCTCTCTAGGGTATACACATAGGAAACTGAACATATGTGGGATAAAAGGGGTTGGGGTGGGGCAGATGTAAAGCCACTGCCTCACTCACTATAAGAGCCATTTATAGATCTTCTAAGGCGGCTGTGCCTCATGCTCTTCAGCTTCACACATCATCAATGGAAGTTTAGGGCATGCATTGCGTCCTGGAATCCACACAATGTAACATCCTGCATTTAGAGGGAAAAGTGCCCCAGGATGAGTTTTAATGTGTTCACCCAAGTTTTGTGGTTTCATGATTTGAGGGTATGTGTGTATCTGTGGCATAAGCATGTATGTGTGTGCAGGTATGCTCAGACGTGCAGGTATATATAAAGATCAGAGGTTGACGTTGGAATGTCTATTTCTACTGCTGTCCACTTTGTGTTTTGAAATAAAGTCTTTCTAACTGAACATGGAGTTTGGCATTTCACTTAGGCTGGTTGGCCAGTGAGCCCCCAAATCTGCCTGCCTTTGCTCCTGAGCACTAGAGTTACAGACATAATTCCAGAATTTTTACATGGATGCTGGAGATCCAAACTCAAGTCCTCATGCTTGTACAGGAAGTACTTAAACATCGAGCCATTTTCTCAGTTTTGGTTAATTGATAAAATTAATTTATTGAATGTGAAATTTAGAGGGGAAAAGCCTAAAGCTACCTCTACTGAAAATGAATTGTATACTGCTTTTATACTCATTTGGTTTCTCTACAGGCAGTCCAAGACATGAAGCTTATTGTCTACTCTTTGCCAATGAGAATTTGTTAAGTCTGGCTTTTAGGAAATGAATGGCAGAGTCAGGCTTTGAATACATGTGTGACTGAGCTAAGGTTAATGTTTTATTAACTATGACACAAATCAACATTTATTTGAAGCTTGATGGTTATACCACAGTCAGATGTAAAGTGAATATTCACATCAATGATGTTCTCTTACAAATCGATAGAAAAGTTGCAGTCTTCAAGTACTCCATTGCTGAAAATTGGCATCAAACAAGCAAACAACCCCCACCCCCCACAAACTCATAAAGAAAACATAAACGCTTTGGGAGTCGGTATGGCGGTTTCTCAGAAAATTGGGAATCAATCTTCCTCAAGACCCAGCTATACCACTCTTGGGCATATACCCAAGGAATGCTCAATCATACCACAAGGACACAAGCTCAACTATGTTCACAGCAGCATTATTCATAATAGCCAGAACCTGGAAACAACCTAGATGCTCCTCATCTGAAGAATGATTAAAAAAATGTGGTGAATGCACACAATGGAGTACTAATCAACAGTAAAATCAATGGCATCATGAAAATTTCAGGCAAATGGATGGAACTAGAAAATATCATCCTGAGTGAGGTAACCCAGATTCAGAAAGACAAACATGGTATGTACTCACTCATAAGCAGATACTAGATTTAAAGCAAAGGATAACCAGATTACAACCCGCAGTTCCAGAGAAGCTAGCTAACAAGGAGGACCCTAAGAGGGTATGCATGGATCACCTTGGGAAGGGGAAATAGATGAGATCTCCATGAGTAAACTCCGGATGATGGGTGGGCAATGGAGGTTAGGGCATGTGGGATGGGAACAGGATGCTTGCGCTTGAACAGGGATGGAGTGGGAGAGCAATGAAAGAGATACTATGATAGAGGGAGAAATCATGGGGCCAGGGAGAAACCTGGTGCTAGGGGAGTTCCCAGGAATCCCCAAGGATGACCCCAGCTTCTACTGCTAGAATAGTGGAGAGGGTACCTGGACTGGCTTACCCCAGTAATCATATGGGTGAATACCTTAACTGTCATAGAGCCTTTCTCCAATAACTGATGGAAGCAGATACAGAAATCCATAGCCAAACACCAGACAGAGCTCCAGGAATCCAGTTGAAGGGAGAGAAGAGGGATTCTATGAGCAAGGGGCATCAAGATCATGATGGGGAAACCTACAGAAACAATCAAACCAAACTAGTGGGAACTCATGAAGTTTAGATCAACAGCTGTGAAGCCTGCATGGGACTAGACTAGGCCCTCTGCATAGCAAGACAGTTGTGTAGCTTGATCTGCTTAAGGGACCCCATGGCAATAGGATCAGAATCCATCCCTGGTGCATGAGCAGGTTTTTTTTGGATCACACTACCTTTGGTGGGACACCTTGCACAGCCTTGAGGCAGGGGGAGGGGCTTGGACCTGCCTCTACTAAATGTATCAGGCTCTGCTGACTCCCCATGGGAGGCCTTACCTTCTTGTAGGAGGGAATGAGGGGTGGGTTGGGGGGAGGCTGGAGGGGCAGGAAGAGGGAAGAGGGTGATTTTGATTAGTATGTAAAATGAATAAAACATTCTTAATAAACAAAATAAAACATAAATGGCGAGAACAGTAGTGAAATTGAATGCCAAGTAGGGTAAAGTTTGTAACATCTGTTCTTTGATTGATTTAGACATCTTGAGCTAGACACATATGATGATGAAAAGATAAATGTGATATAAACTATGAGTGTGGCAGTAGATATAGCATAAATTATCATAACATACGACAGTTTGATCAAGAAAGAACAAAATTTGGTAAGTCAGGAAGCAGAAATTCATAGAATTTGCAACAATCTTCATCATATAGATAAAATTACCTTGTATCTCCTACATTAGAGAATTTCCATATTTGAAAGTTCAGTCATTTTGAATTAGTGCTGGTTTGTATGTTTCTGAAAGTTTACATAATCAATTTGACTGCCATGCACTGGAACCAGAGACACAGTAGGAAAAACTGAAGTATCATCAATTGCCTCAAAGAGCAAGATATTCTCAAGTGGATGTTTTACATTTTATTTTTAAAATGTCATTTAAAAATAACCCAAATCATTGTGAAAGTTTCCCATACCCATCACCTCAGATATTATCGTGTCCTTGTGGTAAAAATACTCAAGTTATCTTTTTGACCTATTTGGAAATACATAAACCATTATCATTGACAGCAATCATCTCACTATGTGATAGGACATCAGGATTTATGTTTATAGCTATGTATCCCAGTAGTTCAACTTGTCTCTAGTCTATCTCCTTCCTGACTTTCACAGTCTCTGGTAACCAGTAATCTACTATGTATTTCTATGAAATCAACATTTTTAGATCATAGTGTGGGTTCATGAAGTATTTATCTTTCCGTGCCTGGCTAGTGCCATTTAAAATAGGTTGCTTATAGATTTTGTAACTCAACTAATTATAGTATGGTTTGAATTTTTTGAATAACATTTTATTCTCTGACTTGGCATCGCCATTCAAATGATTGCTGCTGCCACCTTTCTCTTTCCTAGAATAGAGATGCAGAGACAATGCAACAGCTACAGTGAGGGATGAAATTCACAGTAGTGTGCCCTGCAGGCAGAGGAGGACATCAACAGCTAATAAATCAAGGCAATAAGATAGACTGCTTTGCCTTCCAGAGGAAAGTTCAGATAAGGTATGCCACTGGCAATACCTTTCTCAAGAACAGCAGAGTGCTACTTGGGAAGCCCATGTGATGCTGAGGGTGGTAAAGGATGCAGAAAAGGGAGAAAGTGTATATTCACAGGCAGAGGATCAGAGGAAAAGCATTCTTGTGTGTGCTGTGTTGGTGGTCAGGCAAAAGTTGTTTACCAGACACTTAACAAAAAAATGAATTGGTATGAGCACTGGAAAGCAATGGTTGAACCCTAGCATAGGTTTTGAGATTGCTATGGTTCCCACAAGCTTGCCATGAGTTTCCCTGTTATGGTCTCACTTTGACAGCTAGTCACATGTGTCTTCACAGATTGATTGACTAATGACTCTATTAATCAACTGACTTTTCACCTATACCTTTACTTCTCAGCTTCTTTTACTGAGCTTCCTTCATCTTTTTATTAAAGTGATTAACTTCCTTGTTGAGTCCTGACATACATAGGATGTGACAAGTGAACTAGATATTTGATTGCTAATCTCCATCTTGAGAAATACTCTTCCACCACTATTTAGATCTGGACATGGTAGTGCCCACCCACCTGTAATCTCAGTGTTTGGAGGTAAAGACAGGAATACTGTGAGGTTGGGGTCTGCCTGGCCTTGTATAATGAGAGCATGATTTAAAAAAAATTATAAAACAAAACAACATCTTGTTCAGAAAAATCTTTTGATTAGCATCAGGGGAAAATGAGAACTTAATACTTGAATTCCTAGGTGGTGGGTAGAGGGAGATTATCATTCATTAGTTTATTTAATACTTACAAAGAAAGCTCCAAAATGCACCTGTGCTGTGAAGACACAATTAAGCTAAAACAGACGTACTGTATAATTTACTGTTTTAAGCAGACCTGGGAATGCTTAGGGGGAAATAGTAATAAACATTCCTGTAACTCAGATAGATTCTGAAGTCGTGCTAGAAAAACCAGGATAAAAGAATCCTGGCTTCGGTCCTCTGTACTCCTGGTGTTTACAGCCATTAGAAAGACAGACAATTAAAAACTGATGTCATAAATAAGTCTGAACAATCAAGGATAAGGAAGGATGAGAGGATAGATCTCAGAAGACAAATTACAGTGTAATTGGCCCATTTAAAGCTAGTCTTCCTCTACCCCGCCCCCTCTCTTATTCTCTCCCTCTTTATCCCTCTCCATCTCTTTTTCTGAACCCCTTTGTTGTCATCACCATCATCACCATCACCATTATCACCATCATCATCATCATCATCATCATCACCACCATTTCTCTCTCTTCTCCATTCTATCTCCTTCCCTCTCTCACTGTGTCTATTTTCCTTGTGTTCTTTAGTGACTATTATACCAATACTGACAGAGAAGGAGCCAGCTAGGGTCACTTACACAGGAAGTGAGTAAGCAGGTAGAATAGCATTTCAATGTGCCAGAAAACAATGTTCATGACTTGGGCGCATCTGTGTTGCAAGATGGACCTTATCCTGGGAAGTAATTCTTGCGCAGTTACACAAATCCTGAATTGGATGTGAGTGAATATTATGTTATCTATGTTTCTTCTATTTCCTTCTGTTTCTTTTTGGTTTGGAACCAGAAATTTTATCCTTAGCATTGGCCTACCCTTTCACTAGCTGATGGGCAAGTTATTTACTCCCTATGACTTCTTTTTAACTTTTCTTTTCATGTGTAAGATGGTTGTTATCATCTTAATATACATTACCTAGTGAGGTTGTTTCCGAAGTAAAATAAGAATAAGACTATAAAATTTCAGACAGTCCTGAGCACATAATATCCTCCACATAAAAGTTACCTCTTGTAACTGTTGCTATTATGAGTATGATTTTCATTATTATTGGGTCATAAAACTCCTCAGTGAAACATGTGGACTCTTCTTTCATCTAGTTCTCTGTGCAAAGCACAGGCACATCATTTTTAAATTGTTTCCAAGGTTTCTTCTTATATGGTCTTATAAATCTAAATCACAATTGTTGTCAACATGTCTAAAATACTGCAATAAATAAAATACCCGTTTTCCCATCTAAGAGATACGTACTAATAACCTGTTGATGTTTTCCCCCCATGTTTTACTGTGAATTTTATGTGGTGGGAAGTGTGTAACATACTGTATATTCTTGACTTTTTTAAATTAGATTTTATTCTAATTTGAAATGCACATGTTCAAATAAAATAGAAGTAAATAAAATTTGTATGTTCAATATAGAAAAAGTAGAAATACTTATAAATTCTATCTCTAAGCATTAAGAATATGTAGCTCTTAATTTGTGTGGTTTAATAAAACTTATTTCCATGATTTTTGTTTGTTTGTCTTTTGTTTTTCAAAACAGGTTTCTCTGTGTAACAGTCCTAGCTGTCCTGGAACTCACTCTGTGGCCCAAGCTGGCCTCGAACTCGCTGAGATCCACCTGCCTCTGCCTCCCAAGTGCTGGCGTTAAAGGTGTGTGCCACCACTACCAGGCTTTTTCTGTGATTTTAAAGAAAAGTAGTTGAAATGATACAATATACAATAAATTAGTCTTGACCAACAGAATACATTTATCATCCTATATGTAAAAATTACAAATAGTTATTTACTGAGAGACAATATCAACCTCTCGGTACATTTATTATCATTTATTATTTTTTTAGTTGACAAACATCTTCATATTAAATTTTAAGACAACAAAAATGTCATTTAAATAACTTGAGATGCAATCTGACATTACACTACAGATATGTCTTTGCTTTTATAAATAAAAGAAATAAAATTTCAATATTCTGCTGATTCAATCTCTTACAGACCCAAGAGATAGCCATACTTGGTTTATTAGTTATATCCTTATTCCTGTGACAAAATGCCTGACAATAAGCAACTTGAGGGAAGAAGCATTTGTTTTTGGTCACGGATGGAGGTGAATCATGAGTCATAGAGAGGGAAGACAAGGGGTACATGAGTCAGCTGCTTGCACTGTGTGTGATGTAAGAAAGCAGGGTGTGACGAATGGACTCCATTTGATGTATACTTTCCCCTCTTCTTACTTAGTCTAGTGTCCTAGCCCATGGGATACTGTCGTCCTCATTCATTGTGGGTCTTCCTTCTTCAGACAAATCTCTGTAGAAACATCTTCCCTACTAGACCACAGAGATGGATCTCTCAAGTGACTCTTACTCCAGACAATGAAGGGTAACTATCAAAAGTCTGCTTCTTGCCAACTTGATTCTTGAACTTTCCACCCAAACACATCACTTTTAATTCATGACATTTCACTATGGCCTGTTTTACATTAATCTCACAGTGCAACATGATTTAATCCATTTCCCCAATTCTCCGAAGTTGTAAAAGTTCTAACATTGTTCAGAAGTGAAGTCTACATTCAGAGGGTTTATGGAAACTCAGACAATCTCTTAACTATCACAGAAGGAACATTCCCTAATCCAGAAGCGTGGGACGAGGACACATACATTAATTTTCCTGTTGCTATGTTAAAATACCTAACAAAAACAACTTAGGGAAGGAGGATTTATTTTGGCCCATAGTTGGAGGTTACTGTCTATCTTGATGGAGAAGACACGGTAGCAGGAACATGTGGCTGATCTCATCACATTCACAGTCAGGAAGTAGAAAAATTGAATGCTTGTGCACACCCTCTTTTGCCATTTTTATGAAGCCTGGGTGATGCCATCCATATTCAGACTGCGTACTTCCACCTTAGTTAACCTATTCTAGGAACTCCTTCATAGATATGCCCAGAAATTTGTTTCCTGTGTGATTCTAGATCATTTAAAGTTGACAACCAATATTACTAATCAAATCGTAGAATGGAAATATCAATTGAAAGCAAGGGTGAAACTCAATACGGTAAATACCCAAACCTGCAACTCCCCGTGTGAAATCTGGAGCTAATGATGAAGTAATCTAGGCTTAAATAGCATTAGATAGATTCACCCCTCTAGCTCTGGCACCTACAGTACACAAAGTCTCTACCATGAGTGGGGTCCACGTTGTGCTGGTAGCTTTCCTTGGATATACCATGGTCCTGGCATCGCTAAATTCCTAGGTCTTTCCATTATAATTTAGGCTTCACTGTCATGACTTCACACATGACCTTTCAGCATTTCCTTAAAGAGAGTCTGACTGTGCCTCACTTTGGATGACTTCAGAGACATTCTAGCTTGGGGCAAGTCTCCGTAACCCCATAACTCATACATCTTGCATTCCTGAAAAACTACCATATGAATGATGCTGGTACATTCTCTGGACAGATGTGTCCCGGTCTCCTAACACAGCTGCAACAAATTCTGTGTATCTTCGTGACTAAACCTGAGAAAGTATTTCCCTAGGCAGTTGTTTCAGAGCAGCAGTTCTCAATGTATGGGTCTTGACCCCTTCAGGGGTCACATATTGGGTATTTTGCATATCAGATATTTATATTACAATTCATAACAGTAGAAAATTACAGTTACGAAGTAGCAATGAAAATAATTTTATGGTTGGGCTCACCACTGCATTAAAGGGTCGCCACATAGGAAGGTTGAGAACCATTGTTTTATAGTAAGTAGAATTCTCAGTTCAGGCTCTTTCTTTTGAAATGAATTTGATGCCTCAGAGAAACAGTTCTTATTGTCCCAGCGCAGAGGGAGAGATTTATTCGAATTTGCTGATCTTTTTAACAACTGCAGCTGTCTCCTTTGCACCCACCTTGTCTGCAACTTTGAACATTCCAATATTCCTTTCTTTCCCAAACTGTAAATTTTTAAATGTATTTCTGCTATTCCCTTTCTCTCTCTTTGACTAACAGCAATAAGAGATAACCAGGCTACTTCCTGAGTATCCTCCTATCCTAAAATTTCCTTCACTGACTTAACTAATCTTTGGGTTCTAATTCTTTAGAATCCAAACTCAATCAAGTTTGCAAGAAACAGGTCAGCCTATCATCTATCTATCATCTATTATCTATCCATCATCTATCTATTATCAATTTCTCTCTCTCTCTCTCTCTCTCTCTCTCTCTCTCTCTCTCTCTCTCTGTCTCTGTCTCTCTCTTTCATCATATATCTCAAATGTAACCAACATGACCTTTATCCCAGTTCTTGGTAGAGCATACTGTCCGCTTTTTAAGCCTCACGAATATCTTTACTATCTTTATATTTGCCTTCTGGTCTTCCAAACTCTGTTTATGGTATTCTTGGAGTATTCTATGCCACAGTTCCTAGCTCTTCTTCATTCCTCTGAAAAACCAGTTCCAAAAACCTACAAATGACATGGTCAGATTTATCACAACACTAATCTCACTCTTGGTACCTCTCTCTAACTTAGTCATTTTTTTCATCACTATGAACAACTACCTGAAAATAGGCAGTATAAGAGAGGAAGACTTTGTGTTGATTCAGAATTTGAGAGTCACAGCCCATTATGGGAGGGAAGGCATAGTAATTTGAGTTTGAGGTACCATATTACATTGCCTTTACCACCTTGCCCAGTGGTCTATAGAGGATGAGAACAAATAATGACCCATACAGGTGTGTTGGGGCAATTAAACACAGCATTATACGTGAAATTTATGTAAGATGTAAAGTTTGACTAATCTCTCATACAATTCAAACTAATCCAAGTGCAAGTATAATTTTCTGAGCAGGTGGATTTTTCAGTCTTTTCCTTGAAAACTCAACCTTGTAAACTACATATTTCTCTTTATGTGAAGCCAAGGTTCTCATGTACTTGGAGTTACAAAGAAGGAAACTGTTCATAGTTGCCAAGGCAAATTTTACTCAACCTGTCCTAGAGGCTGATAAAATTTTCTTTATCTTTGAAATTCAAAGCTTCTAGCAGAGAATGGGTGTATTTTGTCTTGATTTCTCCCCCATCCAGAATATAGTAATTTTTTTTAGATTTTCATTCTTACATTTTAAAACTCAAGTTCTTCAAAGTTTACCAACACAGAAGTATATTTTTCAAATGTAACTTTAATCATTGCTTCTGTGGGTGGAATTCCTTCTAAGTTCTCATCTACAGCACTTTATCTTTTCACTTGATCAATTCTGCCATTTATTTCCCCCAGCATAGGAGTTTTTCAACTGTTTATATTGCTAACCCCCTTACATTGATTACTTATTCCATTCATTTGCTGTTCATGCTATTGTATTCTCATTTTCTTCTGTCTTCTCTGTCATTCCATCTATTTTGTATTTTCCATTAATATATTTTTTACAACTATCACCATAAACATTTTTTAAAGAAACTTTGTTGTTCTTCTGAGATTATAAGATGTTGCTTAAATGTAGTTCCCATGACTCTTTCTTAAAATATTTATTTATTTTATGAATAAAATTTTATTTATTTTCCTACATGTATGTAGGAAACCTCATCTGTGTCTGGTGCTGATTAAGTTCAGAAGAGGGAGTCAGATCCCCTGTAACTAAAGTTAAGGATGCTTGTGAACCCTACCTATGGGTGCTAGGAACCAAACCTGAATCCTCTGCAAGAGCAACAGGTGCTCTTAACCAGCAAGTCATCTCTCTAATTCCTAATATTAATTTTATTTTTAATTTTTGAGACAAGGTCTCACTGTTTACCCTGGACAGCCCGTAAGGCATTAATTAGACCAGATTGGCCTCAGACTCACAAAGATCTGCCTATCTCTGCCTCCTATGTGCTGAAATTAAAAGCATGTGTCACTATGCCAAGCCTCTCAGGAATCCCTTTCCTCTTGGATTTCCTTAGGCTAAAATCACAGAATCTCTACTTTGAGAGTAGAGGAAAATTGAGAGTGGGGCTGGGATACTGCCTTCTCTGGATCCCTTCTTGGGGCTTCTGGTCTTCTGGTTCAAGTTCACAGTTTCTTTAAGTTCCTCATCTAACCAACTCTACCCAGACCCCAGAGTCTGCTCACTGTTCTTTTATCCTTTCTTGCCTCCAAAGTAAGGAAAAATCTGCTGTTTAATCCTCTACTACTAATTTTGATTTTTTTCTACTCTAGCCATACTTATATAAATAGAAAGATATTAAGCCTTCTATAATGGTAAATGTGTCAAAGTATCTAAGTGCAGTGCCCATTCTTTTGGTCAAATACTTGTCTAAATGTACTATAATTTGGAAGCCATATTATGGATGTTATTACCATTTAGAGTCCATTGTTTTTATACAAGTCAGTAGCCTTCTGTAAATATGGGTTAGCCTCATCCAATCTGTTGAATATATTAAGGGGAAAACCTGAGGTCCCAAAACAAATAATTCTATTTTATTAGGTCCATTTCTTTTTTTTTTTAATTTTGTTGAGAATTTTATTTTATTTTATTTTTAATTTTATTTTACAATACTATTCAGTTCTACATAACAACCACAGATTCCCTTGTTCTCCCCCTTTCTGCCCCCCTCCCCTTTCCCCCAGTCCACCCCCCATTCCCACCACCTCCAGATCAAGGCCACCCCCAAGGACTGAGATCGACCTGATAGACTCAGTCCAGGCAGGTCCAGTCCCCTCCTCCCAGACTGAGTCAAGCATCCCTGTATAAGTCCCAGGTTTCAAACAGCTATCTCATGCAGCGAGCCCAGGACCTGGTACCACTGCCTAGATGCCTCTGAAACAGATCAAACCAATCAACTGTCTCACCTATTCAAAGGGCCTGATCCAGTTGGGGGCCCCTCAGCCTTTGGTTCATAGTTCATGTGTTTCCATTCGTTTGGCTATTTGTCCCTGTACTTTATCCAACCTTGGTTTCAACCATTCTCGCTCATATAAACCCTCCTCTTTCTCGCTAATTAGACTCCCAGCACTCCACCCGGGGGCCTAGCCATGGATGTCTGCATCTGGATTCCTCAGTCCTTGGATGGGGTTTCTGGCCCAACTATTCCATTTCTTAATCAATCTGTGTTGCTCTGAAGAGGAGCTGGCTGTTGTAAAACCTTTAACAACTATAGATAGATAAGAAATATTTACAAGCACACATTACTTACTCAAACTTCTGTTTCTTGGTTGTTTTTTTTTTTTCAACTTATTTTGTGTTCCTCTGTGTTCATTATTACTCCATGCACTGGGAACCACAAACTTGGAAGACACTGTACTTAATGGATAAAAATTCTCAAACTCCTAGGAACCCCGGAAATGCAAAGTAATGAAATGTAGTGAAGACAACAGGTGTGTTAAGGAAAGTGCCATGTGATCTCTTCTCTGTCCTAGATATTCAGAGCTCCAGGCTACAAGGATAGGTATGGTATATTACTTACATACCTGGGAAGAACTTCAGGATAACAGAGCTGCTTGTGTGGATCTGCCAGTGTTTTCCAGAGAGACCGAATCACCAGATGCCTTAGTTAGGGGTTTTCTATTGCTGTGATAAAGCACCATGATCAAAAGCATCTTGGGGAGAAAAGGATTTATTTCATCTTGCATGTCCTAATCACAGTTCATAATTGAGGGAGGGCATGGCAGGAAATCAAGCAGACCTGGAGCTGATACAAGGACCATGGAGGAGTGCTTCTTACTGGCTTACTCTTCATGGTGTGCTTAGCCTACTTTCTTATATATCACAGGACCACCTACTCAGGGTGGTACCACCCCTTGTAAGATATGCTGTCTTAGTTAGGGTTTCTATTTCTGTGAAAAGACATCATTACCACAGAAACTCTTACAAGAAAAACATTTAATTGGGGTGGCTTGCTTACAGTTGCAGCAGTTCAGTCTATTATCATCATGCTGGGGAGCATGGCAGGATGTGGGCAGACATGATGCTGACTACATCTTGATCAGAAGACAACAAGAAGTGGACTGTGGCACTGGGCATAGCTTGGGCATATATGAGACCTCAAAGTCCATCCCCACAGTAACATACTTCCTCAACAAGGCCACACCTAGTTCAAAAAAGCCACACCTCCTAATAGTGCCATTCCCTATGAGCTTATGGGGACCGATTATATTCAGACTATGACTTGTACCCTCCCATGTTAATCTCTAATCAAGAAATTTGACCACAGACTTTCTCATTGGCCAATCTGTAGAAGAATTTTATCAATTGAGAGTCTTTGTGTTTTACAAAAATGACTGTAGCTGTGTCAAGCTGACAAACATAAATAAATAATTAATTAATAAACAAACAAATAAATAAATAATAGCCAAGACAATAAAATCCATATGACATGGAAGAGGAGTTTAAGACTTGCTCCCATCATTATAGAGGCCTGAAAGTCAAGGAGATTCTTTCTGAAAGAGAATAAAAATAAGAAAAGATGGTGACAAGATTTAGTCTGAATATGAGGCCATAAAGACCAAGAAAACTAAGGGTATATATCCAGGTTTGGGGTCAGAGGCCTGAGAAGTAGAGGTACAAGTGCTGTAATGTCAAATCTCAAGAAACAAGAACTCTGTGTCCATTGGCAGAGAAGATGTTCCAGCTCAAGATGATGTCAACCTGCACTACCAACTTTCTTAGCTTTACTCACTCCACTGACCAAATGCTAAAGTCTTCACCCAGACACACCCAGAAATAATGCCTTCTTAATCATCTGAACATCTTATCAATCAGTCCAGGTGACATATAAAATTAAGCGTCACTTAATGCCAACTGGATATGTTGACGACATGTTTATACTGATCCATCCTTTGCTTCAGTCTTCACAGTATATTCTTCAATATACCCTCTCATTGTATTTAAAGTATAATGGAATCAGAAAGATTTTCAATATCTAATGACTTTAAGTGTAGATATGCTACCAAATCTCCAAATTACATTTAGTGGCTCAGGTGGCATGTCCATGCAAAAAAGAAATGCTAGACCAGTATTCTGACTGATCTTTTCCCTCCTTTTCTTGGCCACAAGCAGACATTATAACCATTTTCTGAAATTTTATACATTATTCAATTCTTCCTCAAATTATAGAAGTATTTGAAATAAGTTCTTGTTTTCAGAGATATTATGATCTTTATGATTTGCTCATTTGGTTATTTCATCAATATTTAGCAGGAATTTTACCAAAAGTGAGTCAAACTTCAGGGGCTCTTCAGAAAGGTTGTCTCGGTAGCTGCTCGCCAGATGTCATTTGAAAACCAGAAGTCTGAGCCCATCATTGTTGATAAGAGGATGATTCGATTCCATTTGGGTAAGTTATGTCTGTCTACGAAAGCAGACTCTTGACTGAATCAAAGGAGGTTTTCTTGGACAGCCTGGTAATTGCTTCAATTCTGCAGCTAGCTCTCGGATATTGCAAAAATGGTGTTTGAGGGAGTGGGGGATGGTATGTCTAATTGGAGAGTCTGGTTTTCTAAGGAGGCTGCTTTCATCCTGCTCTTCTTTGGAAATAATGAGGTTTGTAAAAAATCACTGTAAATATATGTCTGAACATGTAACCCTCCTCACTCTCCTGCATGATTTCATAAGCAGCTGGTGTTGCCATGGCAGTTGAACAGAATAAACTTACTCATTTTAGGACATCTGTATCCAATACAGACTATCTGGCATGTCTCTGTCCCCGCTCCATGTGTAGCATGATGGAAAGCAGGCTCAGGGTTTTGGGTGCCTGCCTCATGTACTTCTCCATATCATGAACAACCACTTCCTTTCCAACTTCTCATAAATGCTACAAGGATTTTCGTTTTCCATTAAGAGGACAAGATTTTCTTTCTCTCTGTGATCTCAGAAGTCCTTGCAGCTGGTATTTGAGGAAAGTGAAGAAAAGGCCACCAGTCCCATGACCCATCCATCTGCTCTACAACCTCATAATTCCCCAAACAGTCTTAACTTTTCATTTTGGTTATGTAAATAGAAAAAATAGATATAAAACAAACCATAATTGATACCAAAAGCTGAAGGACAAGATGGAGTGGTACCTGCTTCTAAAGATTAAATTCTGGTCCATGTCCTCATTTGTTCTACATTTCAATTCTCCTTGAGTTCCCTACCCAAGGAGATCACAAGCTACATCAGGCTTAAAAAGTATATTTTTGCTTAGGAATTCTGATAAGTGATTTGAAATATATCACAAAGACATTTATTTAGTTTAATCTGATCTTGTCTTATTAGGAAAAAAAGAGTTTTCTTTACCAAAAGAAAGTGTTTTTTACTTTTTTTTTTAAAGCAAAGTGAATAACCTGTAATAGTGATTCTCAGTGTGTGGTCCTCCAGCAGCATCAACATTCCTTAGAAATTAATGGTGATGGGAATTCTTTGGACAAATCAACACAGAAAGATCTAGGATTGGGACCCATCCCTGTATTTATTAGCAAGATTTCTAGGTGACTCTGCTAAAATTTCAAAACATCTGTTCCCTAAAAGAAAACTAGTGGCTTAGAATCAGAAACAAAACCATTATCTGTATAGAGTACTTTCTCAGACCTTGACACAGAAAATTTGGAGATGGCATACACTCTGTGAGCACACTCTTGAGTTATCTGGTTTACCTGCTTTCAAGTAATGAATTATCACAACACCCCATGTGTAAGTACTGTCATTCTTATTTTCAAAGTGAGCTAACTGCAGCTAAGGACATTCCTAATGTCACACAGCTTAATCAGCTGAGTGAAGTCCAACTAAGTCTAACATAGGTAGACATTCTGGGGCCTATTACCTGGACCTGCAGGGACCTGGCAAGAAACTAGACATTTTCCACATTGAATCCGGGGATGCTTTAGAAGGAGGATATAAGGCTAAGTCCACACCCAGAATACGAGATAAGGAAGTATCTTAAGAGAACAGATAGGTTAAAAGTTAATATGTGTGGCAAACACTGTATGTTATATGCATGTATATGTGTGTGATATTTGAACATTATATCTGAGCACAGATTCCTTCAGGAACATTTTATTTTTTTATTCCTAGTAAAATATTTTTCATAAGCATCAACTGCCCAGCTAGTCCTTGAGGTTTAGAAAGTTCTGTATCTCTTTGTGTCCAGAATACAGCCCTTGATAATAGGATTTTCCAAGGATAATTTTAAGCATTTTGGGGATGTTCAGAGTTGTTTACTTATGGACTTTCTGACTAGAGAGTGGCTCGTTTTATGTTTACAATGTAACAGGACCTAGACATTAGCACAGTGAACGCCATGTTAGAGACACCATTCTGATCCCAAAAACCCAGCATGTAGGCCAAACCCCTGTCAAATCGAGAACAAAGACCTAATCCATCAAAGACCCAGTCCATAGTTCCAGGAAAGTCCCTAAATGTCCTCATCTTGCTATTTGGCTTTTGTTGTTCTGCTTCTTGGTAACTGAAGTATGACAACCAGGATGTGTTTTTGTGTGAAAAGGACAAGGGGTTGTAGGACTCAGGGCTGCATGATTTGGGCAAGTTCTCCAGGCAGCCTCCAGCTTGCAATAAAGACTTTCTTTTGGGCTTTAAGAGTGGCCACACAGTGGTCTCTGGTGGGCTTATCTTTCGACAAGTGATAGATACCTGTAAAGATATTAAACATTCATTAATCTTGAACGGAAGTAGATGAGAAATTCAAAATTCCTCCTGGGATGTCAGTAGAAGGCAACACAATATTGTGCATACCTGAGAGAATGAGCAAACATATTACTGTATTATTTTTGATACCTGTGACTTGAGAAAAATTTTAGGAAAGGGTCAATGGGGCAAAGGATGGAGTTGTGATCTAATGAAAGTCAACTCTTTCCTTCCATCCATGAGTCTGAACCTCTTGTTTGGACAGTTCCCTTCATGGTCACTAAATTATTGAGGCAATAGCATAGATGGCTTTCTTGCCCTCTCTAGGACAGGGCAACAGGACCCAGGTAGGTGCCTGGGCTTGTCTTTTATTCCAGAATCCCTCATCTCTTCCACAAGCCATAGTCATTTTTTTTTTTTTTTTGACTGTAGAGGAAGTACCGGTACATTGTTCATTACTTATTTTATTATGATTTGAGGTTTAAAAAACACTTTCTTTTATAATCTTTCACATCTCATCCAGTTACCTAAAGGAAGAAATTTTGGAAAATTCTCACAAGTGAGGAATAGGAAGCAAGGTAAAAATATGATTTTTGCCTTTCTCCTAACTTTACTGGCCAGGACCATAGCAAATTAACACAAAAAGTATGAACAGAAATCTATGGACAAACAGAAGTCTATCAACATGTTCATGCTGTACAAACATGGGAGTAACCAAAGAGGAACAAGAAGTGATCAGAATTTGAAATCTGTATACTTTGTGAGAAAACGAGGGGAGAGAAATGCCTATGGGTTTTGTAAAAGATAAATGAGTCCTTGATTAGAGTAGGTAGGAGATATGATTGCATGTGACAGTTTCAGCCTGGATGTGGTATCAACTTTTCTTCCATGTGAAAGGTGAGTAACAGCCTAGGAAAGGAATTTGTAACAGCTGAGCTGTTTTGGGAGCCTTTACTTTTAGGCAGCAGAGATTTATAAAACTCATATGTCATGAGTATAGACTAGCCCTTAGGTGTAGGATGGCATATTGGGGGTCATCTTACAGCCACTGGGAACAGAGGAAGAGAACTGCTCATGGAGTCAGATAACTGAGACAACATACTGCTGGTGCTTTGGTTTCCAAGCCTATTGGTGTTGCCATGACAGCTGTCACATCAGAAGGCAGGGGCCACTACGCTCTGACCACTGTTTCTTTATTTCAAATGAGAAAATAAGCAGTTCCTGAAATCAGCTAGTCCTGGCATAAGAACCAGGGACAACAGTGCAAAGCCTCTTCACAGATAACTCTGTATCTCTCTCATCCGTCAGCTGAAAAATAGCAGGCAGTGATTACACTGTTTAGTTCTTCATTCATGACAAATGGCAGGGACATGAGAATCACCAAGCGTCGGGGCAGAGGTCTTCCTGGCACCTGTGTCCTCGAGGCAGCTTGTAAAAACCTTTGTTTTGTTTCCCTCGTGGAAAGGCTTGCATCCTCCAGTGGATGGCTTCAACTGACGATATCAGAAGAGAAACATGTTTATCAGGGCATAGCAGTGTGGAAATATTTGAAACTTCTCTGTGTCTATCACACTGTGCAGGAGATGGAAGAAGCTAAGTGTCATCACACTTCCACCTCTGGATGCAAGAATATTTACATCCGCCTTATTAACAGGAAACAACCACTGTAGTTTAGAAAAACAACAGCAATAATAGGATAAAAGGAAAGACTGGCGTATCTTTAACTTATCTATGGGCAACAACTTTTTCCTGGTTGTAAACCCACCTCCATCATTTCCTGCTGCTCCCCTCTCCCCATCAGCTACTTCCACTTTGTAAAATTATAACATCAGAGCAGTTGCTGGTAAGGTTACCCAGCCATGCATTCTATTGAAAATTTCCTGGGACAGGAATTACTCCTGCCTACTTTGAGAAGCAAGAAGGACATGTCAATCAATTTGAATGTCAAGACTGACCGGCGATGAACGCGTTTCATTGTCTTCTTCTCTGTATTGTGCATACAGAGGTTTACAATAATTTTAAAAGATGACTAGAACATGACAATTGGTTCTTTTGGGGGAACCATGGTACTTTATAACTATGCAGAGAAACAAGACCCTTGTGTTTCCTAAGTACCCGACCTTTCCCCCTATTTACACGATCCAAACCAATGAGGTTTCAGGGGACTGAGCTGTTGATAAGCTGACCATGACATGGACACTGTTGTGTTTTGCTTATGGTTTGTTCCCACAAAAAAAAATGTATACTGGACCTCAATGCCCCATGTGACAGTGCAGAAGTATTCAACATTCAATTAGATATTTAAGAAAGATCAATGCTTTGTTCGAAGCTTTCATTTTGGCAGAATGGATTAGTTACTGCAATTGCATATTGAATTTCTGAAGCACATTAAGATTCCTTGGCTCCCCTTATTTCCTCTTTCACTGTGTGATCTCTTCCTGGCATGCTGCCTCTCTTCTGCTTTCTGTCAGGAGGCCCTCAATAAGAACCAAGCAGATGCCAACGCCGTGCTCCTGGACTTTAGGACTAGGAGCCAAACCATCCTTTTTGTTTATAAATAATTAGTCTCGCTTCTTCTGTTGCAGTCACAAGTGGTAGACAGAGACAGTTCCGGAACTTAAGCTGAGATGTAGCTGGTATCTGGCTATATGGTTTGAGTATAGTCTGAGTGTTCCCATCCTCTACCCCTGAACAACAGCCGGGAGAAGGAGATGTTCAGTCCTGAAACCATGTTCACACAAGCAACAAAAACAGACTCAGCAGGTGTTCTTTCTCTCTCCCGCAAACTCTCTTTCATGGCTGTGTGCAAATTTGCTGTAATGATGGAGACAATTTTAATAAACATCATTGAATGCAGACATTAGTAAACAGCATCCAGGTTCAGCACATTTTCAGAGGAGGTACAAATAGAAACCAGCTTTTGGTGGCGCTGCAGATTTCGGAAATTGCACTGATAAAAAACAACATTCTAGGGATACAGAGGGATCAGCTAAGAATTCTTAATCTTCAGCAGTTCACTGATGATGAGGAGGATGAAGAAGAAGCAGCAGCAGCAGATCAAAAGCAACACATTTCCTCAGCACTTTGGCATGCCAAGATACCTTCGTGCAACGGACCATAGCATTCAAGTCAGAGTTAGGAATCATTTTCTTTTGGCTAAAGCTCTCATAATATACCATTTATTAGAATATAAATCTTGCCTACAAAAGGATTGGAGACAGTATATAACTTTAAACAACGAAAAAAAAAAGACTGATAATCACATGAAAATCTTTGGAAGGAGTAGATATTACCTGGAAAGAGCAAAAATGATGGCTTAGCCTATAATGTTTTTATTTCCTAGAAACAAAGACAGACAAAGAAAGACATTGAGATATGCCATTTTCCCAGAGTGTTCAAGAAAGCAGGCAAACTTGTCTGCAGAATAAATCTTTTTCCTGGAACTAAACCCAAGGAGAAATTTATTGTGTGAGGCATTTTGCAGAAACTTAAGTGAATTAAGAATGTCAGATGTTGAACAAGGGATAGCAGATCATAAAATATACAATGTCTTCAAATAGATTTAATGAAAGCAATTATTTATAATGAAAACTGCCTTATAGCTAGCTTAAGTCTTATAAAAGAAATACTTGGTGTAATTCTTATCCTTGGGGAAATAAAATCTTTACAAAACTCCCTCCTTGTGATAGCTGTGGTGACAGTGAGTGGAAGAATAAACCTTGAGATACTGAGGAAGCTACACAGAGCAACAGAACCCATTGATGGTGATTTTTTTTTGTTTTTTGCTTTTGTTTTTGTTTTTCACACAAAATCTCCTGGCTAGTGAAGATCCCTGATTAGGACAGTATAACCAAATGGTTTTTCAGAGAAGCTGGAAATTTCTCTCTGTATTTTTATCTTCAATGTTTCCTCCCTGACTTCTTCCTTCTCCCTTGCTTCCTCTCCTTCCTCTCCCCTTCCTTCTGACTTTCTCTTGGCCTCTGAGAGAGAGGGACCAGCATCAACCTAATGGTTTGACTGAAGAACAAAAGTGGGGGAGTTTTCAAGTGCAGCATGCCGTGTGTTGAATGTACGAGGTCGACGTTGAAGCCGTCCAAACTTATCCTTTCTCGGACTTCACCTCTTCCTTGGATCTCCCATGCATACTCTGTGACTAGTAGGATATAGTATAAGTCACGGAATGCTAGTCTAAAACAAGTTCATTAAAAAGGACACACACATCTTGCTTGCTTTGTCTGTTCTTTTTCTTGAATCACTCACCTCATGGAAAACCAGATGTGGTGTCCTGAGCTGCCATATGGAGGGATTCAATTTTCCAGGAACCAAGGCCTAGCCAGCAGCCACTAAATGAGGATGGAATTGGAATTTTCAGCCCACAAAACCATCCAATGACAACAGCGTGAACTACTGTCTTCACTGAAAGATCTTGAATCAGAACATTCAGTAAAACCTGGCCACGATTTCTTGACCATGGAAACTGTATGATGTTGCTTTGAGTAACTTCATTTAGAGGTGCTGAAGAACCTCACTGGGCTTGGAGTTGCTGCAAAGCAAACCTATTCTCCTCTTCCTACAATGTATCTTCTCAGAGGAGATTTTCCAACCATTCCATGTAGACCGTGGGCATGTACCCCCATTTTAAACTGCTCTATTCTCTTAGTAGAATTCATCACTACCTTGTTTCATTTATTTGTTCACTGTTTCAGCAAAGAAACTTCCACAAAGATGAGGTGTTGTCATCTCTGTCCAGATTTCAGAATCAAAGGGAGTATTTGTCATATAGTTGGTCTCAATAAATAAACCATAGAATGGGTAAAAATTAACTAAGTCCTTAATGAAGGTTGGCTCACCACAAAGGAATCCTAGGGCAAAGAGAACAAACAAAAATGTGCCATGAGGTGGCAGAGGGGTCTGAGGAATGCAAAGTTAGCCAGGACTCAGGAGGAATGATGTTCTTGTGGGATGGTTGGTAGGTTGGTTTCCAAAAACTTCCTTGTAAAGAGAATCAGCGTAACCATTTTGTTTAAAGTCCAAGCTATGACGTTACCTTTCAGACCCTTTGCTCCACATGCTCACTCCCCCCCCCCACTTCCTTCACCCTCACTTCTGTGAGGCTCATTTCTGAGTCCCTAGAATTCTCAAAGAAAAGTCTTTGCCCATATTTAGTTCTGGAACTCAGAATCATCTTTTTTAAAATTATTATTTAGATAACATTTTTTTCCATTTACTTTACATATCGACTGCAGTTTCCCATCCCTCCTCTCCTCCCAGTTCCCAGTCCCCACCCACCCGATTCCCATCTACCCTTCTCCCTCTCCACCTCTCCTCCATCTTCCTTCAGAGAGGGGCAGGTCTTCCATGGGCTTGAGCAAAGCATGGCACATCAAGTTGGGCAGGATTGATCTTCTTAAGGCAACAACTGGCCTGCTCTCCCACACATTTCACATCTTTTCTCCTTGCTAATTCTCAGAAAATACTCATTAAACTATCATTAAAATAAAACATCACAAAAACAAAACTTCTCTACAGTCTTCTTTTTGCTATGTGTTCTGCCTTTAATTAAAAAAAAAAACACCTTTCAAACTTAAACCTGAGCATTCAGTTAAGCTGTGGAGGATGACTCTCTCTCCTCTGTCTTTGTGTGCTGGCTGAGGTGCTGGGGATGAAACCTGGGCCTATGTTTTAAGCCATCTGCTACTGAGCAGCACCCTCAGTCCAGGGTCTGAATTTTTTTATGGTTTTTCGAGACAGGGTTTCTCTGTGTAGCTTTGCACCTTTCCTGGAACTCACTTTGTAGACCAGGCTGGCCTCGAACTCACAGAGATCTGCCTGCCTCTGCCTCCCAAGTGCTGGGATTAAAGGCGTGCGCCACTACTGCCCGGCCAGGATCTAAATTTTTAACATCCTCAAAGCTGCTCATGCATCTGGTGTGTGAGCTGTACCTAGAGAGACAAGAACTACAGTACTCAACTATACCAATAACTTGCCATAGGTGTTTGTTTAAACTTAATTAAAATGAAACTGAGTGTACGTAATATTTAGTTCAACGATACTGTGGCCACTAGCTACCCACTAGCTTGGTTTGTCTAGCAACTATATTATGAGACAGTGCAGACGAAGAATGAGTCTACACCATGCTTCTCAACATTTAAATTAATATTTTATATATATAAAAAAAATCTAAAGCCTGCCCTGGTGGTGCATTCCTTTTATCCCAGCACTCAGGTGGCAGAGGTAAGTAGATTTCTGTGAAGTATTTGCCAGCTTGGTCTATATGTAGCAAGTTCTAGACCAGCCAAGACTCCATAGTGAGACCCTGTCTCTAAACAAACAAACAAACAAACAAACAAACAAATAAATAAAATAGAATGGGATACTCTCGGTGGCACATGCCTTCAATCCTAGCAAATTCTACTGCAGGTGGATTTTTATGAGTTCAGGGAAGAGAGTTCTAAGGCCAGTCACAGATACACACTGAGACCCTGGCTTTCAAAATAAAACTAGAAAATTCATCTAGCAGATTGTGATGGCTTTAGAATGCAAGTTCTATGAGGGCATGGAGTCTGCCTGTCTGATTTCCTGATCTACCTCTAGTGCCTCAAAAAGTGGCATCCTTTAATGGGCATCTAAGAACTCCATTTTCCACTAAAATTTTTATTTTATTAATAATCTATATGTAAATACATTCCTTTCTCATATTTCATGAAATATATTTAGACTCTGTCCATCCCCCGCTACCCCTCCAACTTTCTCTTTCTTCTTTGTCTTGTTCTTACTCTTATTTATTTTAATAGCACACTGAATCCTATTAGTTCTAGCCATGCATGCATAGATATAGGATACCATCTAATGGAGCACATGCAACCTATCATGGGCCATATCCCTATAGATAACTAATTTACTTCCCCCGGCAGCTATAACTGCCAATGGCAGCTTCTTGGCTGGTGGGGACCTCATGAGCTCCTTCCTTGTCTATGCTGAAGTGTTGACTGAGTTGATCTTATACAAATCTTTTGATGACAAAAGCCTCCTGTTATTTTATGAGTGCAGTTGTCCTTTCATGTCCTGAAGACACCTTCCCTGTCCTCTGATCCTGATATCTTTCTAATTCCTTAATGTTACCTGAGTTCTGGGAAAGTTGTGGTATAGATGTCCCATTTAGGACCAAGAAACACTTCTTTATTTTAATCGAAATGCCTCTTAATGTGCTTTCATTGATAGCTGATGAACACCTTGAAGGCAAGAATTATGTGTGCTTGTGACAGAAACAGAGGGAAAATCACCAATGAAGGTATATTCAATTAAATGTCCAGAAAATGGTCAACTTTACAGGTCCCCAAAGGATCTGTGTGTGTTAAGAGCATGTGTAAGCTGAAACTCTGGCAGATGCATTGGGCCTTTTTTCAACTGAGGCTCTCATTTTCCTTTTGGTTGTACATGAAAGGCTTAGGGATGCTGTATTTTAGACTCTAAGCAAAAAATAAAATTGTTCAAGTCATCAGTGGAAACCAAGTTTCATGTTACTGCATTTCCTACAATCTCTATCTGAACAAACTACTCATGAGTACTTTCTTCCCCATTTGAATACTACTTCACAGTTCCTGATAGACCATGACTTCTTGAAAGTATTTGCTATGAAATAGTAACAACATAAGACGAAGTGGTACCTGCATATTTTTAGAGTATTTTTGTGCCTATAACCCTTTCATTATATCTTTCCACAGTCAGCTCTAAATGTTCCATCAAACAGAAAATACTAAGAGGCTTCACATAAAATGTTTCGGTTGTGTTCTTTGGAAATTAGTTCCCTGGGAGGCTGGCTACTTCTGGTTATCAACAGTTTGCGTTCTGCTATATTTTTTGGCTAGTGGATTAGAAAAGCCAGTACAAAGCACACATTTCAATACTACCACACTGGCAAAGAGTACCAAGCAAACATTGTGCTTGGCAAAAGGGGAACTTTTAAATGCCATCGATAAATACACTCATCTTCACTCACAGTAACTAAAACTGAGAAAAATACCCAGGCCACGAAGCCCTGTCTGCATCCTTTTCAGATCATTATTTATTCTTTTGGCTGTCTCTCATGGCAGTTCCATTTTATTGGCTGAGTCAAACATCTTTTTTGTCTTCATTCCAGAATCAGTAGTATATCCTACTCTTTCATTCTTTCTAACCAAACAGAGTGACAAGAGTTAGAACGATACTGATAAAAAATGAATGGCAGATGCCATGCTCAATGTTTTTTATAAGTGTGGTTCGATTTTTGTATTGTTTTGTGTCTTGAAATGATTATGTCTCCTGAGGCTAAATGAAATAATAAAGAAGCAAAAAATGCTGAGACACCAGTTTCATTGTGATGGAATCAATGCTGGGCACTTTTCAGCCAATTGTGTGTCGGTCTGTCTGTCTCTCTGTCTGTATGTGTGTGTGGTTCAGTTCTTTCTTTTTTTAATATATAAAGGTCAGTCCATCATGGAAATATGAACACTGGGAATACTTCCAAAAGGTTTGGCTTCTAAGCTGCTGTTGTCCTCACATCCAATAATTTAGAAAAATTTCCAAGAATTGATTAAAAACCAATGGCAGAACCTGTAAGCAACTTCCTCTAGACTGTTCTGCCCTAATGTAATGCTTAATGAACACGACTCCACCTGACGTTGGTATAAAAAGTCAAAGCAGGCCTTCTTTATAAACCTGTAAGTTGTGACTGGGGAAGAGCTGGATCATACTTCTGTGTTTTCTCTTTCAGGGTATGTGATGACTTAGGGTGGAGATTTATCTTGGTCCCTGACTAGTCTGAGGGCATTTTTACCATGATTCTTAATGTCAAGAGGAATGCTGACAGGTGACATTAAGCTATTAATTAATTAATTAATTATTTAATTTTTGAGACAGGATTTTTCTGTGTAGCTTTGGAGCCTGTCTTGGAACTCACTCTGTAGACCAGGCTGGCCTCGAACTCACAGAGACCTGCCTGCCTCTGTCTCCTGAGTGCTGGGATTAAATGCATGCACCACCATTGTCCGGCTATTAAGCTATTATTTTAGAAACCACCCGTGGAGACATCCCATGTACTGAAACATGATCCTATAACTCTTGTATGCTTAAGGCCTGCAAACCCATGTTCTACACCCGGCTGGAGATGCAGTCAAACACCTTTGAACCACATCAGTGGTGTGCTACCAATAGCTTAATGGTTGAGTCTGGGAAAACATTTACTAGGTGTCTCTGTTCTAGAAGTTTCTCAGATTCATATCCTTATTCTCACAAGAATCCCCCTCCCCACCTACACCCCATTCACACCTGTCTGTTTTGTTTGATTTCTTTTTAATTTTTATTTTTTTGATATATTGTCTTACTTTGTTGTTAGGCATGCCTGAAACTTACTGTGTAGTTCAGACTGAGCTCCAGTCTTTCTGATCATCAACCTCAGTCTTCTGAGGGTGGCCGTTACAAGTGAGCACTCCCACATCTGATTTCCCTTTACATTTTTTAAAGTAATAGTGTAGCTAGAGTTTTCCTGCCTTGTCCACAGTCAGGACAAATCTTTGTCACCTGCCAGTCCCACAGCCACTCAGACCCAACCAAGTAAACACAGAGACTTATATTGCTAACAAACTGTATGGCCGTGGCAGGCTTCTTGCTAACTGTTCTTATAGCTTAAATTAATCCATTTCCATAAATCTATATCTTGTCACGTGGCTTACCAGAGTCTTCACATGGTGCTTGTCATGGCGGCAGCTGGTAGTGACTCCCCCACCCCCCTTTATCCAAACAAGTTTACATTTGTACCTCTTAGGGCATTCCTTTAGAGGGGTCTCACCCTCAAAGTATTTTTCCTGTTGTGACATACTCAATTTCTCCTTAATGGTGTCAACCTCTTTAGCATTCACATCCTGTATGTGCACACTGCTTTGTCCAGTTCCAAACTGCACGTCTTTCCTCTTCCTGTATTGCACTTTCACTATAAAGTGGGCTAAAAGCTGGAAGGAGCCACAAATCAGTAGCCTGAATGTTATCATGTTTTGAAGTTCTCTCCACTACATAAATGAGTTCATTACATTTGAATTCATCGTATTTTAAACTTTCCAGATGTGGATAAAGGCAACCAGAACATGAATTTCCTTCTGAAAGTGGCACACAACAAATACACAAGTGACTAACTTCAGCTAACAAAATGAATGGCCGTTTCTCAAGCTTCAGAAAGGGACCAAAATGAATAAGGGACCTGTACAATACTGATAAGATCTGGGAACTTAAGAGTCAAATCAGAATTTGTACTTCTTTGTTGTGGTAATAAACCTGACCAAGCAGCATTACTGAGATGGAAACAAGTTCATGGAATTTTATCTCATCAAAATTAAGAAATACCACCATTAAAAGGATTTTAGAAAAAAAAAAAAAAGGATTTTAGAGCCAGGCGCTGGTGTACACGCCTTTAATTCCAGCACTCGGGAGGCAGAGGCAGGCAGATCTCTGTGAGTTCAAGGCCAGCCTGGGCTACAGAGTGAGTTCCAGGAAAGGCACAAAGCTACACAGAGAAACCCTGTCTCAAAAAAAAAAAAAAAAGGATTTTAATAGTTGCATTTATGATTCCTTTAACAATGACTGGTTAATTCTCAGTTTCAGCTAAAAGACACTCTTAGCCCTATTTTTCTAAAGCCTTGCTTGTGACTCTGAAAGGGGAGCAGGGCTTAATATAGGCTTCCAGTCCATGTGAAGAGAAAGATTTGAAACTGCTGATAGGGTACTTTTGCACCATTCAGAACACGTGGTAGGAAAGGTCAATTTCCTCCTCATTCAGAACAAGCCAGTGGCTGTGAAGAATTTTCCATCAGAGATCAGAAGGTCTATACACTATGGCTGAGTGAAGTTAATAAACAAAATTTCTTAGTACCTACCAAGGTGCAGCCATGATGTGCCATGATCACCTGTAAGGTCATCTTGAAACTTGTATAGACTTTTAAAGGGAAGGGGCCAATCCTCTCCTACATCCATGTTTGCTTTCCTGTGTGTGCTGTTTCTCTTTGAAGGAACATATGTGCATAGGAGCCTCAGGGCAATGGTACTGGTAAAACTGTGCCAGCTTGGAAATCTGGAAGGAGACTGGTTTTAATTATCTGAGTGAGAGGTTATTATTTGAATTACTATCCATTTCTCTAAATCCACAGCCTCTTGATCTCTAGGTTTGCAGCATGTCTGTGGCCATTCATTATTCTTTGGGTGTTCTTAAATTATAAACACAGAGGAGAGCCAACTGGAGAGTCCCAGGGACCCAACTGGCTCATGGGAAAATTTTGCTGTACAACTGCCATTCATATAGCTCAATCATAAATCACAAGTTTAACCACATGCCTGCAAAGATTAGGAAAGGAGAGACTGGAACTCTTTTACTCTGTTCTATGGTCAGTATTTGTAGGGCCAAATGGTCTCTTCTGCCACTTTACCAAATGGTAGTAGAATATGGAAACTCAATATATCTTGATTATCTCAGTGTATACTTGGAAACCAAGAAACTGTACAGTTGAAATTAAGAACACTTGCTAGTTATTTTCAAAGAGTGAAAAATATAAAATTGTGAAGAGTAATTATATCTACTTAGGCTTTCATATCTTAAAACAAAACAAGACAAAATGAAACAAAACCCACCACAGACTCTCAGATAATAGTGGAGGAGACTGTTTGTCAGTCCTGACAATTCTAGGCCTTTATCTACTTTCTCATAAATGAAAAGGGCCATTGGTAAGTTTGTTTAAATTGTAAATGTAAATACCATGAAAAACAGATGGTGTGAAATCTAATGCTTTTCTTTCTTTCTTTTTTTCAGTTTTCATGTTAGTGATAGAGCGTGCCTGTGTGTACTTGAGTGTTTGAACGAATAATGGAAGTAAATGAAGTATCAATTACTGGTTAATCTTTGTAACTAGAATTCCCCACTCCTATATGGTTTGCATGACTAGCTGGGAATGGGATTAATCAGGGCCTGAAGATTCCGGGAGACACTTAGAGCTCTGTAAAACTGTGACAACCCTCATTCTGCCTAGAGACATTATTCAAAAGCCTTTTGGTTGCCTTTGTGCTTGTTGCAGCTTTGGTTGTCTTTTAGTTCATTATTACGCTGAACAAATAAATTCACATCTTCCACCCTAATGACACGTGAGATTTCCAAGAACTCATCCGTAATGACATTGTAGGCAACGTTAAAGGCTGTTTCACCAACCTTCCTTAGACCACCCACTCTTTTCTAAGATTACTGACAAGGTCCATTTTCCAGTGAAGGGACATGGTAAACTGAATTGAGAAACCTCAGCTATTTAGATCCCCCTCATCACAGGTATCTGCAACTAGAGTAATACCAAAGCAGGGCCCTGTTGCTGAATACTTCAAGGGTAATTGAGAGAGGAAACAGTTCGATTCTTGGAAGTCCTGATTGCAGGTTTATAGGCATAAGGGCCACCCGTGTTTTTACCATTATTACTTATGCTGTTGAACGGGCATGCAAGCTTTTGGTATCTTAGCTTTTCAAAGAAATTACGTTTCAGGGCCTTTTTTTCTCACAATGTTTCTCTCTTGCCCCCGCCCCATGAGCTAAGGGGGTAGGAAGGGACACAATGGGAAAAGGGAGTTGTCAGGAGTTAAAGAATGATAAAAGAGTTTAGGTGGCGTAAACATCACAATATATCAGGTACATGGAAGAAACCGGCAAACAATTTGAAACATTTAAAAACTTCGGGTCAGAGAGTTAAATGGAAAAACATGACAATATTCACTCATTAATCTAATGAATGTTTATTGAGATGCTTGTGTTCTGGCCCTGGAAGAATTTACCAAAATACTGTTATAAGAGACAAGTAATGATGAGGGGCCTTTTAGAGAAGTAGACCTTTGAGGCTGGTTTCCCGTTCTGACAAGGTAGGCATTGAGAAGTAGCAGAGTGGGATACTATTGAACGTCCAAAGCAGCATTTGGAGAATACTCAGGGGGATAATATTTGATAGCGTTAATTATCTTGGTAACACATTAAAGTGTGTGTGTGTGTGTGTGTGTGTGTGTGTGTGTGTGTGTGTGTGTGCTCGTGTGTATCTTATACAGCTAGACAGAGCTGCTGTGTGTTCATGACTGCAATGGCCATGTCACATCCAGGAGACAGTGCTTCCTCCTGCTCCTCTCCATCTGCTTTGTCTGAACATCTTTCTATTTCCTTTGACGTGCTGGTCCCTGGGACTTAGAGGGGCTCATGCAGACATCTTATTTGGAGCTGACCACCCAAGAGTCACTTATTCTTTGTCTCTGCATGAACCATTATCCCCTGCACAAAGAAGTTTTTCTGACCCCAGCTGAGTCTTGCGGGTCTGTTTATAAACATAAGCATACAGGAGGCAGTTTGGCTGCAGTAGTGTGTTTTTCCTTAGAGTCTGGAATTCCCTCCTCTCTTTTCCAGTTACAGATTTTTCAAACAAACTTACAGTTCTGGCTATTCCCTTCTGTGTTATCACTGTGTCTGGTGATGGGGGAATGCCTTTTTGTATGCTGTGAAGATATGTTGCTCTGACTGGTTGATAAATAAAGCTGTTTGGCCAATGGTGAGGCAGAATAGGGTTAGGCAGGACATTCTAACTAGAGAGGAGGACAGAGAAAGGCAGAGCAGAGGACAGGCTGCCAGCTGCCGCCATGAGAAGCAAGATGTAAAGATACCAGTAAGTCAGGAGCCATGTGGCAAAGTATAGATTTATAGAAATGGGGTAATTTAAGATGTAAGATCTAGCTAGCGAGAAGCCTGAGCCAGTAGGCCATACAGTTTGTAATTAATATAAGCCTCTGTGTGTTCATTTGGGTCTGAGTGGCTGCGGGACTATGAGGCCATGGGAGTTGGGAGGGCACAGGTAAACTTTCAACTACAGTCCGGCATATGGTAAATGGTCAATAAATGGTTACTTGATGATTTTTTTTTTTATCATGATCACTTTTCAACTCATGAGAAAAGATGATTGAAATATACAGTGTATTAATGTATTAATTGCCATGTAGTCTAGGATAGACTGGATGTTCCAATTTCACCAGTGTGACGTCAGAAGCTGAGCAGCTGCAAAGACAAACATGTCATAACACAAAAATTTACCAGTTAGACAAGATAATCCTTCACAGCTATCCTCAGATACCTGAATGACTTTTACCACTAAACCCCTGAACAACATTCAAAGCAGAAAGGTGGGTTTTTCAAGTAGTCAATAAGATTGGCATCTGAGATATGGATATTTCCTGAGCTTTTGAGGCAGACGTCACATCTGTTTTGTGGAAAGGCAGGCCTCATATCCTGTATAACTTCTGAGTCAAGGTGTTATTAGTTAGAATTCAACCTGATCTGCTAACTGGGGATGGTAAAAGGGCTCTATAAGATGAACTCTTGGCTTAAGAAATGATAGTGCACTGAAAGAGAAAAAAAGAGTGCATGTCACAGTATTCTGGTGGTGACCCTAGTGAAACAAGCCCAAATTGCTCTTTAGGGAACTTGAGTTGTGTTTAGGCAAGACTTAGTGATAACACCAGCATACACTGAAAACAAGTGAGGCATGCTCACTGCTAATGGCATTTCTCCCTATTGAAGAACAATTTTCTAAATATATATCAAACCCCCAAATATAATGGACTAATAGAATCCAAGTGGAAAATACCACAGATTTTTAGTGTATTTTCATTGCAATATTTACCTAGCCTTTCAATATTTCTTCTCCATCCAGTAGACACTTAACTTTAAAAAAATTATCTGGAGCGATCATGATGGCCAAAGACTGACACATTTGGTAGCTTCTCTTTGATAATGTTGACGTGGTAAGCAGTTTCATTGTACTACCTTTTCTCTTAAACTACCCAATCTTTTTTTTAACTTGAATTCTCTTGAAAGCCAACTATCTGGAAGGCATTGTCTAATTGTGAACAAATGCTGAAACTTTGAGAAGTCAATGAGTCTCGAAGTGAGTAGGTTTTACTCACTAATATCCTTATTCTCAGATCTTGACAAGAATTGAATTACCCGAAATTAATGCTCCAAGGTAATTAAGAGTTCCGTTGGGTTAAGTGACAGCTGTCAAAGCAATACAGGTTGAAAAGTTGTTTGAGGATAATACATTTACAGTTGATACACTACTTCCCCTCAAAGTCCTTCTAGGTGCTAAGGGTGAAGCTCTCCAATTGTTTCCTCTCTTCCTTCCATATTAATTTAATTTAACTCTAAAGGTTCAGGTGAAGGGGGAACAATTTGACATTTCACTTCTTCTAACTGACTGATATTATTTTCTTCTCCATCAGGTTACACAACTTCTCCCATATTCTAATACTCTAAGACACTAATGGATGGCAAAACATTGAAGATTCTCTCAACTATTTGTAGTTAGAGTTAGGGTGTATTCAACTCCATGATTATTCATCCATAATTCTGAAATCCATACATTTCTGAAAAATGGAATATTTTAATTATTTACTGTATAAATTGACATGTTAACACCTGACCTGGATAAATACAAGGCTATCTATTATGTTTAATAATATTAATTGCATTGCACCATATTCAGTGGCACAGAATGCTAATATATTTAATTAAGGACACTGTCGCAGATTCTCGGTGGTATTATAAAATCCATCAAATATAATTTCCTTTAAAATGCAAAGTTATGAATTCAACAATCTCATGGGAAGTGTCTGGATGAGGAACTAAGTCCTGGATCAACTTGTAATGTTTTATTCACTTACCTGCCAATTTAAATCCAAAGTCCTAAGGTCCATGGAGGCAACAGAACCTTGGGTCTAACTTTAAAGGGACAATAGCAGCAGTGAGCTGCATGTTGTGACTTTAATATTTATTTGTTTATTGCTTGCTTGCTTTTCCATGTCCCTATCCAAATAGCACCCACCTCAGGCAAGATTATTAAAAATGGAACTGAGTCTGATTGCCAACATATTGCTTTATTTCTTGGTGGAAGTAAATTAAGGCTTTCTAGAGTCATACAGCACGCAGTGATTTGAACATTAGAGTTAAAGAGAAACAAACAAACAAACAAAGAACAGCAACAACAAATGAGCATTCAATTTAGCCGAGACAGGAAGGAAGCCATGTTTTAAAACAGATACATTTCTTAATGAGGCCTTTTGCTTGGCCTCAAGAAAATCCACTGAGCTGTTCCCAGGAACCTTTGTCACAGATCCATACCCCTACCCTGATGGAGAGCAGAATGGGTGAAGAGGATGGGGAAGGGATAAACTGGGAAAGACACATGTTCTGGGCAGCCAGCGAGTATGAAATGTCCCCTGGGTCTCACATGAAAGACAGTTCAGGTGATGTACTCAGTGATGATAAGAGTTACTAAAAATGGCTCAGGGAACCACTTTGGATCCCCCTGCCCATTCTTGGGAGTAGTAAACCAAATCCTTTGGAATGTTCCAGTATCAAGGGTTCCAGACAACCCACAGTGACTCTTCAACTCAAACTTTAAGCAGAGCCACAAGTCAAGAGGGCAGAGGGGTGCTATGCTGAAGTTCTATGATTCTAAACTCAATGGCTGTCACTAGGTCCTGTCCCCAGCCAAAACTTTTTTTTCCCTTATGACATCATATCCTGCTCACCCATCTGTGCTGGTGACAGTGTGACCTGAACAGAGGCTGGGGTTCGCAGGATGAATGACGGAACCTCCTGAAGAGTTGCCAGCTCATCACGTAACGTCTCCTTCCCAACACAAGACAATAGTACACACCGGAGCCTACAGCCAGAGTGCAGTTGTCGAGCAGTGTATAATAAGCTTGGTCTGGAGCAAATGTAGCAAGCTTGGCTTGGAGAGGCAGAGGCTCTGGGGCCGGGGGATAGACACCTTGAGAAGAAGGTGGGTGAACTCTTTCAACAGTGATGGAGAAGGAAAGTGGCCAGAGAATAAATTGGGGAAAGTACTGGGTTTACTAACAAAGGACAACTGGAGTTCATGAAAAAAAAAAAGTGACAGGATTTCTTCTGACTATCTGATTCTTTAAAAATGAACCTAGTAAATTGCTGTCTATTCAGAAGGGACCATTTGAAAGTCCATCAACTTAAAATTCAAATTTTGAAATGATTCTCATGTTCTGTCTCAATGCTTTGGTGGGTGGACCAGCATCTGGCTTATCAGTGTGCTCCCTCCTCTGTGTGCCTGGCACTTCTGAGTGAACAATACTGAAACACCTGCAAGCCTGTTTTACATTATTTAGTGGAAAACATGAAGACAGCAGGCAAGGTGTTTGTACAATTAGACACTTATAAGCTTAACCCCAACGGGCCTCATCTGATGGAGGAAATAAATAGATGAGAGGAGTCAAGATAAAATGCGAATGACAAAGGACCAAGGTGTCTGTCTCTGCCGGGCTGCAGGACAGATGTGCCTGAAGCATAGCATATGTGCACCGAGAAGGGTTAGAAACACCTTGAAGGATGTGGGTTCCCTTGGACCTCACTTGTTAATTAAAAATTATAAGGGTCTTTACTTGGGTTTGAAAAATGCTCAAAGGATGCAAGCTGACAGGGAGATACAGGCTTCCTGTCACGGTGCACTCTCCTGCCTGCCTGGGCTGGATGTGGTGGTGTGAAAGAATGCTACAGCGCATGTGCATGGAAGTCGAAGCATCCCACATGGCAGAAGACGTGCAAAAGGCTAGCCCACCAAACAGAGTTGTGTTAGTTCTCAGAGGAGAGTAAAAGGATCTCTGCATAGGACCTTACGTGCATCCAGGACCCTACGTGCACCCAGAACCCTATGTGCACCCAGGATCCTATGTGCATCCAGGACCCCATGTGCACCCTGGACCCCATGTGCACTAACGGTTACCCCACAGAACCTCCTGAAAGCACAGCTCATCCACACAACCAGTTCTCTCTGAAGTGCTCTCTGTGTGCTTGACACCAAGTTCTTTATGCAAAATTCTGCTTATCGGCATCACTATTCTCTCAACTCTAAAAGGGGCATGAGGCTCGCCCCCTACCTCTGGCATCTGGTGGTGGGAAGCCGAAGGCCGGAAAGGTGAGGTGTTTTTAGACCAAGGTCACACAGCTAGTTAGTGGCAGAGCTGGGAGAGAAAACATGTCTCCTCTGACGCCGTGTGATTTGCCATAATGCATTCGCACAGGGAAGCCCTTCGCACATATGAAGTGTTAACGTTACTTTAACCCCAATTTTGCTTGGTGTGGGATTTAGGCGTGGGGCTTATGCCTACCAAATAGTTTAAGTGGCAGCTTCAGAGGGCGTATTCTGATGCTTAATGCTGCAGCTGTTGCAGGCTTGGAAGGTGAGGGTGTGGAACTTTGGGGGAATGGCTTGTGTACAGGAGGGGGAAGGAAAGATGGGGCAAGGTGCGTTTCAGAAGACACAGTGACCAGCCTGCCGAGATGCATCCTTTGTGAGAGGATACGTCTACAAACAAACCGACCAGAACCAGTTTACCGTGGTAGAAATTTGGTTTTCCTCCTTCTTTGACCTCGTTTGCTCGTAAGAAATAAAAAGCCAGACTCCTAAGAACGTTCCCGGAAGAAACAGGGGCTATGAGTGGGTGTGGGTGCTTACGTGGGCTGCGTTTACAGAGCATTGGTTCACGTTGCTGTGAAAGCATGCCCGACGGAAGCTGTCCCTTCAGAAGAAAGCAGGGTTGGTATGCTCAATGACACAGCGCTTGCAGTGGCGTTTCACAAACCTCAGGGCCTCCACTGAAGCTTCACAGTCCTGGACGTTCAGCATCTGCAGGTCGAAGCAGTTGGCGGCCACGATCTGCAGGCCTTGGCCCGTGATGCTCTCGCAGGACTTGAGGCTTAACCTCTTGAGATTGAAGCAGTTCAAAGCCAGGGATTCAAGGCCCGTGTCAGAGACCAGAGGACATTTGCCAATGTCCAGAGACTTAAGTTTTGTGCAGTTCTTGGCCAGGTACTCCACGCCATGGTCCGTGATGCCCTCGCAGCCCCTCGCATTGAGGTAGCGTAATTTGCTACAATACTTAGCCACATAACGAATGCCCACATCCGTGATGCGGCCGCAGTGGGCGATGCTGAGGTACCGCAGGCGGGACTCCAGCTTAGCGATCTCCCGCAGGCCAAAGTCGCTGACAAAGCGGCAGTCACTGACACTCAGCTCCTTGATGGACGTGCAGTAGATCACCAGGTAGCGGAGGCCCTCATCAGTGAGGCGGACACAGCGGCGCAGATAGAGGTGTGTGAGCTGCGTGCAGTGAGCTGCGATGGTGTGCAAGCCTTCGTCTTCCAGCACGAAGCAGTCCGTCATATCAAGGTATCGGATGGAAATCTGTTTGCCATGCAAGGGGGACAGTTTAATGGAGGCCTCCCGGGTCAAGCTGATGCAAGTAACTTTGGAGCACCCTGCATAAAGACACAGAACACATGCTCAGATCAACTTGCCAGAGTGGCGGGAGCCGTAAGTGATTCTTAGCCCTCTCTCTAGCCCAATCCAGGGGCTAACTCTTATGGTCTTGACCTCTAAAGAGAACTGTTTTAGGAATGATTTCCTGTTTGTTGGGTTATTTGGCAATTTTGCTGAATTTTGGGCTTAGGGGATTTGCAGACTTTAAAATTGGAAATACCAAGATTAGACTTTGAAATACCAACGTGCCTTGGGGCGAACCACACTATATAATTTCTTGGTCATAAAATGGGCACAGGCCCTTGCCTGCAGGGAAGCTGTAATGGAGTGAGACCATGTGCCTACATATCTGGCTGTGACCCTACGAGGCTCAGGACGTCCCTAAAGGTCTGGTAGTGCTCTGGTAGCTTCTTCGTTCAAAGAAATGAAGTGAAAGAGGGGAACAGGGAGAGAGCACGTGGAACTTGCTGGGGGCAGACCCTGCTGGGTTCCCAGGGCTGAGAGTTGACAATTACTGTGGGACCACTTTCCACTGCTTCAGCCATGAGGCCAAACTTTCTGCATCTCAGTGCTATGGATGAGTGCCTGGCAATCCCATCCTTTAGGAGTAGGATGACACAAAGTGAAGCAAAAGATAAAATATTTTGAAAATTATGGGATAGTTCTGTCATTATTACTCTAAGAAAATCAATGTCTGGGATTTGATTCAACAGGTGCTGATAGGCGACGGCAATGCCTTCTAAATTACTGTCCTGGCCTGTCTACCTGTCTCCCTCTTTTGCTCTGCCCTCATCCCCTTCAGTGATTCCATACAGCTGTAATCGGATGCCTAGAAACGGCACTCAAATCACCTGTGCTCAGAGTCTTTAGACGGTACCCACTGTGTGCCAAGTATAAAATCTGGTCTAGCATCATCCAAGGGCTTCCTTGTGCTCTTACCACTGACCCCACCATTGTCATTTCCCAGACACCACCCCTGCCCTGCTTGGTATCCTCTGTGCCTGTATTATGGAAGAGTCTTCCTCAGATAGCTCTAGGAACCACTTTCAACTTTCTTAGGTCCCCGAGATAATATTAATTTCATGGAAAACTTTTTCCTGGACTGCCATGTATGAGCTAGCATCCCTGACTATATACCCTTTATTTTAAGCATTTTTATCAGTTGGTAGTGTTGCATGTTTATCTGTTCAGTTATTCGTTTGCTGTCTCCTTACTCATTTGCTGTCTCCTTACTCTGGAATGCAAGCACTGAAGGAAAGCACTCAGGTAGGTTGATCACCATACCCCTTGTATTCAGTTTATAGCTGGCACTCAGTAAATGTCTGTTGAATGAATGAATGAGGGAGGGAAGAAATGATTTGCAGAGGAACGCCTCCAAAATAGATCAGATGGGAGAACTGAACTTCCAACATTTACATGTCTTCAGACTTTGGCCGTAGCTCAAGTAGATCTGCATTAAAAAATAGTTGTTTATTTTATAGTTAATGGGAATGACTTTTATTTGTGTTGACTTCGAAGTTTATAAAGTACTGTGAGGAATATTTTTTATCTGATTCTTCATACTTTTATAGACAAGGGTAGTAATGTCCAAGAAAATATTTTTGGATAACTCCAAGACATCATTCTTAATCCCCTAAAACTATGTATAAAATTACATATATTTATATTGTAAGTTTAATTATTATATTGCATATAATAATGAAATACTCATTAAATATCACTTTATAAAAACATATATAGCCAACTTCTATTATATAAATAGTCAATACCCATTAATATAAACTATAGAAATTATATTTAGAGTCTCTCCCATTTTACTACATATTTTTCTCCCTACTCTTATCAAATCCCTATTGCAAGTGCACAACCAGGCACCTCACTTCAGATGCCCCCAAATTTTGGCTAGTCAATGCAATATCCTAAGGCTTGTGAGTGGCACAATGACATTGCTATTGGGGACTTTTCTACCACCTCCTGGCAGGCTGTCCAGGAAACTCTGATAAAGCATAGGTCCTGGGAATCACAGGGTTCCAATGTCATGTGCTCCAAGGCAGAATTTTAAGGTGTGAAGCACATCACCAATCATGGAAAAAAGACGCGGCTCCCCTCTGTGGGGCGACATGGGTTTCTGGGAGGTGGTTCACTCTGAGATCATCCATTCCCATTTTTTATTTGTTTCTTTCTTTCTGATGACTGTAATCCTGCATGTTTTGAATTTTTCTTCCGATCTGTGTTGTCTGTGGAGGCATTCTTGTTTTCTTGTATTAAATAATAAATTTGGGTTCTAGTTTCCTTTCTACATTCTTAATAACAAGTGAAATCTGCTGTGAGCCAGGAAAGATACACTATTTAGGTCAAAGTCTATCTGAAAAATAGGAGTTTCAAATTTAAGAAAATATTAGTTTAGTACAGTTTCAGTAAATGATTTCAATATGCTTGTATGACTTTCTATCAGTAAATTTTAATGTTATGGCTATCTGTAATTCTTATGGAATTGTTGAGTTTGTATTGGAAAGAAAATAAATTTTTTCATGGTTCAGTAATACTAATGGATAATTTACGCATTCCTGTTTTACAGACATGAAAGGACTCTAAGAAATCATTCATTTATACTTTAATTTTAAAAGATGTGGCATGTACCTTATGTGCCTTCTACACACAGACTAGAGCAAGTTCCATAATTGTTCGAGGTTTCAATAACAGGAGGGAGGTAAGGATGAGTATGATGTGGCAGAATTGTGGGTTACACAGGGATTTTCAGTGGATGTGCCGTCAAGAGGCACACATGCAGACACTTGTGAATGAGCTTTTTGACATGGCTGTATTTAAGGAGATCATTGAAGAGAAACAACTTGGATTCACAGACATGAAGTACCCGTATTCAAACAAAGGAAGCCAAATTTGAGAGGCCAGAACTCACTTGGTATTTGGAGGAGCAAGGAATGTTCATGGGGTAGATCTGGAAAGCTTTAACAGAAAAATAAGAAATGGTTGGCTAGGGCCAGAACATGGGGGACTGCCCCAAAGTCCAAGATAAAGGGTGTGAGTGGGGTGAACATTATTAAACCAAGGTGAGCAACAGTGGTTAAGAAAGTATTGATTCTAGCCCTCACAAATCTTCTCTGAATCATGACTTACTTTCATTTGGGGTAGGGGGGCATCTTCACTTTCTCTAGAATGCAAGGTAGCCCCATCAGTGAAGACCAATGACTAACTTTTAAGATTGTTGATAAAAGTATTATTGTTGCTGTTTGTTGAGCGTCTGTTCATGGTTCTCAGTGGAGTGCGTGCAATGACCTAATATAATGAACTCAGTGATGCCTCAGCTCCCCTCTTTTTAGTCAGGAGATTCTGACTGCTGTTTTACAGCTTCAACGATATTGCTCGGTATACTAACCAGTAGAAATTTGAACTCTTTCAAGATGTCCATTTCAGGCTTTGGAACTTCTATTTCCACTTAAATACAAGATCCCAAAATACAAAATAAAAATCCCTTGTTTTTGTCTATAAAAAAAAAGCTCATGACTTGAGAGAAAAGGACCTGGAAATACGCAAGTAGCAGAGTGTAAATTCAATGATGTTTTAGTTTTCTATGTTCGTGATGCAGACACCAAGAAGAAATCCTTGGCTCACTAGACATAATGTGCGGAAGGCTATGCTAATGCGAGATTCCACCTGAGAAATGGAAAATCGATTAAGAGAATTGCTGGGAAGGTTTGGGATGGGAGCAGGAAAGGGACTAGTATGGAACCCATATAGGTAGGCATTCATTACTGAATGAAGAAGTATTTTGTGTTTGGAGATCTGCAGATAGTTTTGTTAGGAATGGGATTTGAATCTTGGAAGGACAACTCATTTGGGGCCTTACACGAGCTATGGACAAAAATGAGTCTTTCCTGTAAGTCTTAAATAAGAATAATTGGAGATTAATTGACTTACAACTTGAAAAAATTTCTTCCAGAAGTTGAATGTGTGGAGTGTGGATTGAAGTGTTGAAAAGAGCAGTTGATGAAGTGCTCCTGTAGGCAGGCAGGTAGAGGAGAGGGCATGAACTCCAGGGACTGGGAAATTAGAATAGCCTAGATAGGATGCTGCTGATTAGAAAGATCGATTTGGGAGGAAAAAAATGGGTGGTTCTCAGGTGTGCTGTTGGAGACAGACCCTTTGAAGTGACTTTATTTGCAACAATTACATTTCAATGTTCAAAATTAGTTGGTTAATATATCCTAGTTATGTTTAAAATAGTAATAAAAGGTAATTTGCAATAATAGCAAGATACTATATCTTGCTATGCTAATTACCAGAGATTTGGAAATGTAACATTAAACATTAGCCTTTTCTACCTTGCTAAATATAGCATAGGTAATCCCATGTTATATAGAGCAATGGTTCCCAACCTTCCTAATGCTGTGACCCTTTAATACAGTTCCTCATGTTGTGGTGACTTCCAACCATAACATTATTTTGTTGTTACTTCATAACTGTAATTTTGCTACTGTTTTGAATTATAATATAAATATTTCATGTCAAGAAGCTACAAAAATATGTATAAACATGAAAATGACATGAAGTAGAGGACAGCTAGCAAGACTTTTAGTAACAGTTAGTCCAGTGGTACAGCAAGCTTACTCAGGCCAGAAGGCTCAATAATCCCGGTCCCAAACAGCCAAAGTGGCTTCAGTCATTTCAGAATCTCAAAAGGCCCTCAAACGACAGAATATAATTACTTGCATTCTATGAAGAACACCTGGAAACATGCCCTGACAAAGTTGGAGATTCTAAACAAGTCATCTTCTAGTCTGAGAAAACACAAGGAACTATTTGTGAAATGCTCAGATGGCAAGAATGGGAAAGAGTTTGTCATCTTTATTTCTTTGCTAAAGAGAAAACACATCAAGTTGTAGCTCCAAGGGCTAAGTGAATGGTCCCAAGTCTCAAGGCTCCATGTTCTCCAGAGTTCCTTGGAGGAAGGATTTAAGAAGGCCTCCTTGTTTCCCGCTTCTGTATGCCAATGGCTGCTCCTGACTAATCTAACCCAGTAACGATGGCTTTGTCCTGAAGCCAGCCCAAGCAGAAGAGCAGTAAGCAGCTTTCCAGCCAGGGAAAGAATCTGCAAAAATAATGGGCTGTCAGCTGAAATATTTTCAGATGTCGGCTCCTGAAAGACAGAACAAGCTGGAAGCTGTTTTACCTCCAATTTTTTTTTGAAGGGCTTCATTTACCTCAGATTCTTGTAAATCCCAAATTCTATGTATTTGCCCAACACAGTGGGTCTCACCTTTTGACCTTTCCCCAACCATTCCTGAGGTCACAACTCATCTTTTCATTTTTTTTTTTCAAAACTCTTTGACACAGCTTACACATTTCAGCCTCTGTAATGTTCATCTTTTGACTATACAGCAGATGAGATTTTAAAAGGGGGGCTGTTATTCAGGCTGGGTCCCCGTCTGGCGCCAAAGTATGACTCTGGGCTTTAATTCTTCCTGCCTAAGAGAGACTTTTAAGTAAAGCAATTATACTGAGATTTCCTTCCATTTTCAAAAGAATGAAAAGTCAGATTAAATGGACCCTGTCCTTGTACTATGTAGCCGAGAAATGCTTTAAAAGAGCCGTAAAATTAACCCAAAGGAGAATGGGGGCGGGAGCATCACTTGACCATGACAGACTTCCCTAGTGTTTAGAGAAAGACAAGCCATTGTGAGCACAGCTCCCAGGCCTGCATTTTATTCCTCATGGTGGACTGTCAGGTCAGGACATGGCATGAAGGGACATCGCTGTGGCTTTACCATGGTTCACAAGCTCTACTAACTCATAACAAATACAAAAGGCTAGTTTCTGAATGACCTGTTTCATTAGCTATTTCCTTCTATTTGTCTTAGTTAGATTTTTGGTTCCCATTATGCATGGTTGTTCTAGAGTATAAGGTTACATTTAAGGTTGACTGACCCAACCCAACCAAGGTGCCCACAGTTCCTTAAAGAGGCATATGTTCAATGCAGGGGCTGCTTCTGGCCTTGAGAGTTATGAGTCCACAGTGAGACCAGTTAGCCTCCCTACTATGCACTGTCCATCTCTGGTAGCTAGCAAGAAGATGCTGGGGGCTGGAGAGATGACTCAGTGGTTAAGAGCACACACTTCTGTTCCAGACGGCCTGAGTTTAGTTTCCAGCACCCATGATGGGCAGCCCACAACTGCCCTTAACTCCAACTCCAGTGGATGCAATGCCCTCTTGTGGACTCTATGAGCACCTGCACTCTTATGCACACACCTCTACACAGATACACAAATGCACACAATTTTAAAAACATGAAAAGAAATATTAATAAGAGAAGGGGACCCTCTATCAGCCGCCATGTCTCCACTACTCTGGGTCGTGCATTAAGAACACCAAGGTTTTGAGTTCAGTTTCCATTTACCTGACACATCCAGATGCTCCAGGTTGGGACAGAGGGACACCACATCAAAGACAGCTTCGTTGGAGATATTGTAACATCCTGAGACTTCCAGGCGCCTCAGTTCTGGGCAGCACTGTGCAATGGTGTAAAGTCCTCGGTCTGTGAGCCTCCGGCAGCCACTGACGATGACCGTCTCCAGCATGAGGCACACGTTGGGTGTGTCCTGACAAAGCCTACGGGTCAGTACTTTCAGGGCACGGTCCACATTGATGGTCTCGCCCGTGAGGCGGATAGTCCTCCAGAGGCGCGGGTCCCAGGCCAGGTTGTACCAGCGGCGGCACACCCGTGCACAGCGGCACAGCTGGTTGGTGGGCAGGAAGGAGAAGATCTGCACCATGGAGTGGTCCGGGAGCCGGTCTATGCTGGCTTGCTCTTTCTGGGGTCTGGAGGCCAACCGGATGAGTGGGTGAGTGAGGCGGGTCGGGGGTGGGGAGTGAACCATCGCCACTGTCTCCCCAGTGATGGAGGATGAAGAAGTGGAGGAGCCCCTTCCATTCTGAAATCCTGGCAAGGCTGGCGGACATATCAAGGCTGGGCTGGGTGTGCTCAATGTACGCATGCTCAAGTCAGAATCTGGCAAAGGACAGAGAACAAAGTGTTAAGTATGAGGGCTTTTTATAGAACCTTGAGCTGGAAGGAAAAGACAACATGGAGCAAAGGTTACACTCCCTCATGGTTTTCACTACTTGTTTTCTTCAGAGGCACAGGCAGCAATCTCCACCCTTCTCTAAAAGCTTCTTTTAATCCTCATTCTCCACAACAGGGTAGGCAAACGGCAACATTCACTTGTTAGGCCTGGACTAACAAGTATTTCATTATAGTGCCTCAGCCCTGCTAAGAGCATGCAAAACCTGTCATAAACAATACAGAGGGGAACAGGCATGGCTGCCACAATCTTGGCTCACATAAACAGACCAGTAAAGAGAACCCCTGTGCAGACCAGGGGCAAAGTCCCTCATTTCCCCATTCTCCCATCATCTCCCTCAATGCTGATCATGTGAAAGGCACACCTCCAAAGTTGCACTGTTTCCATCTTGGGAGAAACCTTATCAGTAATAGAACTGATTTACTTTCCTAGTATATATTGAAGAGGTCGTTGGTTGTACCGTATTTTACAACTGAGGGGGGCTTGTTTTGGAAGGGAGACTAGAGCTTGGGCATCGAAAGCATCTGCCCCTTTGCACTCACTGGTGCTGGCATGCGCTTGGATTCTGATGACAGTTTCCCAGAATAGGGGAACCATCAGGCTTTCTGTGTTAGGTCAGACTTCAGTCTTTGAAAGCTCCTTCTTCCTCTAACTAACTTTATTTCCTTTGCAGTTGAAAGCCCCATTCTGTTCTTTGAAACCAGAGAGATCACTTCATGAGGACACACATAGCTTCTAAGTTGCTGAGGGATTAAGAATCCTTCTGGGGACTAGAGAGATAGATCTTCAGTTAGGAACATGTACTGCTCATTCAGAGGACCTGAGTTCAGTTCCCAGCACCAATTTTAGGTGACTCACAATGACTTGTAACCCTAACTCCAGGGGGTCCTGGTACTTCCGTGGGTACCAGCACTCACATGCACAAACCCATACACAGACACAGACACATAATTAAAAACAAATCTAAAAAAACAGAATTCTTCAAAGAGAATGCTCAGTTTATTTCCCTTTCTCTATGTACAAGAATTTAGTCTCTCTCTCTCCCTCTCTCTCTCCAAATACACCTAGATAGTATATTTTATATAGACATTATTTACAAAATAATGAACTCAATATAGTTTATATAAATATGCATTTATAAGTTCACACCCATGCATGTTTATGGTGTGTAAAGATAGACACAGAGAAAATTTATTTCTAAAATACAAATTTCTTCAGCTGTAAAAATAAACGATTGGGCTAAATCATGTCTCAGTCATATCCACCTGTCACCATAGTTCTAAAGATTTAAGTCCTTTGCATATTCAAGGACAATGAACAGGAAGTCTTTAAGGAAAACTTTAAGCATAAACTCAATTATGGTTCTCAAAACTGCCTCCAACTTACCATAATACCAACCCACACCATCACATTCTCTCAGGGAATGAGCTCTGATAGCAGCATTTCTCTTACAGAGGTGAACAGCTTACTTTGGACCAGGAAGGAGGGACAATTTCAGGCTCTCAACTCTGATGTTTAAGAAGCTATGAGGCTCTGAAATCTCTCTCTTGCCTGCATAGGTTCCATTCATCTTGAGTAGATGTTTAAGAGTCCCACACGCAGCACTGTGTAGTAAGGCCCTGAAGCCTAAGATAGGCTCTCCCTGCCTTTAGTGGAGGGGGGCAGACAACTTCACAACCGCAGTTTTCACCTGCTTCACTTTCTTCACTCTCTTACCTCAGCCCCGAGGGGATAATAGGAATACCTCCAGATTGTTTAGCACAGATGTGCCTCTAATGATTATTTTAGTCGTTCACTTTTTCCATCTGCAAGCATACCTGAGTGTTATAGGAATTTATATCCTGAAAGAGATGGAAACTTCCCACAACTTTGAGGAATATTCTGGGCTGGGAAAATTGCAAAGCCCCCTGATAGCTCCTCTTGCCATCTCACCTAGAGTTTATCCATAGGAATCCCAGAAGGAAGTCCACAGTTCTTCATTGTTCACAATTCTTTTTTTTTTGTGTGTAGGATTTATTCCAAGAAAGCTGATATTTATCATACCAGGAATACATATCAGGATTTGCCCCAAGTCCTTCAGGCTGATTTTAAAATGGGTAAAGAACCCCCCCCCCAGAACTTTTAAAAGTATGTAATCATAATGGAATATATGGCACCTAATAATTACAAAACAAGAAAATGATGGTCTAAGCTTGAGAGATACATACCTAGAAATTGCTATAAAATACTTTTCTTGATATTATCCCATATTAATGTTCACATATTAAACCTAAAAGGTGAATATCTATATGTGTATATGCATTTAAATTGACAAAAACACATTTGATTATAAATAAAATAAGTACACTTGCTAGACAATGTGTCAAAGAACCATTTACTGACATTACATATGGTTTATAGGAACAGATGACTCACAGAACTATCGAGATGCCACACTGTGATGGTACACTGCAAAAACAGAATATGGCTTCCACTTCAAACAGGAACCACATATGGCTCAGGTAGCAGCTATCATTTGCACCAGAGAATGCAGAAACAGCATCTCCACTCTTTATACATACTTTTCCTCTCCTTTGATCCTTTCAACTAAATGGCACTGGTGTTGGCTGTTGACTGTTTTAAGGCAGCTTAGAACCAAGGACCCCAGTGCCAAGCTTCCAAACGCACTCAGAAGAGTAGGGTCAAGGACTTCAATGCCAATCCACCAAATGCACTCAGAAGAACAGGGTCAAGGACTTCAATGCCAATCCACCAAATGCACTCAGAAGAACAGGGCAGAGGTAAAGCAGCGTGACAAAGATGGGGGAAAGCTGAGCCCTCCTCCTGGTCTTCTAAAACTGGGATACAAACAAGTGGGAAGGCGGCGAACTACAGGTGAACTTAGACTTTGCAGACAAGAACTTATTTTCAGTTCTGAATATCTGATCTTAGTAAAGTTCTACCTATTATCCGCCTTGACGCAGAAGCCTACAGTTTATTTTAGCAGGGAAGTGGTATGCATTGGACGAAGGGACAGTTTAATCAAAAATCTAATGGTCATCTTGAGACTGGATAGGCTTTTACATATATCTCTATAAAAACTGGTTATCATACTTTATCTTTCTTTGCCCTTCAACCACATCAAGATGAGGACATTTGTGACTGGTAGAAGGAGTTAACTACACACTGTCAGGGGTGTTTTGCAAGGAGAAAATGGGATTTGTAAAAAATATCAAACTAAATATATGAGACAAAGTGCTTCTATAAAGTATTCAATTAATCACTACCAGTATCAGCTGCTCTTAAATTCCTGTATATGGGAGTTGGAGAGATGGCTCAGTGGTTAAGAGTACTTGTTGCTCTTCCACAGGATCTGGGTTCAATTCCTATCACCTGCATGGTGGTTCACAACAGTTTGTAACTCCAGTCTCAGGGGATCTGATACCCTCTTCTGGCCTTGGCAGGTACCCAACATGCACATACCATACAAACATACATGCAGGCAAAATATCTCCACACACAAAATAAATTATAAATAATAATAAAAATTTTTAGAATTCTGTTATAAGCGAATGATTCTTGATTATTATTTGAAGAAAGGATGCCAGTAAAGGAAACACAGAAACTCCTAAGTGAGGATAACATTTTTTACAACATGTTTAAAGCATATTCCAGAGTTTATATAAAGGCTGATGGCTTTTTAAAATCCATCAAGGCTATTATTCTATCAGCAGGCACTCTTTGAACATATCTTGTTTGTACATAAATAAGTGCATAAATTGGTAATAGGCCTGTTAAAGGCAAAGTAAATGTACCAAATACTGACATTTGGGTCCAATATGTATGGCACATATATGATGGTGGCCACATTACACTATGTTAGTATATTGACTGTAGCCATCTTAGTTTGCAAGACTTCTCTATGCTGTTCTCACAGTAGTGAAACTGTTTAATAATGTTTTTCCTCAGAATGCAGATGCACTGTTGAGTGGTACATGAGTGACCTTTGCAGCAGGGTAGGTAGACAGAGAAATCTATCAGAGAAAAGCTGATAAAGTCTGCAAAAGGAAAACATCTGGTTAGTATCAAATATCAGAACTGGAAATGGTGGGCGGAGAGAAAGTACAGTGTATGAAGTCACTTGCCATGTAAGTGTGATGACCTGAGTTTGGATACCAAGAAATCACGTGAAGCTGAGCATAGCAATACACAGCTATAATGGCAGCACTCCTGTGTTGAGGCCGGAGGGAGAGACAGGAGAGTCCTTGGAAGTTTGCCCTCCAGACAACCTGGTATACAGCATGATTGCAAGAGACCCTACTCCCAACATGGTGAAATGCTAAAACTGACACCTAAGCTTTCCCCCTGCCTTCTACATATGCATCATGATACAAGCATGCCTGCACTCTCACACACAAACATGCACACACATATACTCTCATATGTCATCAGTGCAAACACACTAAAAAAGAGTCAGAGCATACACTGTCAATTATAAATATGTAAGACCAGAGGAAAGATGGAAATGAGAATAATCCATGTGTCATGAAAGATGAACAGGAGACAAAAGTGAGAAATGACACATTCTTGCAATAAGATGTGGGGTTTTGTATCTGGTTTCCCAGTAATACTGGAAGGTAGATATAGTCAAAGGATGGTGAAAATACATTTGCATCTTCAGGAAGATATACAAAATGGATTGCAAGGAATATTCTGGCTAGGGAAAACAGGGCAGAGGAAGGCATTTTAATTTTACATATTCAATGTAATAAACTGTTCTGTTGTAGATTCATGTATTACATGGCTATGAGGAGAAGGAGTGGTCATTCATTCAAGGAATGGTTTAACACACACTGTTTCTCATGCCCAGTTGAGGTCCAGCAAGGGAGAGGCTGCGTCTGACTGGATTGTAAACCAAACGTTCCTAGCCAACCTCCTGTCTTTCCCTCATCCCCATTAAAACAGCTCCACCACACACTCAGGTGTCTGCAATTTCTTGTAATCCTTTGGGGAGACAGACAGACAAATGACTACATTGAAGCTATTCCCAAATCCCATAAGAGACGAAAAAGTAAAGGATAGAGAAGTTTGTTTGGGTCTTGAAAAAAAAAATGGAGCAGGAGTCCAACATGAAGAAGATGAATGTAGAATCTACTAGCAGTGAAAATAAAAGATGCTAAACAGTATTTTAATAAGCTTTTGTGTTTTTGTCAAAAACTAATGTATATTTTGACACAATAGTGATGCTTAAGTTAAATAAATACAGTAGCACTTTGTGATTATAGGTACAGTCGTATGTGGAATAAAATAAGAGACTATAGATTCTTTAAAGAATCCTGGTTTTATTAATTATTTCAATTACTTTCAAGTATATAATTGGTATAGGAAAATGTCCTTTAAATAAATTCTTTAAGTATTTGAATATATAAAGAATATGCAAAAAATTGCATTTTTTTTCTGGGTGAAAATCCTCATGAATTTTTTTCTTCATAGTTTGAAAATTCTGGAAATTTTCCATCCTTAGTAATCACAGTACAGTATCAAAATATTCAAGGCATCTCTTACACACATGCTTGTTAGTTACATATTCTCCTAACTAGCTAGCTGCCTATTTTTGTAGTTTTTATTTTCAAACCACTGCTGTTTACACTCTAGGGATTTTATTTACATGACTCTGGGCTTTCAACGTCAAAGTTTCCAAGCCCACCCATGTGTTCCCTCTGATGACCAAAGCTTTGGTGCAGGAGGCTTTCCATCACAACTCAGCTTTCTCTTCAATAATTACTGCCATAAAAAGCAACAGTTCCTTTCTTATCTTAAACTCAAGCTTTAAGAAAATAGATCTATAAAACCTAGTTAATGAAAAAAATAAATACAGTCTGAGCATATCACTTATCTCTTTGTTTTATTTAAAAACATTTTCTTTTAATGTGGTTCAGATCATATAAACAATCTAGAACACATTTAAGGCACTGTCTGCTATAAAGAAGAAACGTATACATGGGAGGTTAAACCTGCATTTCATATGGAGGGAGTTAACTCCAGGATTGAAGAGTTTGTGTTGAAACTGCAGGAGGTGGCGCCTGCAGAATCAAATAAACACCGGCTAAAGACCTGTCCAGAAGAAAGTATCATTGCCAATCACCTGGACCAGCCTCATACGAGCATCTCCATAGCAACTGGCTTGTGGAATCTCGATGAAAGTAATGAGACTTTTCTCATGCTAGTGTGTGTAAAACTTATTCTAGTGTACAGCTCTTTGTAAATGTTTGACTCAGTTTTCCCAATGATATGCAGCATCTGACTCATTCTGCTCTTCCAGAAGGGAAGATTCACATTGCTATAAAGCATGTAAGTCATAGGCAGTGCTCTGTAACCCATAAATAAAATGACATGAGTACCCCAAAGGGACCATTTAGGAATGTGATACCCACAGAAAGATCAGAAAGCCTAACAAACACAATCTAATAACAATCCACAGATTCCTTTTGGCCTGATTCTTTGCTCAAATGATGACTTCTAGCATCTACTTTTTCCCCTTCTTCCATGTCCAATGGCAAAGTAGGATGATTTAAAAATATCCCATAATGGGAAGAATGTATGCATCATTCCTGAGATACTACCTCTGCTATTAGAAGCTTCCCCCTTTCATAAGATTTATTAGTTACTTTTCCTTTTACTGTGATCAAAGAGCTGACAAGAAACAACCTCAAGGAAGAAGCGTTTACTGTGGCTTACAGTTTTAGGGGATACAGTACATCATGGGTGTGTAAGGCATGAATGCAGTTAGCTCCCTGGTAGCAGGATTGTGCAGCTCTGATCCCTCACACCTTCTAGGAGGAAGCACAATGTGAACAGGAAATGGAGTTGGGCTATAAAACTGCAGTATGCACCCCCTAGTGATTGATTTCCTTTAGAGGTTCCACCTTCTTCTACTTTTCAAAATAGCACTATCAGCTAGAACTCAAACCCATGGAAGGGGGCATTTCATTCAAACCACAAGGCACACACATAATCTATGATAATTATAAAATCTCTCTAGACTGCTGACTTCCCTTCTTAACAAAGAGAAATCAGGTCCCCAGGTTCAAAGTCTTTGATAAGCAGATATATTTAGCTAGGTTTTATAAAATTTTATTCAATAATTTCTTTTTGTAATTGCTATAGAGCTTTGTCCTCCAGGGAAGACATGGATGTTGTCACTTTGAAATCAGAATAGTTGTGATCATGTCTATGAGACCCTTACAAGATCATTAGTAGATTAGTAGAGATATTCCTCCATCAAAGGTGGGGAGGTCACATGAAGGATAAAAGTGTCATAAACTCAAGAGGTACATGAGGCCAAACACCTTGAAGAAACACAGTTATCAATTGCTGGTGTGTGTGTGTGTGTGTGTGTGTGTGTGTGTGTGTGTGTGTGTGTACATGCATGTGCATGCATGGGGTTGAGCATCTTCTTTAGTGTAGCTATCTATGTGTTTGTTTTCCATGATCCTATAAATAACCACTTGCCCATCCATGCTCCTGCAGGAAGCCCAATTAATCTCATTGGTTCAGCAAGCTAGATTTGCCCAGAATCACTTCTTCTGTCTGTCACTGGTGCTGTACTTTGTGAGCAGATATTTGTTAGTGTTCCTCCGGAAGAAGTCCTGTAACACTTGGTGCCCCAATAAGGACATGACAGAACCAAAGGAGAGTATGGTTGAAGTACCACTGCTACTGTAGCAACTAAACAAATAAGCCTGAACTGTCTGCTTAAAAAGAAAGTCATGGCGAAAAATCTGCAGAGGAAAACCTGCTGGTACATGTCTCCCCAGGAAAAGTTATACAACAGCCCTTGGTCAGGGAAGCTTGTTTTTGCAGTAGAGGACAGCTGCTATACTAACGTATAAGTGGCCAACCTGTTGGGAATAAGTTATTGTTGCTGTGGCATAGTGATTCAATGTTTTCTTGTTTCCCCCTGAATGAGGGAAAACATACATCTATATCATCTCCTCCCCACATCTAGGCTCAGGGAACAGTGTACAAGAAGGGGCATAAAGAATGCAAGAGTTGGAAGACAGGGTGGAATATTGTCAAACTCAGTCTTCTAGGCATAACATGGCTGCTGCTGTCATGACATCAGAGTGGTTATGATTGCCTGCATGAGAGCCTCAGAAACTTGAGCTCACTACCACCCCCTTGTGGAAGAGGAGAGAGCATAAGGCACAGGAAGTTTCCCTTAGCCCTGATGATACATAGATGTTGTTGACTATTTCTAGGGAGCATGAGGGGCTCTAGTTCAGTGGTGTGGCTGCCTTTAAGTTGCTCACACTCTTGCAAACAATCCCACATGATATGCTCCTGTAAGTAATCCTATCTAAATTAAGAGCTCCACAAGCCAGGCTTCGGTGGAATCCTTTCTGTCATTTGGGCCCCATCCAAAGTGAAAACATGTTTGTTCACATGTTTCAGATAAAAGCAAAGCAGTAATTTTATTCATTAGAATTTTTTTATTTTTAAAAATCATCACCTCTTTATGAAAAATTATTTAGTTGTCCATATAAGACAATGCAATCCTACATTACTTTAAAATAATAATTTAATTTTATGTTAAAAACAATTAAGTGAATAATGTTAGAAATGGTAGGCACAACCATTAAGAATGTAAATGTCTTAACTTTAGGGGACATTTTTGGTGTGAAAAGATAGTTAAATTGAATTCCCACTTGCTTTCTACCACGTGGAGTTTGTATAACCAGGGAAAGTCACTGAAACTTCATGATCCATAAATTGCTCTTTTGGAAGCTAGCAGCGATTTTACCCACTTCTCCTCACAGTTAGGAACTTTCCTGAAAGTGACATCATTGTTAGTGGAGATATTAAAAGTCACAGAACCTTTACTGGTGACATGATAGGAAAGAAGTTCTGGGCCCTCCTACTATGGGTTTGTTTTTAGGAACACACTAGTCTGGATTCCACAGAGAAACTCTTTGGAAATTCCTTCCTCTTTCTTCCATAAACTTTTGCAAGGTCTTTTGTGTGTGGAGGTGGAAGGAGTTAAAACCACAACCTTTGGTTGGAGTACAGTGGCCTTTCTCTTAGGTAACAAAATGCGGTCATTGACTGAATTGGGTAAGCTCTTTTCTGTAGTTTATTCAATAAGAGTTGTTTTTCTGTGATATGGTAGATGCTTTTTCAAAAAATTTCCCATGTTTGTGCAACATTATTCTAGGTTGTACTTCTCCTTTCTTCTCAGCAACTATTTCCTGGCCCTCTTCTGTGGTTGACCATATAATTGCCGATGTCCCTAAGAGTTATAGCCCTGTTCTTAGTAGCTGCTCTGCCTCTGGGTGGTTTCTATAGTCTCTCCTCTTGCCCATAAGCACTCAAACTCGGTGTCTAGCTGACATTTCCTCTGTGTATCTTTAAAGTATTAAGCACCCTTGCCCAAGCACCTGCTTGAGCTGTGTTATCTAATATGACAGCCGTCAGGGACTTATAGCTATTAAAAATTAAACGTATTACATTTAACCAAAAACTCAGCTCCTTGGGCACAGTGGCCACACTTCATGAGTTCAGTAGCCAAGTAAGTAGTTAGCACATATTTGAAAAATTCTCCTGGAGAGAGCTGCATGAACAGTGCTGTGCTGGTCCTTTGATCCTCTGTCCACAGGCTATTTGGTCTAGTTACAATACATGTACAGGTGTGAACTCAACAATATCATTGGAAGAACATTGTCCTATGCCTACATTTTGTATTGTTAGTCATGACATCACAGCTCATCTGCTTCCCAAGTTAAACCTTGGGAATACCCTTGAATCCTCTCTCACTCTCACCCACTGGTATCAGATTTGATGCCAAGTCTTTAAGTTTAAATGTCCATGGATCTCAGTTCTCCCTTCACTCTCTCTACCATTCCACGCCAGTTCAAGTTTTCCTTTCTCACAACTTCAATAACGTACAAAGTGACGCACCTGATTCTTGTCTTTCCCCCAACATTTCTCTAATAGAGCCTCTACTCTACATTTAGAGTTAACTTTCTAAAACACAGGTTTATTTTCCAGTACTCAAATCATAAATGGATTATTCTTTCTGTTATAGGTTAAACTGTGTTCCCTTTACACAGTTAAGACATGTTGAAGTCTTAACCCTGGTGTTGGTGAATGAGACCTTATCAGCAACAGGAAACACTTACAGATTTTTCCACACTGCTATTATTGAATACCTGTACTATGTAGGCATTCAGTAATACTAGATACTACTCAAGAAAGACAGTCAAGTTTTCATAGTGTGTATGGGGCCCTTCCACAAAGTTCTCAACTCTAAGCACATGCTGATGTTCTCCAAGCCAAGGTCTATTTCCCCAAATTAACTGTTAAGTTCTCAGTTACAACTCAGTTCTCCAATACTACACTATGTCAGATAGTCAGCTGAACTTTCCAAGTGGAATAACCTAGCTACTTTTAATGTTTCCCTTGATCTCAAACATAAATTTATATTCCATCCTGTCCCTCTTCACATGGTGTCTCTCCTGTGAGGTACAATGAATATGTAGCATCAGGAGTTGTCTTTTTTTCATCTCTAAGCCATCCAGTCTTGGCTGTATTCAATCATCCAGAAGTTGTTCAACTAACAAATTAAAGAAAATGTGTTTCACTTGCCCTAAAACAAATCCCTCACAGTTTCCCACTGGTTGCAGTTGGAAATATTGACAGGGACTAACAGCAGAAACTAGATGCTTTAGATGCTTTCCATGGGAGAAACTGGCACACCCCTGGGATTCATTAACATTTCATTTGCAGACCTTTTGTCTTTGCCTCTTCATTTAATTTAGGCTGAGGTAGCACACACACTTAGTTTAATACTATTAGTATGCTCAGAAGCTATCTTCTGAGAAGGACTCACCATAGAGTATCAGAGTCAAAATGCTTACTGATTCTTTTTCTTCCTTATGTCTTTCAAATCTCACCATATTGACACTTACTTCTCACAAAAACAATGCACAAAAATTGCAAACAGTGTGATACTTTTGCATTGGGGTAGAGCTAGCTTTAAGCTCCATTCTCTAGTTGTTCAGTTAACCTAAGGTGGAATGGGAGCTTCTGTTTTCTTTCTCAAACTGATTCATGTATCAAGAGCAGTAATCAGAACTGACTTTTCCTTGAGAGTGGGAGAGACAGCATTTTTTCTATTCCCTGTCCTCCAGAGCTTACAGATAGCTTTGCAAAGCTCGCTAAAGGAGGCAGCACTTGTCTAGATAAGAGAATCAGCACAAAGACTCATGCAAAGGCGTAGCACTCTAATTTTCAACCTTCAAGTTGTACCGCATAAGCCAGCCTTGTTTGCCATCTTTGATTGCCAGCCAATGCTCTGGTCTCACTTCCGCTATGAAGAGTTGCAGACACCCCATGATCATGTCTTTTAAAGTGCAATGGGTAGACCGTATTGAATTTACCTGGCAGAAAAAAGATGCTTCCAACTTTGCAGTTCACAGCAGAAAACAAAAGCATCTTGGGAAGCAAGAGTAATACCCACATTTAACTTTGGAGAAAGAAAAAGATAAACTGTCGCTCAACTTATGACCATGTAAAAGGTCAATTAATTCATGAGAACACGTCCAAATATCAGGAAATTCCTTATTTTTCTTAGTCATCTGGAAAGGTGCTCTGTGTTGCTGCAATTCTGTACAGTTCTCATTTCAGTTAAGTTTTTGTAGAAAGCATTTATTACATACAAATCATTGTTCTATATGTAATATAAATATAAACACATATGCCCAATATTCATATGAATTTTTTGAATGCTTGACCCAATCAAATAAAAAAGTTTATTTCTTCTATATTATCAAACAAAGAAAGGAACAAGAAAAGGCACTTAGTACACCTAAGTACTGTTTTACCTCCCACCTGTACATCTCTCTGTAGCTTTGCGGATGCTGGCTGTGGTGGGGGAGGGTTGCATCTTATACTGACTCAGGATACACTTTACACGGGCAGTTCCATGGGCCAAATGCAGTCAAATTTATGACTGCTTTCAGACAGACCCCAGAGCACCAGCTAGGGCTGGGCTTTCCCTAAGAATGGAGTCAGAACGAACCATCAGTTATAAGGAAGGAAGGAAGGAACACAGCCACAGGGAGCAATGCAGCCAATATAAAATCACTACTGTGTGCTTTGAAGGCTCAAGAAGATGGTGGACACAGGGCACTTTCTTCTTTGGAAAGTTCCATAGGGCCTGGAGTGGTGCGTTACTGGAGTGGAGTTTATGGATTCTAGTTAAACGCAGTTTCTGTCCCTACTTTCATCACATCACCTAGAATGGACAGGGCAAGTTAAGTGTTGAAGGATGCAGTTGAATTCCTTGGGCATTTGCAATCTAAAATGTATATTAACTTGAAAAAAATAAGCTTGTGTAATTTGCAGTAAAACAGACAATCACATTCTGATTAAAATTAGTTAAGAATTAAAATCTAATTATTTTACATTCACATGTGAATACTGAGTGCCTTGTGCCAGGTGTACTTCAAAGTCCCTTTGATGTAGGAGACTTAAAAGGCCCAGGTCTCATGCAGAAGGGTGGAAATTTTCACGTAATTCAGATATATTACATATCCAAATTTTATATCTATATATATATCATTTTAATTTACTTTAATGTGTTATGCTTCACAAGGAAGATAGTTATAAGTAAATAAGTTACAGCTTATTATTTTTAAAACCCATAATAACAAGAAGAGACTCTTTACTCTTCCAGAATTATTAAGCTCAATAGATTGGATATTCATGTCTCCCCAAAATGTTCAAACCTAATGAACTATTTGAACATTTGTTCAAACCCAAATGATAGTATTTAGAGATAAGGTCTTTGGGAGAGTAGAGTTATTGTACATGAAGATATTGCTCTTCTAAGAGAGATTTCAGTGGGCACTACTGCTTCCTTCCATCCTGTGAAGACATGTGAGAAGACAGATATCCCCAAATAGTGTGCCTTCACTAGAATCTGAAGATTATTGAGCAAGGACACCTTATCCACTAGATCTCTGAGTACTGATGTGTGCTATACATAAATTTCTGAATCTGTGGTATCTTTGTTACAGCAGCATAAGTAGACTGATACATTCAGCTATGGTGGTAGAGAGTAGAGTACTTAGAATTGGAGTAAACACTGAAGAATGTGATCCTAGAGTGGTCACTAGGGAATCTACTATTTATTTATTTATTTTTTAAATTCTCTAGTGCTAGGTAGTTGGCTCATATTTCAGTACCTCTTTTTGAGGAGGTCTTAAGTTCAATTAGAGAACTGTTTGTTGCATCAAGGTATGTGTACCACTACTGAAGTCATGGCTCTTGAAGGAGAACAAACCACCACCCCGGCTTTAATAAACCAGCATAATCCCTAATTTTATGTCCTAAATAATTGTCCTTAGACCCATGGATAAGTGTAGTCTTGACCCCTCATCAAAGAAACTTCTCTTTGCAACAGACAGAGATCACTACAGAAAACTACAATGAATAAAAATGCCGAGTTGCCAAGCCTAGTCCCAACTGATACATTCACAACACAACTCCTAACCCTAAGGGAACACCGAGGAAGAGAAAGTAGAAAAAATATAAATGCCAGAGGAAGAGGAAGTTTGCTGGGAGGTTGTGTCTCCTAGAAATGTCAGGAGCGATACCTATGAAGGCTCACCAACATGCCTACCCAAGCATGATCTGAACAAGGATGACACCAACAGCCATGCTAACATTGGTGGAGGAAAGTTCACAAAGCTTCAAGCCTGGAAAAAGAACCACAGGCAACTAAGGAAAGGTTAGAGCAGGAGAAATAGTCTCCCCCAGGGAAGAGCTCACTCACTGTTTATCCAAAATCAAATGGTCAGTCCCGAAAACATGCCCATAAAAGAAACATACAGATTGAGCAGGCTATATTCATGTATTTTTGAATACATATCATATATCAGTATATTTCAGGAACACACACGCATGCACGCACACACACACACACACACACACACACACACACACACACACACACACACGAATTAAAAAAGCCATAAATCTGAAAGAGAGACAGAGTATATGGGAAGGTTTGGAGAAAGTAAAGGGGAGGAAGAAATGGTGAAGTTACAATCTCAAAAAATATAAAAAAAATCATAAACAAAGAAAAATTCTCTATATGTGTTCTGGAAACTAAGTTTCTAGTTATTATTTTTCTGAAGAATTTGTTTTTCAATAATCAAGAGTTTTCTACTCCTAAAGATTTTTATTTCCAGTTAGATAGTTGTCACAAGTTATTTGTCAAATTTATCTTCAGACTATGAAGTAAAATTGGCCTTAAAAAATTGGAGATCTTATAGATCAGGCCAACAGGTCCCTGTGCTTATAAATATCAGCAGAAGTTACAGTACGTTTTATTTATCCTCAAATCAAATTCTTTTAATTTTAGCTGATCAATACTACACTGAGACTTCAGTGTTATTCTTTCATTTATTTTACTGGAAATATGCACAGAGTACCTCAGCGTCCACTCAGGATCCTAGAGTTTTTTCTAGGTGATTTTTTTTATATGCTGTTTTGAATTTTATAAGGAATCTATGGTGACACATTTCTTGGGAATTGAAAGTGTTTGATTCAGAAGTTAAAAATAATTCCTTGTCCAAACAAAGTTTTTTTTTCTTTTTAATATCTTATCTTGTCATCCTGGCTGGCTTGTTTGGCAGCAGTAGGAATAATGTTCGTTTCACCCAAGCACCAGGAAACGGTGACGTTTTTCTTTCTTTCAATGTATTGGATACAGACTGATACTCACAGGTGGTATAGACTCAGTGTGTGAGAAAGAACCACATCAGATATCCAGGAAGGGGATGAGAGTGACTTCCCTTCCCTTTCTCTATTGAAGGCCTTTGTAGAGACATCCTCCAGCATTCTCAGGTTCAAAGGATGCCACCCCAGGATCCAGAGAAGGACTATAAAGTAACAGTCACTGATTCCACTGTATCAATAAACCATCCTTTTGTGAGGTTGCCCCAAACAGTGTCTGTCTTTGCATTTTGAGAAAAATCAAGAACTGAAGCAGAACCTGAGACGGTGAGATAGATGATAATAAGCTTACCCGCAGGACTTCTCAGATAGGTCTCCTAGTTTCTAGTTGGTCCTGGGGCCTGGAGCAACTTTGTGAATGAGAATGACTCTAAAGAAATACTCTCTGATATATTCTTAAGCATGTACCTATGAGTGTGCATTCAAAGTTAGGTTTTTTTTATTATTATTACTATTAGCGTTCTTCAATGAGCCTCTTAGAATGTCTTCCTTTCACAGTTCTACTTGCAGGAAGACCTCACCAGCACTAGTCATTTTTACTCTGCATGAATGATTGCTCTTGTAGGATTTTGCTGTTCAACTTAGATCAGGCCTCTGAATAGCTCCTGACTGGGCCAGACTGCCTGGTCTTAGCCTTTTGCGTTTCTTACATGTAGTTGTTCACCATGTCTTAAGAACTATGGGAGGGAAAAAATGCTGATTTTTTTAAGTGGGAGGGAAGCTATTATTTTAATGATTTTTAAACTGACTTGTTCAAGTATTCAGCCCAGAAGCAAAGCCTATGAAAAGCTGTTCTTTCAAATCCATTTCAGCAGCAACCCCTCCTCCACACCAATGATCTCATATGCTATGATTCAATCAGCAGAACCCATGAAGCAGTACGATGTCTCAGAATACTGAAGCTAAGAGTCAAAAATAGTGTGATGGTTGATAGTGTGCGCATGCACATATATTAATTATATATGGTCAACTCTCTATCAGGGGTTTATTCAAAAATATTGATGTTTCAGATTATGGGAAAAAATGTACTATATACGTACAGAGTTTTCCTTGCTGTTATTCCATGAATAATACAGGGTAACAACTACTTACAGAGAATTTACATTTTATTAAGTATTGTAAGTAGTATAAATATGATTCAACATGTACAGGAACATACATGTAGGCCCTATGTAAATATGTATACAACACTTGAGAAGGCTGGAGTTCAGAATCCACAAGGAATTCTAGGCTCACTCACTGGGGACAATTGCACATTGAAATATAGTATATAAATTCATATTATATTTTGTGTATTTATTGTATATACATGGCCTATAAAGTCTTAATTTTGTGTGTGTATTAATTAACTAATTATCCAGTCTTCTTTATCAATTTTGCGTGTGTGTGCATTAGTTAACTAATTATTCAGTCTTCTTTATAAAGGAAAGAAATATCCCATGAAAGATAGAAACTACTGGGAAAAGTATAAATACCTTGCAGAACATGAGCAGATGCAATAAAATGACTTTTCAGCTGAAAGGGAAAATCAATGGGGAAATGGCACTGAAAATTCATGTGATATGGAACGGTGCAGATTTTAGCTCTGAGCTGTAGCTTTTTGAGAATTACAGAGGGACAATCACATTCAGTTTTAGTCTCCTGCTTATGGAAACTAATTTAGATACAGATTTGTACCCTCTGACACACATTCTTGCTTTGAGGCTACAATATAAATTGAACTATAAGAATAATTACCATATTGCTATGCCTAAGGACTACTTTGTTGCAATCAATGCACAAATGTCCTTTGAGAAAAAATGCTCATGTCAAATTTTATTTCTCGGACTCCTTTAACATGGATGTGTGCCTCATTTAAGTCATCATAGCACTTCGTGTTTTAATCAAAACATGAACTCCTCCTCCTCCTCAGTAGATTTTTAAACTCCATGACAATGTGTGCCCTCATGATGTTACCTAAAACCATTTTACAGCATGTAAAGAAGTGCCACATACTTTAGAGGCAAATACATAGAGTATGAATTAAAAAAAATAGTATAAAGGATATAGATTTAACTTTGTAAAGCTTCTCCTTTTAGGGCTGGTGACAAGGGCTCAGCAGGCAGAGATAGATGCTTGTTGTCAAGTCAGGTGACCAGAATTCCATCTCTAATACATGGCAGCAGGAAAGGACCGACTCTCTCAAGCTGTAGTCTACTTTCAAAGACACTCTGGCATGTGTACACAGACAGACAGACACACACACACACACACACACACACACACACACACACACACAAATGTAAATTTTAAAAGTTTTTCTTTTTGTCTCCTATCACAAAAACCTGAATGAATACATAGACAAGATACATATTTATTAAATTTAGAGGGCCCTGCAAAACATTTTTTATTCAGGCAAATTGATGCGTGTCACTCAACTTCACTGCAGCCTCGCTTCTGAGGAAACAACATGCATTCCTGCACTTCATGTGCTCCCATGCCACCCAGAGGCACGCTGCCTTAAATACCTCAGTTGGATTTGAGACTATCGTGTGTAGAAAATACAGTCTTATTTTTTCTTTATATATGCAGTTGTCTGATTTTATAGAAATATCAAGGCTTAATTATGGAACAGAAAACCTTTAATCTTGCTTCACCATCATTCCTCTTCATGTATCAAACTACTAAAACTTGGGTTAGAATGTTTGACTTTAAATATTGTTGAGTTTCACTAAAGTAAATGAATGAATGAATGAATTTAGGCCAGGATTCCCAACAATTCAGAAATAGCCCAAATGTATCTGCCATTTAGTATTACATATTTATGTGAAGCAGCATTCTTCTTCTTATTATAAAATCACAGTGTCAACCAACTCTGAAAAATGCCATTGCTCCATGCCCTGCAGTATCAAGCTTCAGCCAGGATTTAATGCTTTATGTAAAATAAACAACACACCTATCTCATCAGTGTGCAAATTTGCTTTCAGATTTTAATAGCAGGCAAATTGGTATGTATACAAAAGGATTATTTTTTAAAACCCTATGATTTATTCTAATATTTGATTTATATATCTGTATACCCAATATTGTTTGTGAATTTCTTGGGCAAGAGCAGTTGTGACTGGGAAAAGTTTAAGAAGTCCTCTCTAGGCATAGAAACGTAAAGGATCAGACATACTCAAGTTGTAATGTTTTCAAGCAAAGCACGCACTGAATGCAATTGCTCCAGCCTACAGCAACTTCTTTCTTCACTGCATTTTAGTTTTCATATATTTTCCAGGAATATTTAGAGGATTTTCAATTATGTTTAAGGCTCCCTGCAGAGTTTCAGTTATACCTCATCCCATATGCTTTAGGCTATGCATGATACTTGGTTTTCTTGCCATTGAAATTAACTAGATTTAAAAATTCTGAAATAGCTTATGGGATGCCAATTACATAAATAACGTATGCCTAGTACTAACATTAAAATATAGATTATCATGGTGATAAGGATAATTATATATAATCTCCTCAGTAACTTCAGCATTCTGATAGGCATCTTTATAATCATACGTAGCGGGAATGGTAGATCTATAAACAGAACATATAGGACAAACTGAAAATGGCGTGTTGATAGCTTTGAACTGTTTCAGAAACATAGATAATTTGACATTCAGTTTGCTCATTTATTTTATAAAAAGGAATAGCTCATTGTGTCTAAAACTTTATGATTTATCTTTGAACTGTTTTGAAGGCTTATTTTATCTTATTTTGTGAAGCAGCTTGCATAAAACTTAAAACATTAATATACATCCTAGTAAATCTAATAACAAAAAGTCCTTAAGAAATTTCTCATTAGCCTGATTGCGTTAGTATACAGCTGGGGTATAGTTGTTGGGCAGAGTTTGTATTTCCTTCTTGAATCTATCTTTTCATAAGAGATAATAGCAACAAAGTCTCTACTCGTTAGTACTTAAAATATGACATACTCTTTACATGTCCACTGGGCACATGGCAAAATCTTTTCCTTGAAATAAATTGTACAGTTAATTCCCATAGACCTCAGATGGGACTTTACCTACATTGTAAACAGTAAGCACTATAGAAACTATAATGTACAGGTGAAGAAATGTTTCTTCACTACCACTCAAGAGCCTCCCCTCAGTTCTGATGATCTTCATGGCTTCTGAGACTGAAGTTTACTGTCTGAGGTCCCTATCGATAGGTAGACAGACCAGTCTTATGTTTTAACATGCCCTAGAATAAAAATGTTATTGTTATTAGAATATTCTCTTTGACATAGCTCTGTGTGACAACAACCAACCAAAATTCTCAAAGTTCTTTTGACATATTTGTTACTATGACTGATATCATATGAGCCCTATTTACCTGGCATTTTTATATGTTGACAGCTTTACCTGATGGAACAGACCATTGCTCAATTGAGAATTTGGTCATGGTTCAATGTGGCTCTTGTTTGGGTGCTTAAGTTGAGCCCGAGTTTGCTTCCTAACTCCTTAATACTAGGCATCGCAAAGAGACACAGTTCAATTCATTCCATACCACCATATGCTCAAACATAATTTGTGCTATGAGATATTTGACATACATCCACCCAAACAAGCTCAGCAATTTCGGCTTAATGTTGAATTAGAAATGTACAAAGAATCCACTATATCATTGCTTTTCAATTGGATCCTGTAGACAATAACTCATCTAGAATTAAACTGAAAATCATCATAATCAGGTCATGCAATAGGTTCACTCAAATTGAATAGGTCTTAACTCACTGTGGTCATCTTTCTGATTTATGCTGATTCTGCTATTAAAATGAATTGTTAAGGTGGTGAGTCTGTAAGTCCCACAGTGCTCATTTTGTGCTTATAAACTCAGTACTGATTTGAAACACATTAAAGCATAATGCTCATTTCTTGCTATTGAAATGGATACAAATTAACTTTGATCACCTTTTTTTTTTTTTTATAATTTCCTACCACCTTTTGAAAGAAATGCTGGAAGAGAGATTATTAGATGTTACAAAATAAGCAACATCTTTCCAGACATTCTTACTGCAGTCATTGTGGTTAGTGCAAAGGCACAGATTTGGAGTTAATCTGATTTCTAGTCCATCGGCCCCCAACAGAGTGACCATTCAGGTATCACTATAAATTCTCCATGCCTTGATTTCTGAATCTGTAAAATGAGGGAAATTGTATCTACTTGAAATATCATTACAAAAAACAAAGTGGAAAAATAATTTCAGATTAAATACTGAAGGAGAATTTGTCATATAATAATTAATAAATATTTTTATCTTCCTTGTTTCTAGCTGTTTGTTAAATGGCTGAACTGAATAGTAATACCATGATAGTTTTCCAGATGTAATACAAATACAAGCCCAGAGAACAGCGGACTCAAGTTTCCATGACAATTCTCATCATCCTTGGGCTTACCTTTTTAAAAGCGCCCTCACCTCAAATCTGAAATTTTGCTATCATCTCAGGGCTACTGGAGCCATCCGTCTCCATGCTAGCTTCTCCAAGATATGCTTACCATGCAGTAGCCGCCTTCATCCTCTGCTCCTAACTCCTGGCATGCCTGCTTTTCTCAGCTTTCCAGTGTCTAGCTTCGATAAAATACGTGCTCAGCAAATGACTGTTAAGTAGCTATAGTCTAAGAGGCTGAAAACCCTTCTGGGGACTTCTTTTCTTTCCAAAACTTTAAATGGAAAAGTTTTTTACCTCAACATACACAGAAACTGTGCAGACTAGAACTGAAGGAGGGATGGGAATGAAATTGACGGGCTATCGAACGGTTGGGTTCTGTCATGTTCCGACCAGTCCTGGGTGATGCCTGCTGCGCAAACTGCAAACCCGAGCGGGGCACAAACATTCCTCGCTCTGCTTTTTAACTGTGGATGAGACATGAACCCGCAGCTGCCAGCTCTTGCCATCTTGACTTGATGGGCAGCATTCTTACCCTGTGTGCCAACGGGAACTCTTTACTGAGCTGTTTTTGTCGTGGTATTCTCTTACGATCACAGGGAAAGAGACAGAAGTAACACCTGAGGATTCTATTTCCCAGACATAGTTCAGTGCCTATGGTAGAATTAAAAACGGAAGATCTACATTCCTTCTTTGGAAGTCTTTCAAAAAAAATTTTTTTTAAATCAGTATTTCTTGCCTTGGGTATGCAAATACTAATAGCTGTGGCAGCAGCAATACCAAAAGTCAAATTAAGCAAATAAAATATTAATAATAACACATAGAATAACTATAATAAAACTGGAATTTTCTTTGCCCACATGATAAATTTTAACAAGAATTAAATAGTTTTAATTTCCAAGGTTTGCCAGTTTTCTTTTAAATATATTATTATTTGAATATTTTCATTTAAAAATAGTATCTGAAAATTTATTATCATGAACTAGTTAGTGGACACTTCACCTCATTCAGAATTTGTTTATAGTGTGTAAAGCGTACAGAGTCAAAGGCAGGATGAATAAGTGGACATTCTTGTTGGGCTGCCTTGTAGATTCCCTTTCCTTCTTTGGAGAATACCAAAGGCAAGGTCTGTCAGTGGTATTCTCCTTCCCTGAAAAGACAGAATAAAAGGCGATATTCCTGTGACTATTTTGTTCATTCTAAAGCCAACTCTACCTAGGTAAGTCTGAGTTATGGCTCCCTGTTGAGTTTGGGGTTGTTTGTTTGTTGCATGACCTTAGTCCCAGTGTTCTTTGTCAGCTGGGGATAGCTGCTAAATCGTCAGGCTTGTGGAAGGAAAGAGGCAACGGACTCTGGAGACAGAAACGTACAAAGCACTGAAGACACTTACAAAGGCACCATTCCAAGACTTGGCTGTATGCTGCAATTAACAAGAGAGGGTTAAAACAACACTGATGCCTGGATTGGAGGTCCCTAGGGGAAAAAACAACAACACTGATGCCTGGATTCTACCCCCGAGGTTTTATTTGATAGTGTATAGAGTACATAGGCACTAGAGGTTTTTTTTTTTTTTTTTTTTTTTTTTTTTTTTTCACATTTCCTGGGAATGCTTACATGGAAGGGAGGAGGAGAGCCACTGCCTTCTGGGATCTAAGCGTCCCTGATTTGCCTTTACTGAGGGTCTCAGCTGAGTCTAGGCACTAGTGGCTTCTGCTGTCTTAGTTGTAAGAACACCGTCATTCTGCAGCCCTCCACTTTGGATCATTGGGAATATCTCTCCGTGGTGCAGTGTTTTCCTAAGAAGTCAGAGCTTTGCTTTTTTAGATGAGGAAGACATTCTGAAATCACATGCAAGCACCGTGGTAAATTATGTAAAGAGAAACTGTATCTTAGTCCCAGGTTGCTGTTTTGGGAAGAGTGTCACTGAAGAACCAACTGAGCTTGCTGATCTTCAGCCCTTTGAATTAGGGGGCCTGCCTGCTATCAAATACTCTTATCACAGAGTTACATCCTCAGGCCTATTAATGCTTTCTTTTTCACTTTGTGTGCGTGTGCGTGTGTGTGTGTGTGTGTGTGTATGTGTCCATTAAGTTGGACTACCAGTAATATGAAGAAAGTTTAGATATTCCCGAAGCTATAAAGAATGAAACTACGCTGGGCGGTGATGGCACACACCTTTAATCCTAGCACTCGGGAGGCAGAGGCAAGCGGATCTCTGTGAGTTCGAGGCCAGCCTAGGCTACAGAGCAAGATCCAGGAAAGGCGCAAACCTACACAAAGAAACCCTGTCTCGGAAAAAAAAAAAAAAAAAAGAATGAAACTACACAAAGGTACAGACTTCAGTACTGACTGAACTGCACTGTAAGTTTAAGAGGAGAAAGATCAATATTGCCATTTTCCTTAAAGGAGAGAGAAATTTAGCCTTGAGTGGAAGAATGGGTGCGTCAAAAGATTGCCTTGGACTGCATTTCCTGGCAGGTATTTTCCAAGCCAGAACAAATGGTTCTTTGAATAATCTACATATTAATACATATTATATATTACATTATATTATATATACATTATATGTGTATAACATATGTATATAACATGCATAATCATATAATGTAATATAATGTATATATAATACAATGCAATATATAATATATATTAACATGTAGATTATATATTCCATATAGACAACATATAGATATATATTCCACTGGTTGTTAACTTTAATTATTAATTTGATTAGAAGGACTATAAAAGATTATTAAACTACCTCTCTGAGTATGTCCCTAAGGCCTTATTTTCAGAGAATATTCAGTCATGGGAGAAGATTCACCCTACATGTGGGTGGCACCATCCCACAGTCTGAAGCCCAAGAGGAATAGATTAGGCAATGAGACAGTCCAGCTCAGAACAGGCATTCCTCCTTGCCCAAGTCAATAGACAACCATAAACAGAACCCTCTGACACTCCTGTCAAACAAATCTCACTACTCCCTTAGGTGGCTACCAAGGACTTGGAGTCAGAGTGAGAACAGGAGTACCCAAGGCAGACATGGAGAAGCAAAGTATCCCAGAGAAGGTTAGCCATTTTTAATTATATATGTATTTTAATTTATTCTTTGAGAGGCTCATACACACATACATTTTAAAACATCAGATTTTCTCTTTTCCATTGGCAACAGGCATATATTTAAAAAGATTGCAGAGATATTCACACAAAGCAAACTGTCTTGAGTTTACCAACATAGCCACATGGGATACTTGTTAGATTCTCCACAAGAGCTATTCATCTGTGACTACTCAAAGACTATAGACAAGCAACCATCATGGGTGGTGGAGTGAGGACGGGGAGAAGTGTGTTTACTAAGATACTTATCGACTTGCTATCACCAGGGACGTCCCTCCACAAAGCCTAGAAATGCACACGGTCAATATTTATGCTGGTGAGACACATTGAGATGGTGTGGAGCCATGGCTAACGACAGCTGTGCAAACGGTTCATGTTGTGGTACTTTCCAGACTTAAATATGCACTTGGCAATTCCTAGTTATGTGCAAACACTGAAAATATGTTCGTTTCTGATATGTGGCAGAATCCAATTTGGGATTTAGAAGTTAACCCAAGAGGGATCATCTATTCTTCATGCTCTCTCTCCAGTCCCTTCCTCTCTCCTTTTTAGTGACGATCCGCACAGCCATGGCTCTCCCTAGAGAAGTTCCCAGAGCTCTTTTGTACTATCATAAACATGGGAGTGAAACATTGGCTGCAAATGTAAACTTGGATCAAGCTTCCAAAACACAACAGAACAATTGGTGGTCTTGTCAAGTCTAGCCTTTCATTGGACAAAACCATAGGCTTGTCTAGGCTCCATTGTTTATAAGGTCCATCCCCATATATAAACCATGTTTTTTTAAATTATGGGAGCCCCACTTTTAAAAGTGCAATGAGTCTTTGTTTAGAAAAAGCAATTTATCTGTCTCTTGAATTAGTAAAGCTTCTTCTCTTTCCTCTTACAGCCCAAAGCAAAGCAAAGTGCTTTTTGGCCTTTTAATTGCATCTGAGTCACAATGAACTTGCTGAACATAAAGAAGTCTTCCCAGCCCTTTAAATCACCTTTTGGGATCATGTAGTTCTGAGATCACGATGTTGCTCTGTGAGTTGCTACGTGCAGAAAATATGTGCTCTTGAGGTTAGGCACACACACATACCAACACATATGCAATTCCCAAGGTTTTGTCAGGTTTTATTAGAAAAGGATTTTCCCCTTGGCTCTGTATCCACTGTTTGTAGCCATGCTAATTAAACAAAGTGGAATACCCTTGCTTTATGGGGTGAAAAGCTCCTGTTGGCAGGATGGCCATCTATAAACCAGAATAATGAAGGAGCAAAGTAGGGATCACTGAAATTAGTCCCTAATTGAAGATAAAATATAACTTTGAAGATGTACCAAGTAACATGTACTGGGGTTGCTGCTTATTCAAAAGGAAACAATGTGCTTATTAGAAAGGAAATGCCTTTCAGAGACAGGACTAACCGAGGCCTCTCCAGCTTTAAAAGTCCCTGTGCCCCATTTTATGGCCATAGTGAGAAAGAACCAAGGTAAATATACAAGGCCACCCACTGGGACATAGATCGATTGCCTTGTGTGTGTTCTCACTGTAAAAATACACATGGCCACACATACACACACACACACAACACACACATACACACACGCACACAGGCACACATACACATGGGTGTGTGTCCACATACTGATACCTTGGCAATTATTTCAACAGACTTATAGAAACTGAAACTAGTACACAGTATATCCAGGCCATATTTAGGACAGAACATTCTAGCAGTTCAAGCTGATGTCCTTTTTCCTTCTTGTTCTTCTTTGGTAATTTATTCTCACACAAATATCAAATGAGAAAATGCCATTTTGAAAAATATGATGATACTAGAAATGTTAACTTATCCTGTGTGATTTCATATATTATTATATGTTATCATAGAAGTGGAGCCAGGTATAGAACACTGATGTTATATAGACAGACAGACAGACAGACACATACACACAATATTAATATCATTTCGGGGAAACTGACGCTGGCAACTCAAACATTAACTTAGCTTCCATTTTAAATTCCTTTTAGTGGCTGTTGGGGTGGGAGCCAGTCATCATTTGTGATTTCTTTCCAGTATTTACTGATTTGCATGGTCATATCCCTTGAGTATATACTGGATTTAGTGACATCCTAAAAACTGAAATTCAGGAGGATGGCACAGAGCTGAGTCCAAAGTTATTTAATAAAGAGTTATATCTTCTATTTCATTGTTTATTTTTTCTCTTTCTAACTGTCACTTGGTGAAGTAAGATATCATGCTGGGAACCATACCATAGAGATGTCTACCTAGCAAGAAACCTAAGGAAGCCTCTGGCCATTAGTTCTCGAGGAAAGGAAGATCCCATGCAACTATCCAATGAGGAACTACATCCTACATCCACAAAAGTGAGACTGGACCCTTCCTACAATGAGCCTTAAGATGACTGTATCTTCCACGTATTAACCATTGCCTTAGTCCATACTCATGGCTTGAGAGTGCTATTGCTAAGTTTGCTAATTACTGGCTCTAAGAAACTGTGGGTTAGTAAGCACTAGTGTGTGTGTGTGTGTGTGTGTGTGTGTGTGTGTCTGTCTGTCTGTCTGTGTGTGTGTGTGTGTGCGTGTGTGTGTGTGTGAGCACGCATGCACTTTATGCACATATGTGTATGTGCAGGGGGTGTAAATGACTGCCTATGTGCTCATGGAGGTCAGAGGAGGGCATCATGTGGGGATACTCTATTACATGGGTCTTGCATTATCACTCTCCACTTTACTTTACCTTTACTTTTACCTTGAGATAGGTTCTCTCACTGAACTTGGAGCTAGGCTGGTAGCCAGCAATGCTCAGCAATTCCCCCCTTGACTATCAGCACTGGGGTTATAGGAACTGTTCAGCTACACCAGCTTTCTACATGGGTGATAGGGATTCAAAATCCTGTCTTTTTCTCATATAGCAAGTGCTCTTACCCACTGGTAAGCCTTCTCTCGAGACCCAGTGCAATTGTTTCAAGCTACAGATGTGGGTGTCATTTGTTATCCAGCAAGAAGTAGCCAATACACAAGAACTAGAAACATTCTCCATCCTTTACTAGTAAATTTTCAATTAAGAAAAGACAAACTGCACAAATACAAAATTTAAATTTAGTACATTTTATTTTTACTTTCCTTTCTCTTTTAAAGGTTTTATTTGGGGGCCAGTCATTCTTTCCTATCTGAAACAATGTGTTAGTATAACAGATCCAAGTGGTAAAAGCTTCACACATACTGACTGAATTCATTACTCAGAAAAATGTATTTTATCCACTCACAATAGGGATTTGCTACATTTTAAGTTTTAAATTTAATTTTGGAGTTCCAGAATGTCATGCATGCATACAAAATGGTTTAACAAAATTAACCTCATTTGATCCCTTTCAATTCCCTATTATTACCAGCACTCTCTCTGCTACCTTCACACACTTTTTAAAAACCCGATGAGTCCACTTAACGCTACCTCTGTGAGCATGTGTACCGTACCTCCTGTTAGTGCATTGGCAGCCTCCCAGAGTGTGCATCCCTGAGGAAAACTGACTGTCCCTCCTTCACCAATCATTAATTGCCAGTTGCTCCTCAGGTAGGGGCAGGATTTCATGAGCCCCTCCCTATTCCATGCTGCGACTTTGGCTGTCAAGATCTGGTTCAGGCCTTGTGGCATGACGTCATAGCTGTTGTAGAGGATGCCGGCAATGGCCCTGTAATATCTGCCAAATACAATTTGGCTGCAGATGTCCACTATCTCTAGCTCTTACCATCTTTCTTCCTTCTCTTCCTCTGAGCCATGGATGGAGGTTTGTGACACAGATGTTGTATTTAATGCTAAATACACCACATTCTCTTACTCTCTGCACTTTGACTAGCTGTGGGACATCTTTGTATTAATCACCATCTATTGCAAAAGAAACATGAAATGAAGGTTGAGAGATGCACTAATCTATAGGTATAGGTAAAAGGACTTAGATGGTAATTTATTACTATGTCAACTTTATAGAACAATTGTATCAGGTTTGTCCCTAAGGCCTATGACTTAGCTAGTCATTGTTTTTTTGGGACCAGTTAACAGCACCAGGCATGAGTTCTGTCTTGTGGAGGAAGATTTAAATACAATCCAAAAGTGGTTGTTTATTCCTATAACATCCTTGCCAGGTAGGTTGTTGGTGTAGCTGCCAAGGTTTATAGCCAGGTAAGACTATGATGATTTTTCTCCCTAGAAGCATGAATAGAATCTTCTACCGACATGAAAGCTAGCCAGCTTGATTTTCCCATGTCCTGTGACTCAAGTATGTGGTATCTTCAGCAATAGTGTCTTATTATTAAGTTCAAGAAAGTAGCAAAGGACAATAACAAGAGCCTGTCATGTTTTAGGGGGGCCTATGGGACCCCACTGATCAACAACTTGGTAAGAAGTAAGCTAGATAGCCTTGGGTTTGTGATAACCTTTGGTGTCTGGGAGAGGTATTGTCCTCCTATTACAGGCCAACTACATTTAAACTCCTTTTATATGTCTACATAACTATACTTTAGGAAGCTTATATAGTAAGAGGTTCCCATTTTAAAACATTCTTCACTGAAACTATCAATTCATAGTCTGTGACACCCAGGAATTGTCACAGCTTTAGCACCAGCCCTCTGGTCCTGGTTATGTGGGAATGCCATGACCAAGGTGACATCTGAAGCCCTACTGTACATAAATTGCATTTCTCTCTACTATATATGTTTTTTGTGTGTATGTGTAAAATTCTATAACCCCAAGTAAGACAATATTTGGAGATTATGTCTCTTATGTCTTAAGGACACAACTAAGGTTGAATTAGTTCATTAAGGATGGGACTCTTATCCAATTTTACTAGTGTCCTTATTGGAAGAGAAATCAGAGAAGTCTCTGTATCCTGAAGGTGTGTAGGGAGATGGCACCCACCTACAAACCAGGAGATGAGGCTGAGAATGAAAGTTACCTCAACAGAACCCAGATCCTGGACTTTTCAGCATCAGCTATGAGCAATATGTTTCTGTCCTTTAAACCATCCAAACAGTATTTTATTATGGCTGCTTTAGCTGACTACTATTTACTTATATTCTGATTTTTTGCTCTTTTAATAACACAAGGATACACTGTCAAGAATAAATGTATTTTGTTAAAGGAAGAACTCTTTTAATACATAAAAGGAAAAATTATTTTATTATACAAAATTTATCCATAATTTATCAAGCAGTTAGCCATGTTGGAACTTATATTCCCCACTTTTGGGGGTAGCTTGATATTTATAAACTGTTTTTACTTGGAGTATCTTTTCAAACATAAATACTCTTTAGGAATTATTTAGTTTAAAAGTTCTAGCCTCATACTCTTGTCTGACTTCATTCACTGAAATTTTTTTCAGAGTTTCAACAAAGCCAGCATTATGACTATATTATGGACCTGCTCTTTAAGTTTTTCCAACAAAAATACCTGCCTCACCCACTTGCAGAGTGGCAAATGACTTTATGAAAAGTAACCAAAATTAATTATGATAAAATTGAAATAAAAGAAAACCAAAGGTATATATAACTTGAACTTGCACAACACAGGCCACACTAGGCAACTGTTTTCAGACTGTGGTAGACTCTTGCCTTCTCCTACAAGAGTGACTTACAGCTTTCTGCAAATGGAGCTTAGTTCTGAGTATGGGTGCTGAAAAAGCTAGCATCCTCAGCCACTCACACAAGTCGTACCAGTCTATGAACTCCTTGGACCGCTAAGATACATACAAATCTGGAAGCAGCAGCAAGCATGAGAAGAAGTGGGAAGTGGGAAAAGCCAGCCTTCTATTAGCACAGGGCAAAGGTAGAGGGCCCTAGAAGCATGCCAGGATACATGTTCCTTCAGCATCCTGTCAATCTGTGGTCTACTGCTCTTGAGTAGACTACTCTCTGGTTTGACATTCTTCTGGGGACTTAGCACTACATGTCTTTGATGATAGATGTCATTTACAAAATTGGTTTTGATTAAATTAACCATTAGATTTGTATTTCTTGAAACTAAGAGGCATGAGTGATATTTGCATGGACTTAAAAATCTAAATCATAGACAGCCTATGTTACCATGCAACATCTCACCACACCTGGCCATTTTATAGATGCTTACAGTACTTTTTACACCCATATATATGCCTATTTAATAGCTCTAGATCTGGACTACTTTCTGCTCTCCTTCTCTATGATATACCTAAAGACATGATTCACTTTAGCTCAAAAATCAAGCTGAAAATCACTGGCTATTTTATATTCTGTCTGAAAGCTTAAGTGACATGGGCTAATAGGGAAGCCATCTGTCACAATTATGAAGGAAATTGGTTTCCTACGTTATCCTTTTTGTACTAGGTAGATTTACAAGAGAAAGCTACTCTTTTTTGATATTAAGTAAAGATTTCATTCTCCACAGCTGATTACCCATGTAGGAGGCTGCTCAAGCTGAAGCCTCCTGTCATTTAATGAGTGACAGTGGTAATTTTCTGTTCAATTGCTAATGGCCTCTCTAACCTCCATAGAGGATAAGGATGGTGTTACCAGGGCCTGAACTACATATTCCAGTGCAGGCCAACTACAACCAGGAATGTAAGGCCATCTTTTAAGGTTGCTTTAGATTTAGAAAAGAGACAATTAGGCCTAAGGATTCCTTTCCTCTCCTAATTTTGGAGAACCAGGTTACTGTCCTGAGAAAGCTCCTCGGGCCATTATGAGCTGTGAGTGTCTTGTCTGATAGGCTGGCACATTTGCATAAGTTCTGCCGGAAGGAACACATAAGGGTGTAATGAACTGCTGGAAATGACAAGCACAGAGTCAGGTTTGTGGTTGTGTAGCTTGGGCATGGATGAAGACAATCACTGCAAGGAAAACTGTTATCCAAGAGTATTGAAAGTGTCCCATGTAGGGTCCTACTCAGAAAGAAGGTGAAAGAACTGGTGTGGGTGAAGTCAGGACATCACCGTTTTAAAGGCAACCCGGGTGACCTGAATGTGGTGATGCAGTTGAGAACAACTTTCTTCTTCTTTCTGGTGGTTCCCCTAGGGTTATGTACCCTTCTTGGAGCAGATGTAGCCCAAGTTCTGGGTAGCTGGTGGACGTTTGAAAAAGAAGTGGGCCGGAAAGATCACTGGTTAGGAATAGATAGCAACATAGGAGGCTCAGTTGATTTCCTCCCAAACAGAGGCAGAAACGCTGAACTAACCCCCCTCTGTTGTTCCCCTTGCTGCTGTCCCTTCCGTTCAGTAGATTGTGGGGACCATGTTAGGTGTGAACAAAAGACAAAGTGGTATGTCTCAAAGGACCCAAGAAGGACAGAGTGAAGGTTTCCTACAGGAAATAAGTCAAGTGAAAATGACAGAAATCCCCAAAGACATGGAGATGTGCAAACCAGATCGTGGGGATCTGAGAATGGATGGTGAATAACTGACAAATCATTCCCAGATGGGCTATCTCCTGGGTGGGGATTAAACCTTGAGCCCAAAGCTACTGGATTTTCCATCCTCAAGTGAGGTTTCTGGGGAATATGAAGAGAGAGATGATAGGAAAAGGAAATCAATGGGCATTTTGGAAAATACTCAAAAAATATTTGTGAGACATTATATTGAGTTTAGCATGAGTATCTGTTTATCAGTTTGAAAAGAGATTTTTAGAAGCAGTAATGGCATCTGCCTATCTATCTATCTATCTCTATCTATCATCTATTATCTATCTATCTACTACCTATCACCTATCTATCTGTCTATCTATCTGTCTGTCTGTCTATATCTCTCTATATACCTATAAATCTATCAGGCTATCTATCTATCATCTATCTATCTATCTATCTATCTATCTATCTATCTATCTATCTATCTATCTATCTATCTATCTATCAGTCTATCTATCTATCCATCCATCTATCTATCTATCTATCTATCTATCTATCTATCTATCTATCTATCTATCTATCTATCTATCTATCATGTATATCTCTCTATCTATAAATCTATCATTCTATCATCTATCATATCTATCTATCTACCTATCTATTTACCTATCTGTATCTATATATCTCTCATTTATCTGCCTATGCACCTATCTACCCACCTTCAAATACAATTGTTCTGTTATAATTTACCTCTTCCTTTAAACATAAGACAAATACCCTGGAATGTCTATACTGTTTTTTATACAAACAAATGTAGCTGACCTTGAGGGTAGGAGATCTGTGAATAGTGTACCAAACAGCTGAAGGGTTTCCTTCTGCATTACTGTCATCCTCTAGGTAGGTACTTTTTGGAGGATGTTAGCCTGTGAGCTGGTCTGCACCTGCTGTGGTTTGGATACGGCCTAACTATACCTTCCAAATGTTCATTTGATCCCTAGTGGGAAAATAATGAAAGGTGCTATGGAACCTTTAAGAGATATGGCCTTGTAGGAAGTCCTTAATCACTGATAGTATGAAGGGAGTTCTCATTGGATTACCTGGAAGTTTACAGGAGACAGTTATAAAAGCATAAGTTTGGCCTCTCCCAACTCTATCTGCTTCATGGCTCAAGATGTGACAACCAACCCCACATGTGCTACTACAATCACTGTCCATCCAGTACATCTGCAAAACTGGAATTAAGCCCCCCCCCCAAATTGTGGACTAAATGTGCTTCTTTTAACCCATGTCAGATATTCCTTTACAGGTGGTGAATCTCTTATTAATACAGTAGCTATGGATCCAAGCAACATACCCATGAGGCTGACACCCATGAGCTCTTTAAGAAGAGATCTGAACGTCAAGGAGGACCAGAGATCATCCAAGAAACTATGTTGTTCCATGCAATAGGATGAACCTTGAAAGACTGTCACAGACAGGTGTGGAGGACCGACATTCTTTCAGAAGAAAACCAGTCTTAAACATCATCTTCTTTGTGGAAATATTAACAAAGAAGCAGAATTCCTTTAGCAAGGATTATAGCAGTAGACAATTAGAAAGCATGGAAAATCATTTTAAAGGGAGTCATCAACAGAGATAGGCTCATCAATGCAGACATAAGAGGGTATTGGGTAAATTAATGTTATTACTAATTTTGTTTGTTTGGTTTGTTAATTTCCTGCTTTATAGGATCTGTCTTTTCCACATACTGAGAGATGGCTACAAATATTAGTTTTAAATTATTTAATTATTCAGCATTATTTACTTTGCTATTGCACAGTTCTAAATAGCAAAGAATTAGTATGACATGGATGGATTGCTTGTGCTTTCCTAATTGCATCTCCTTAATCATCAAGGATTTGAAATATGATTAAATGGAACTTCCATATAAATGAACAGGCATAAAGAGAATTACTATCTCTGTCACTACTTATATTGGTCTAACTTTTCTTTGGATATTGCATTACAAAGTTAATAGGGACTATGCAAAGTGATTAAGTAATAGTCTCAGGGAACATTAGGGAAGAGGGAGAAGAAAGACTGTAAGAGCCAGAGGACCAGGGGTGTGTTGTGAGATGGTGTCTCCTTGGTATGTCAGAAGCTATGATTACAAAGTCGCACCAACATCTCTGCCTGAACATGAGCTTCACAAGGAGAACAACAGCAGACAAGGCAAAGCGATTGCAGAAAGACCAGGAGAGTCAACCCTACACAAAGAACTACAGATAACCAGGGGGTGCTCAGAGTGGGAGAAACTGTCTTCTCCGGGGAAGATTACCCCTATTGATTATTCAATACCAAATGGCCATCCCTAAGAGTATAGACATCAGGCTATACTTAGGAATATGTATGCATATACATATAGGCATGTAACAATAATTACTGCAAATAGAGCACAGTCAATTTAAATCTGAAATAGTGAAAGGAGGGGTTTTTGGGAGAGTTTGAAGGGAGGTAAGGGTGAGGGAAAATGATGTGATTATAATATCAAAAATAAAAGAATAATTTTAAAATATCAGAGTTATTTTAATATGGATTTTTTTCATTTTGAAAGTGATATAGCTATTATAGCAGTCTAACATAAAATAATTTATAGAGTCACACTACAGCATTAACATATTTAAACCTTTTACTACCATACAGACACACAGACTCGCACACAGATACAGACGCACAGACCCACACAGACCCCCCACCCCGCCCCACAATAACTGCTATCTTCCTACCTTCCTTCCTTCTTGAGACATCTAACCTCATCCTCTCTCTAGTGTCCACAGTAACTTTCTTTTTTGGATCTACACATGTGGTTCATCATTGTCCCTTTTCAAATGCTCCAGCAGAGTTTTTATAATTAATCCATGAGCTTCAGAATAGCTTCTAAGTACTTGCTCTTGTGTGTAGTATTACTTTACCAGTCTCCTGTTCCAGACACCACAACAACCCACTGTACCCTATGGACTCTGGCTTATGATTCTGAACTCAGCATGGGTCACCAACTCCAAAACACCTCCACAATCCACACTCTACCCTCACTAATCATTAGGGCTGTTCAGGCCCATTTACTCCCCATGGTAACATATTCTGATATCAATAATTAATTTCTTATTATTTTGATTATTTCCCCAAATGGTTATAATACCACATAGTAACAATATTTATTCTAAAGACACCAGTTGTCTTCAATGGCAATAACATTAAACATTTTATAACAAAATACACACTTAGTTGGCAAATACGTTTTGAACACTGATCAATATTCTAGGTGCTGAAGTCAGCGATGAAAAACTTTCTTAAAAGATAATGTTCCTATTAGGAAAATACTTAGGTAACAGAGCTTATGGGTTACTGGACCATGTTAAAGAAAGAGGACACATAATTTATTGTCTAAGTTAGGACATTTCAAATAAAAGAACTGCCATAGATAATAGGCACATACATATGCAAATAGGAGGTACTACAGATAGATAATTATATAAGGAACATACAAATAGGAAGTAGCACTGATAGCTAAAAATAGCCAATATATGCACACAAGAATACACACACACACACACACACACACACACACACACACACACACATATATATTCATATATTCACCAAAGCAACATCTGTAAACAGAAAGTTTAACTGCAAGTACACTAGGACAAAGTCTGTAAACTGATAATGCCCCACACAGTCTGGGAGTTGTGCTGTGGTAGACACCTTCTCATAGATCGTCCAGGCTGCTTGCTTCCTGTTACTCACACCCTTGTATATCATGCCCTGTAAAAAACGGGGCAGACTGAGAGACTTACCTATAACAAAGAAAATCCAGGTAGAATGATGAGTTATTACTTCTAAAACTGGACTACAAAAGCCTGTGACTCTTGTCTGGTAAACACTTTCTCATATTTATAGGCTTGTGAACATTGATGAAATGCCCATGTGGTCTGTAACTGAATTCAGCCTGCAGCCAACAATGAGTGAAAACCTCTAGGTCCAAAAGCACACAATGAAAAGTCACTTGTGTCTAGTGGGAAGCATATATTTCATCTGAGTTTTGACCCATGACCACAGCCAATTAGCTGTCCTGGACTTGGATTCCTGACCACAGAAGCAGTGAGAAGATGAATGGTTATTGTTTGAGTTGCTAAGCTTTGGAACAAGTTATTATCCAGCAGCAGATAACCAATACATATGATCACTTCAGTGGAAAATGCTACAACAAAAAACAAAGGGAAGAGAACCACAAAGAGAACCATCACGATAGAGATGAGGGTAAAGGATACTTGCAATATTAAAGTGCCCCTAAAGGTCTCACTGAGATAGCTTCATTGACTAGAAATTTAACAGAAGTCATGAGCATGAGTGAAAGACACCCATAAAGAGGATCCTCATAGGCTAATATGGTAGATATGTAACCCTAAAACAGTAACAATTCTCCTGTACCAACTACCCCAAAGACAAATCTCTGACTGTATCTGTTCATAGGCCAAGACAAGTTCAGCTCTTCCAAATCACATCACCAAGTGAGGATGCTTATTGTTTTTCTATTCACCATAGCCATGTAATGTAGCCTGCAGATACAGAAACCAGTAGATGAATGGGTAACAGAACTGTTGCACAAGACACAATAGAATTTTACTCAGCCACAGAGAAAGTTAATATTTGCAAGGAAAACCATTTCTATAGGGATATAATTTCTTCTGAGATTCTGGGCAAGTCCACGTCCTTATTAGTTGAGACTCTACAAGGTTCTTTGCGGCTGTAGACTTCAATTTGCAGGTCGTAGATCCCTGTTACCTCATTGGATGCTACAACGGCTGTTAACAGGTTCTAGAGAACAGTCACATTCCATGGCCTGCTGTTTCTTTCCTCTACCTTTAAAATCACCCCTAACTTGTCAAGACACTCTTACAGTTCCAGTTTCTTCTGTCTCCTCTTTGATGATGCCTTTCTGTCTCCTTATTCCATTTATGGACTCCAGTGTTAGATTTGGCAAACTTGGACAATCCAGGCTAACCTTTTTAAACTAAGTTTCACAATCACCCTTGCACCCATAAGCATGCTTTTGCCACGTTACATAACCTAGGCCTCCCTCAATCCTAGGGACTTTGGGGACTATTATTGCACATTCCACAGAATAGCACTTTAGGGAAACCGCTTCAAAAATATGGGATAGAGGTGATTGTCTGCTCAACTAAAAGGTAAAACTAAAGGTAAACGTGATTGATCCATGTGCTGGATGTATCTTCGGGAACAAATATTCTCTGAGATTGTCAACTGTCAATCAAGGTTTCTATAGGCAGCAGGCTTGAAGTGAGTCTTGGCTAAGCAGGAGAAATACAGAGTTTATGGGCAACATTTTCCAGGCATGGAAGCCCTGAGCAAAATCATCGAGTCGACCAACATCATGCTTTGTTTAAAGAACTGTGTTCTACTAACTCACTCATACCACATGCTTTAGGGAGGCAACAGGTGTGAATAACTGCAGGTCAGTTAGCTTAGGGATGGAATTTCATCCACATGGCCTTATGTTGGCAAGCTCCTCTAAGAATGTCTTAAATATCATGATTTACTTACACATGGAAAATATGAGCTTCTTTATGGATTAACACACTCCAAATTTATTGCCTACCATAATGTAGCTTTCTAATGTTTCTATGTTTCAGGTTAGGAATGGACAAAAATCAGAGGATTAAAGCCCATTCTGTGTAAGTGATGGCCACAGTCACAGATAAAAATCAAAGTAAAATCTATAGGAACTGCCTTAGTTATGGTTACTCTTGCTGTGATAAAACACCATGACCAAAATCAAGTTGGGGAGGAAAGGGTTTATTACACTCACAGTTCCATTCATCAAAGGCAGTGAGGACAGGGATTCAAGCATGGCAGAAACATGGAGCTAAGGCAGAGGCCATGGCCACGGAGGAGAACTGCCTACTGGATTTGCTCTCCATGACTTGCTCAGTCTGCTTTCTTATAGAGCCCAGGACAATCAGCACACAATGGACTGGGCCCTCTACCATCAATAACTAATTATTGATATGCCTTCTAGGCTTGCCCATAGTCCAATATTATGGAGAATTTTTCTCAATTAAGGCTTCCTCTTTTCTGATGATTCTAGCTTGAGACAAGTTGACATAAATCTAACCAATGCAGGAACAATTCCTCATAGTATCTGGAGTCTTTTGATTACATACGACCATGCATATACACACACCCGTTTACTCTTCTATTTGCAACCAGCGAGTTTTTGGTGGTTTTCATTTGTAGGGTTGACCAAGAAACTTCACTTGCTCAGCAATCACTCATTTCATAGCTTATTGTTGTGCTGACCTGTGCAAAGCCTTATAGCCATGCTCTGCTTAATCAAAAGCCAAATGAACATCTGTTCCGTTTGTATACCATTTCTGGGGAAGGTGATATTTCCTTCAGTATCTGATTTACTCATGTAGATTTTGTTGTAGGAAGGAAAATTCACACCATTGTTAGTATGAATTGTTTGGCCAGGGTAGGCCTTCTGGGCTGGGCAGTTCCACTGTTGGCATCTTTGAAGATAATAAGAATGGATAGGAAAACTATTCTTCAGGAAAAACTTGACAATTACATGTTCTGTGTCAGGAAGGGAGCAGTTACTTTATGTAGATATTTTCCCTGCTGCTAGAAATTAGGGGATTGTTTTCCATGACCTTTGAAACAATTTTAATTTCCTCAACATAGAAAGGCCATTATTTAATCTCAGCAACAATTATGGTGAAAACAGCTCTAAGTACAAATAAATAGAAAGAAACTGTCTTCACCAAGTGGTTCTATTGAATATTGTTTTCAAAGAGCTATTTTTAAAAGGATAGAGGGGAGTGAGGAAAAAGGAAAGAGGAGATGAGAGGGGGTAAGAGAAAGCAGGGGTTGAGGAGAAGGAAGAAAGGGAAGAGGAATTGAAGAATGGAGGGTAAGAAAAAGAGGCAGAATAATGGAGAACAGAGACAAGGGAAGGTCAGACTTTGATGAGGCCGTGAAGAGATCAGGAGAGAGGAGGTGAGAAGGAAGCAGAGGTTGACATAGATTTCCAGCTTCCTGAATGACTTTGTGAAGTACTGATGAATCAGTTCACGATGTACAGGGGAGAAGTCAAAGTCACAGAAGCACCTCTGCTTTGGATCTTTATTAAAAACATATTCTCAATTCAGACTTTCTCCTTTGGTTCTTGAAGAACTATACACACACACACACCCCCGCCCCCCCCAAAAAAAATGTTGCCTGTCTTCCTACATCAAGCTAAGCTGCAGTCTGCTCAATAAGCTGCCACCCCTTCACCATGGAACCAGGTTCTCATGAAATCCTGAAATCTTTCTCTGTCATTTCCATTTTCTTCTTTGGAGACTTTCCTTAGGGGCCTGCTGTGCCTTCAAGGATGTGGAGGCAGGTGTATGTCTCTGCTTCCAGACCATCTCATAAACTGTACAAATAATGCCTACTAGGAGCTACATCGTAGGCCTACTAGAAGCATGCATACACTCCTAAAACCAGAGATGGCTTGTCTGCTTGCAATATTTTGAAATTTAAGTTTAAAAGGTAAGACTTCCAGTAACTTAAAGAGAATTCTCCATTTAATGAAGGTGGCAGAGTCCAGATGTAAGTCCTCAAGGATAAATCTGTTCTCAGGCCGTATATAGAACAGCTGATACCAGACAGCCTGACGCAAGAAAACACTGTAACTTGTTTAGTTGCACCTACCAATGGGCACTTGTTTCATCTTAAGGATGATTTCAGCTTGCTTTTTACTCTTTGTATTTTTTTATATAATATAGTATATCTTTAATATTTTCCTAAGCCGACAGCAACTAGAATGTACTGAAACCTACACCATGAGTTTTGGCTGAATTTCAGCACTAACAAATCTGCACTACTTTTCTGGCTTCTTCCATTACATTTCTCCATCCTGCTCTGTGACACTTAGGTTAAATTATTTCTGCCAAGATCTATTCTTTTCTCTGGGAGAATTGAAGACAAATCCTCTCATTTCGTCTATTTTTTGCACCTCTCATTCCTCAGTAACCATCTAGCAGAACATCAGTGAGAAGTAACAGAGTACTCCATTTCTTGTTCTGAGAATGAAATATCTGAGGCAGGCTACATTATAAAGGAAAAAAGTTCATCTTGATTCTGGTGGGGCCTCATCTGGAAATGCCCACTTTGCCCTTGCCCTAGGAAGACCATCCTAGGACAAGAGACAGGGAGCATGCATGTGGTCTCCTCTGGTCTCTTTGTCTTGATGAGGTGACTAGGATTCAGTCATGGAGGCTTTATCCTTAGGGACTAACCCAAAGGCCTATTTCTAAGCACCATGGTCAGATTAGATTCTTACTTCTCTAAAAAAAATGACTTATTCCATATTTTACATCTGTGTGTTTGCACATGCTGTTCTGTCTGATGTGTGTGTGTGTGTGTGTGTGTGTGTGTGTGTGTGTGTGTGTGCATTGTATGTCTGTGTCTGTATATGTCTGTATATATGTATGTACTTGTGCGTGAGATGCGAGAAAAGGGCATAAGCTCCTCTGGAACTAGAGTTACAGGGAGCTGTGAACTCTCTGATGTGGGTACCAGGAACTTGGAACCAACAGCAAATGATTTGAACCACTGAGCCGTTTCTCCAGCCGTGATTTCCATCTTTTCAACACTTCCCAATGGGGTGATATTTGAATATATAAGGCTACAGAGGACAAATAAATCATATCGAAGCAACATCAGGGCATCTCCAAGAGCTTTAGCCTTGGAATATCAATGGCAGAGTCAACAGACATTTCAACCACAGTACAGAAAGGGCAACAGGGCAAAAAGATTATTTTGCCATACAATGAGGTCACATCAACCATTCTCCAAGGACCTCATGAAGCTATTTAGTTCACATGACTCAAACTGGCCTTGCAACTTGCAAAACTTCTGCCTTAATTATGTGAATAAAACTTTATATTCTGGGAGAAAAGAAATCATCAGAATTCCTTTTTTTAAGAAAACTGATCTCTTGAAAAGAAAATGATAACCAGAAAGTAGAAGACTTGGATGAAAAAGATGGATACCAGAAATCTCTAATTATTAAGGATTTTCTCAGCCCCTTTATAGCTTTGCGTTCTGTTTATCCATGCTTGGGTTTTCATTAGTTATTATCACCCATGCTCTATAACAAATGAAATAGATCTAATCTAGAGGGGGCAATCAACAACCTGGTAATAAATACCTTATAGAACAAGTCATCGTTTAAGCATTTGCTGTATATGAACATCATATGTGAGGGCTTTAACTAACCATGCTATCCCTATGAAGAATTCATGAACCTAGACTCAGGAGTGCACACAACACCACATCTGAGCTCTGTAGAGCTCTTCTTAATGAGGGCAAGGCCCAGGATCAGCATTATGTCTAGCATGGCCCAGGGTGGGGAGAACAGGACACATTTCCTTTCTTTTGGGCCAAAAGGCAAAGGTTTCACTTCAGCTGTATGAGCTGAAGATCCTTCTTGTAGTAGGATGACCCTTCTTATTTCTGCCCCAAATACTGGTTCCTATGTTCACATTGCCACTTAGTTCTGCTGCCGCAGAGTCACATAACTATTCACTATAAGAATGAGCTATTTCTGTGTTCCCCTCCATTGAAGCTATTGAGTAGGAAAAGTCTAGTGCCAGCTTCCCTCTTTTATCTTTTGTCTGCAAGACTTGGGCTGCTCTTCTGTTTTGAGTCCATTTCTCAATGAAATCTGAAATAATGACCTAGCAGATATTCTATGAATACTCAATGCAGAACTACACACAAACTATTTGTTTGTAAGTGTTCAGTAAAGACTATCTCTATATTCTCTTCTTTCTTTTCTTTCTCATTTTTGATATTGTATTTTAATTACAACCTTTCTTATTTCCCTTTCCTTATTCCAAGCCCACCTATGTACTCCATTATTTCTCAAATTAATGGCCTCTTTTTTCATTAGTTGTAATTGCCTTCATATACATGCTTGTATATACGCATATATTTCTAAATATAACCCATTGAGTCTATATAATACTTGTATATATTAAAGAGAGCCATTGCTAACCAAATCTGTAAGTTCATATTTTCCATACTATGTCAATAACTATTAGCATAATACATACCCCATAGACATGTTTAATGAGTAACTAAATTAAGTCCTACTGACTGTATACTATTAATTTGTGTTGGTAGAAGATGAATGTGATCTGAATCTTCACATACAGAGCATTAGAATCAAATATTATGACAAAGTGAGCATGTGTCACACTTCTCAGATGGTTATTTCAACCACATGCCACAAAGTAGAGGCATGTGGCTTTTCTGAAGTGAGCAATTCACCCCTGGGAGCTAATAGCATGGCTATTCATAGACCTGTGACTGTATGTTAGCAAAGGCTGTGTCTACATATGACTAGTCTTGAAAGAAGAAGTTGGACGGTTTGGGTGATGAGGCTTTCTTCTATCCTGTGTCTTCCTTTTTATGGTTCTGAGAATCATAGCTCACTAAGCATTTTTCTACTGAGTCAAGGTACTTTGTCAAGGTGCTCATAAAACTGTCTTCTCTTTGAGACACTCTTCAGAGAAACCTCTAATCCTCATTCTTGCAGGTGATGGAACAAAATGAGTCTTTGATTCATCAAAAGACTTCAGGGATTTGCATATTATGTCACAGTGTGGGTGGCTGTATTGCTCTCTTAAAGGTGAAAGGTAAGGAGACAACGGGAATGTCCGTCACTGTGACAAAATTTGTGCACATACAATATGAGGCACCAACTATGGGAGCATCCCTCGTGTATGGACTATAAGAAGGCTCTAATACAATGGCACTGCTAGGTCAAGCACTTGAACAGTCACTACAGATCACAGCACCATGTCATGCCTAGGCCTAGGCAACCAGGTGTTTCCTTAGGAAGGCTGTAAAGATGTGTAACACAATAGACTATACCAGCGATAAATATACCAATCTGGAACTGGCAACATATATCAAGTATAATTCTTTGCAACTTAGCAAATATTGTATCCATTATTGGAAGAATTTTTGGACAAAAAGAGCAGAGCAGAGAAACCTAGTATCAAAATCCACAGATCAGAACTGTGAGCTTAGCTTGACTATAGCTGGCTACTGGAACTTTTCCTTCCTTAAGTGAATGACAAAATAATTTTTTTTCCAGAATTAAATTCTGGCTGAATGGTTTAATATAGAATAGTCCTTTATCACAGCTATAGATAATGACATGTCCTTTCTGGTTATTTGTCATAAAGATGAATTGTTAGAAGTCTGACATATCTGAGATGCTTTATTTGTAATATATATATATATATATTCCTTCTCCATTTTTCTGTATGCAATCTAGTTCTCTTAGAGTGTTGCAGAATTTTAATACATAAAAAGAAATGGAATCAGACTGGAATACTACACAATAAACTTGGAAAGAATCCCAAGTTGCCATAATGATGAGAACTACATAATCTGGAGCCACTGTGCCGGCTTGGAACAATTGTTGGACTTGTCTGTTTCTATTTCCTCCATTTATAGATGTTCGTCCCTGAACCAGAAGCATTTCAAACAGACATGCCAAATAATTATACATACACTTACACACATATATCAGGAGCTGTATGTTTAACACTGAAAAGAATTCCTTGCAGATCACGTTTGTTTGTTTGTCTGTTAGCAGTTTTAAGATTCATAATCTCAATGCAAGAGAAAGGCAGTCAGCTTTTTCTGCATCATTAAGCTAAGCTAAAATGTGTTTCTGATCCCAATCCAATAGTGTTGATTTCTCACTTTCCCCAAGACCACAAGAAAAGATTTGATCCTTTTAACAGGGCACTCCCTTATGAATAACCTTAAGTATTTTCACGTATAAAGAACATTGAATGTTTTTCAGACTGTGTTCCTAAAAATCTCTAGGTTTCTGCAGACCTACATGAGAAGTAGTCTAACAAACACACATAGGATGGTCATATGGCTGAATTTAATAGCTTTCCTCTACTCTCAACCCATTTTAAGCACAGATTAAATCCATTCTATGCAGCAAATGGAATATGGATATTCTATAGGATTTCCTTCCAAGGAAGGCTCCACCCCTGGAACCTAAAAGTTATTGTGAGTTTTCCAACTATAGTGGAAAGGGGGATTTTTAAGAAACTATTTTATTTTGTATGTATGAGTGTTTGGCTTGTCTGTATGGCTGTACATTACCACATGCATGCAGTGCCCAGAGATGCCAGAAGACTGCACTGGATCTCCCGGGACTGGAGTTAGAGACAATTACAAGATGCCAGATGGGTGCTGGGAACTGAACTTGGGCCCTTCGGAAGGGCAGACAGTGTTCTTAATCACTGAGCCATGTCTCTAGGCCCCAAGGAGGTACAGTCTTTAATACGATTTTCTTCAGCTTGTGGCATTTTTTGGGTTCTGCTTTGAGGAGAGGAGGCAGAAAAAGGAGAAGGAAAGAAAGAACATCAGAGCTGTAAAGAATAATGCAAGATGGTGAGTGGAAGAGGGTGAGGAAAGGAGGGTGAGGAGAGGAGGGTGAGTGGAGGAGGGTGAGGATAGGAGGGTGAGGAGGGGAGGGTGAGGAGAGGAGGGTGAGGAGAGGAGGGTGAGGAAAGGAGGGTGAGGAGAGGAGGGTGAGTGGAGGAGGGTGAGGAAAGAAGGGTGAGGAGGGGAGGGTGAGGAGAGGAGGGTGAGTGGAGGAGGGTGAAGAGGGGAGGGTGAGGAGAGGAGGGTGAGGAGGGTGAGGAGAGAGGGTGAGGAGGGGAGGGTGAGGAGAGGAGGGTGAGGAGAGGAGGGTGAGTGGAAGAGGGTGAGTGGAGGAGGGTGAGGAGGGTAGGGTGAGGAGAGGAGGGTGAGTGGAAGAGGGTGAGGAGAGGAGGGTGAGTGGAAGAGGGTGAGGAGAGGAGGGTGAGGAGAGGAAGGTGAGGAGAGGAGGGTGAGGAGAGGAAGGTGAGGAGAGGAGGGTGAGGAGGGGAGGGTGAGGAGGGGAGGGTGAGGAGGGGAGGGTGAGGAGGGGAGGGTGAGGAGAGGAGAGTGAGGAGAGGAGGGTGAGTGGAAGAGGGTGAGGATAGGAGGGTGAGGAGGGGAGGGTGAGGAGGGTGAGGAGAGGAGGGTGAGGGGAGGAGGGTGAGGGGAGGAGGGTGAGGAGAGGAGGGTGAGGAGAGGAGGGTGAGGAGGGGAGGGTGAGGAGGGGAGGGTGAGGAGAGGAGGGTGAGGAGGGGAGGGTGAGGAGAGGAGGGTGAGGAGGGGAGGGTGAAGAGAGGAGGGTGAGGAGAGGAGGGTGAGGGGAGGAGGGTGAGGGGAGGAGGGTGAGGAGAGGAGGGTGAGGAGAGGAGGGTGAGGAGGGGAGGGTGAGGAGGGGAGGGTGAGGAGAGGAGGGTGAGGAGGGGAGGGTGAGGAGAGGAGGGTGAGGAGGGGAGGGTGAAGAGAGGAGGGTGAGGAGAGGAGGGTGAGGAGGGGAGGGTGAGGAGGGGAGGGTGAGGAGAGGAGGGTGAGGAGGGGAGGGTGAGGAGAGGAGGGTGAGGAGGGGAGGGTGAAGAGGGTAGGGTGAGGAGAGAAGGGTGAGGATAGGAGGGTGAGGAGAGGAGGGTGAGGGGAGGAGGGTGAGGGGAGGAGGGTGAGGAGAGGAGGGTGAGGAGAGGAGGGTGAGGAGGGGAGGGTGAGGAGGGGAGGGTGAGGAGAGGAGGGTGAGGAGGGGAGGGTGAGGAGAGGAGGGTGAGGAGGGGAGAGTGAAGAGAGGAGGGTGAGGAGAGGAGGGTGAGGAGGGGAGGGTGAGGAGGGGAGGGTGAGGAGAGGAGGGTGAGGAGAGGAGGGTGAGGAGAAGAGGGTGAAGAGGGGAGGGTGAGGAGAGGAGGGTGAGGAGAGGAAGGTGAGGAGAGGAGGGTGAAGAGGGGAGGGTGAGGAGAGGAGGGTGAAGAGGGGAGGGTGAGTGGAGGAGGGTGAGGAGAGGAGGGTGAGGAGAGGAAGGTGAGGAGAGGAGAATGAGTGGAGGAGGGTGAGGAGAGGAGGGTGAGGAGGGGAGGGTGAGGAGGGGAGGGTGAGGAGAGGAGGGTGAGGAGGGGAGGGTGAGGAGAGGAGGGTGAGGATAGGAGGGTGAGGAGAGGAGGGTGAGGAGAGGAGGGTGAGGAGGGGAGGGTGAGGAGGGGAGGGTGAGGAGAGGAGGGTGAGGAGGGGAGGGTGAGGAGGGGAGGGTGAGGAGAGGAGGGTGAGGAGGGGAGGGTGAGGAGAGGAGGGTGAGGAGGGGAGGGTGAGGAGAGGAGAATGAGTGGAGGAGGGTGAGGAGAGGAGGGTGAGGAGGGGAGGGTGAGGAGGGGAGGGTGAGGAGGGGAGGGTGAGGAGGGGAGGGTGAGGAGAGGAGGGTGAGGAGGGGAGGGTGAGGAGAGGAGGGTGAGGAGGGGAGGGTGAGGAGAGGAGAATGAGTGGAGGAGGGTGAGGAGAGGAGGGTGAGGAGGGGAGGGTGAGGAGGGGAGGGTGAGGAGGGGAGGGTGAGGAGGGGAGGGTGAGGAGGGGAGGGTGAGGAGGGGAGGGTGAGGGGAGGAGGGTAAAGAGGGGAGGGTGAGGAGAGAAGGGTGAGGAGAGGAGGGTGAGGAGAGGAGGGTGAGGAGGGGAGGGTGAGGAGAGAAGGGTGAGGATAGGAGGGTGAGGAGAGGAGGGTGAAGAGGGTAGGGTGAGTGGAAGAGGGTGAGGAGAGAAGGGTGAGGAGAGGAGGGTGAGGAGAGGAGGGTGAGGAGGGGAGGGTGAGGAGGGGAGGGTGAGGAGAGGAGGGTGAGGAGGGGAGGGTGAGGAGGGGAGGGTGAGGAGAGGAGGGTAAAGAGGGGAGGGTGAGGAGAGAAGGGTGAGGATAGGAGGGTGAGGAGAGGAGGGTGAGGAGGGGAGGGTGAGGAGAGAAGGGTGAGGATAGGAGGGTGAGGAGAGGAGGGTGAAGAGGGTAGGGTGAGTGGAAGAGGGTGAGGAGAGAAGGGTGAGGAGAGGAGGGTGAGGAGAGAAGGGTGAGGATAGGAGGGTGAGGAGAGGAGGGTGAAGAGGGTAGGGTGAGTGGAAGAGGGTGAGGAGAGAAGGGTGAGGAGAGGAGGGTGAGGAGAGGAGGATGAGGAGGGGAGGGTGAGGAGAGGAGGGTGAGGAGAGAAGGGTGAGGAGAGGAGGGTGAGGAGAGGAGGGTGAGGAGGGGAGGGTGAGGAGGGGAGGGTGAAGAGGGTAGGGTGAGTGGAAGAGGGGGAGGAGAGAAGGGTGAGGAGAGGAGGGTGAGGAGGGGAGGGTGAAGAGGGGAGGGTGAGGAGAGGAGGGTGAAGAGGGGAGGGTGAAGAGGGGAGGGTGAGGAGAGGAGGGTGAGGAGGGGAGGGTGAAGAGGGGAGGGTGAGGAGAGGAGGGTGAAGAGGGGAGGGTGAGTGGAGGAGGGTGTGTATTTCTTCACTGGGTTCTGTATAAAACCAAGGCCAATGAAGGCTGGGGGAGAACCCCTGGCTGAAGCTGTCACAGCAACAGGACAGTAGAAATGGCAGAGAACAGGTATTCAAGACAAATGGTCCCTAGGAAACAGAGCAATGGAGGGAGTTGCCAAAAACTCCAGCGTTGCAAAGGCAAAAGGAAGAGGGTGAGAGCAGTGATGTGGCCTTCATAAAGGAGACGATGGCAGACAGAGCTGAGGTCCGGAGGGGAGGGGACTTTCTGCTGACAGCAACAAAGAAAGCAAGATGTCTTGAGGCAGATAACATGTGTCAAAATTCTCAGAGACCCACTGCAGCCAAGAAAGTCTGAGATAATGTGATCCCGTATATACATGGGTCCCCCTGGGGAGCAAGCATCGAGATAGCCATCCATTGGTGTGTGGAGTACCAACTTATAGAGGTGTAAACAGAGCAGTAACGGCTATTTCCTAGTAACCGCCATTGACTCTACTCCTTAAATGAATCACTGATGTCTCACATTTCAGTGACTTTCATTGACAAAATCGTTCAGTTATTTGGTGTCAGCATCTCAAAGGAAATGTAAAGCTCCTCCCACCTCCTGCACAGAAGGTAAGACAGTGGTCTATGGTCTACAGACTCCCCAAGAAACCTCAACTTTACTTTATTAGTCAGGAACAGCACATGATCAATCCTGTCTTCAGAGGAGGTTGGGCAAGTGACTTCCTCGCTTGAGTACGTGCTAATATAAGCCCAGTGTATGCTGTGTTAATGAATGGGGTGGGCATGTTCTAACTGCCACCAGAAGTGTGGTATTTGATGTTTTAGTCTCCTTGTTTGCTTCTAAAGCTACAATTTCTTCAAAAATTTTTCTTTTTCTTTATCCTCCCGCGCCCCACTGAATGCCCTGAGTTCTTTCTCAGTGAGAATCTCTGACCCAGCTCTTTCTTCACCTTTGGTTGTATGTATGGATCTCTTACATTCATGGCATTTTGGTGAATGCTGTTTGGAGATGTGCTTGGGAAACCTCTTAGAAACAGCTTGGTTTTTAGAAAATAAGAGTAAATTAGGAAGGGAGTGTGGGGGACTAGGACTCCAGGGCTATATTGCTGGTACTAGTAGATGAATGATTTCTTACTGGATATGTTGACTGGATGAAGTCATCTGGCCTCTCTCCATGCCTCAGCTTCCTCATTTGCATTTTAATAAAAGCAGTTATGTAAATCACAGAGTTCTGAGGAGTAAAGGAGTTTACAATTGCATAGATCACTAGCTGGAGTTTTGAAGTGTTAATGATAATTTTTATTGTTGTTGTTAACATATTTAATAATAGTATTATTGAGCTAAGCAAAGCATTACATTTTTGTCTTGGTGTTAGAGATGGTACAATCAGAAGGATGAAAGATCTCTGCATCTGTTAGGGTTTATTGGTTGCATCTGGATCAAGATGGGGAAGGCAATCCTATACAGTGCACAAGCTGGCCAGTCAGAATGTCTTTCAAATAGACTGTGCTAATGTTTTCAGTTTAAGAAATTTCTAGCTTTACAAAATGCTAATGTATATGCATGAAGATAAATACAGTAGACACTAAACTGACTCTATATTAAAATATTGCTTGTGATGACATGAATCACATATATTTTAGGATTAAGGTTTTATAAACTCTATGTTAACTTCAACCCCTTTGAAAGGAGCTTAGTACACACTGAAGTAGACAGCCAACAGGGATGAATATGGCATACGTTAAAAACAGGGTTTGTATTAGAATCCATTAAAAACATAAACAAGGAAGGAAGAAAGGGAAGTGACAGAAAGCCTAACATGTGGATCTTTGAACCTCTGTATACACACACATCCAATACCCCCTGTACACATACATACACAAGTATATGTGTGTATATACATATAGGAACATATACATTTGTAGAATATACATATATTGGGCAGATACTTAACAGTTATTCTACGGGTAGAACTTTTTTAAGTCTGACATATATTTCTTTAGTCTGTAAATATATTAACATAGGTAAACTTTACTTTGGTAGTCAGGATAACAAACTTATTTTAAAATTTTTCTTTAGAGCAATAACCATAGACAAGCACAGGGTTAAATTCTCTTTGTGGCTTTTTCTCAGTGTAACTGTAGACAAAATACTGGGTCTCTGATCTTAGTTCCCTTGTCTCTGCAATGGGTAGTCCTGAACCCTCTCACAGTAAGAATTGACTTACAAAATTAAGCACAAAGCCTGGAACACTGTAGACCTCCAGGAACCACAGTTGTCTCTCTTCATTACAAACCATTTTCATAACAAACCTAGTTTCTTAAAAAAATGGAAATGAATTTCTTGACAAAGATTTTTAATTTCACTCCATGAATGAGGCAAATTTTACAAATTTAGCTGTACTCTTACTTCAGTGTATTAACTTTCTTGGGGTCATTGTCATTTTTAGAGCAAAGGGAAACATGCTATCCAAAGGAATGAGATCATTATAATAGGAATGAGTACTAGATTATGATTAGTTCAGAGTATATACATAGATATGTACCCTTGTGTCTCTGTCCATCTATACCCAGCAAAGTATTGTATAATTAAGTGGGAAGGTTGCTTCCTGAAAAAGACATTCATTTTTAGAAAAACAGCAGGAAGGGCATGCCCCCCTCAGCATTAATAATGGCTATCTTTAATATGCAAAATTATACATACATTTATTTATCTTATGAGCTGGTCTACATTTTGTACATTAAAAGTAGAAATCATTTTGAAATAAGATGCATGTTGACTATGGCAAAATCTTACTTACTTACATTGGAAATATATAGAATTAAATGATAAAAGATAAAATACAGTCTTTGAAAAATCGTAATTTTTTTTTGTCAAAATATCCAGCATGAATTTGTAGCTATGTGTTTTCCTTAACTTGGATGAGGTCAGCCGAACTCTGCAAAGGAAGTGAGAACAATGGACTGCGGCTTGTTTCTAACAGTAGGAAATACACTGGTCTTATCATCACATCAATGGATCTCAGCACCCTTGCCTCATTGTAAACAATTCAATGAGACATTAGTCAAACAGTTGATGGATATTATTTTGAGAATAGCATGTGCTTTCTGCAGTTGGTCTGAGTCTGTCGTGATGGAGTCATTTAGTTTGATTAGTCGTGTATGAGCAGGGAAAAAACCTTCACAATGCCTGTTTCAAATAGGACTTAACTTGAAAATGTAAAAATTTTGGTCAGTTAATATAATGAGAAATTGATGTCAGAAGTTGGGGCTGTTTATAGCTGGTTTCAGACAGATTGATCTACTCCAAGGTGAAGCATAAATCTGTAACAGGTGGAGAATATGAGGGAACACATGGAGTTTAACATTCTTCACATGTCCAGATTTGAAGAGGATTAAGAAATCTTAACGTTTCTTTTTTTCCTTTTGTAGAAAATCATTTAATTTAAAATTGAGTCACTCCTAGAACTCAGAGGATCTGCTTCCTCAAGCGTCTGCCTTCTTTCCTGTCCACTAAGGCATGCTAATGTAATCAACTGTCAAGTAAGGTCATGGGCACATATGCCAAGGTTTAGACAGACACCAAAAATTTAACATGGAATTTGGAATTTGATTTGTTTCAACTTTAGGTGGCCTATTAACAATAAGCAACTATTATATGCAAAATTTTGTGGTGAAAAACACTTGTTAGTGTTGCATGTCCAGATGAACCCACAAGCCTAGGCCTTGGATAAATATTTGCCACATGAATTATTAACAGATGCTTATTTATGATATGGATACCACAGCTCTTTTGCCTCTTATATCTGCTGCATATTCTGGTGCCAGAATTATCTCTGGAGACAGAGATGAAATCAGAGTAAAGAAACTCCCAAGTGGTCCACTTTATTTTACTGAATATTTGGTCCAATTATTTGGCAGAGAGCAGCCTTGCAAATGTTGATGAAAACAATCTGCTCTGTCTCAGTGTCTGTTCGATGGGAGACTTGCAGAGAGCTAACACTTCAATGTCATTCAAGAAGACGGCCAAAGTGATAAATGGGACATTAGGGATTGTGCACCTAACAAAACTAAGCTCCACAGGGCCGCTACATTGATTATCTAAAGCCAGTCTCTACAAGTAACACTGACTTTAAAGAATGAAACCCTTGTGACTGCATCCCTCCCTATGACCTTGACATCACATCCTCCTTCCTATCCTTTACTTAAGGACCCTTGTTCAAGTCGGTGTATATTTCTACCTTAATGATGAGGCCTGAGGGTCTGTCTGAATGAGGAAGGGCAGTGTGATGCAATCCTCACAAGGTCCCTATGTTCGAGTACCACACTAACCATGTCCTTTGTCATGCTATTAGCCAGGATTGTCTCCTCACTCAGGTTCCAGGGACAGATGCTTCTCTTATCCTTCCCATAATCCTCTCCACCCTGCTGTGGACACCATTTCTCAACTTGAGGCCCTGGCTGAGCTGTATCTCATTCTTGGTAGGCTCCTCTTGTCTCCTCTTTCCACTCTCCCCTTTAGGATGTCACCTCCTTGCAGGCACAGCTACAGTGTGCTCATGAGCCCCCCAACGTCTGCTATGTATTCCAGCAGACAGTAAGGATGTGTTTAAACACAGTCTTCAGGGCCAGCAGGCTAAGAGGCCTGACACCAAACCAAGCTTGACCTGAGTTCCACCCAATGAATCCAAATGATAGAATAAGAGAGAACCAACTTCTGCAAATTGTTGTTAAGCACACACTGTGGCACACATATACACATACGCACACACATATACACGTTCACATGCACAAAGTGAATTTAAAAAATGTAAAACTCTCCCAAACAACAATAGCCCCCCCAACATACACACACACACACACACACACACACACACACACACACACACACACACACACACACACTGCCATCAGTGTTATATCGTGGCCTATGGCTCTGAGGAAGTCACCCAAACTCTAGAGCCCAAATCCTAGGGTTTTACTTATCAACAAGCTTATAGTAGGCAAGAAATTTGCCTCTGTTTCCTTCACTGTAAAACAAATATAAAAACAGACTGTGTCTCACAGAGAGTAAGATCGAATAGCCAAACCCATGTATTTAATTCTCGCAACAGTGAGTTTTGATGAGAATGAGCTAGTTTCCTTATATTCAATTTTAATCATTCATGTCTAGATTTACTTTTCCATAGAAAAGACCCCTTAAGATATCAGTAGGTCCTTCCACCCCTGACACAGGGCTTGAGATTCAGTGAGTTCCACTTACACAGTGCAAACACGAAGTTGTACAAGTATGACTAACTTCTCAACCATAAAAGTAAGCCCAGAACTGGAAGCCTCTAAATACCAATGTTAGTTCCAAGTTCATGAAGCAAGGAAGCATTTATGTGGGCAGGGAGTGCCACTTTTTCCAGGGAAGAAATGATCCAGCGTGCAGAGGATGGTACCCCCACTGCAAACACAGGCCCTTCCAAATGCACAGCCACGGCGGAGGGCCCGACGAATACCCAGACGCTGCCTGTCTGTGCAGGGTGTTCTCTTATTGTTTTCAAAAGGAAGCGTGAATTACAGGATGCCTGACAAATCCATCCAGAAGTGCTAAGAAAAGCAGATGCCGATTTCCAAACCTTATCAAATGATTCCCTCTCTCTTCACTCACTTGGGTAGTTTGGAGTCAAACAGGATGGAAAAGTAATTTGCCTACCCTGATCACTTATGCACCCTGGGCGGGGGGAGGGGCTGAGAGTGAGCCAGAAATATTAATTTCCCACACTCCGCTCTCCTTCTCTGGGTAGTTAAAATAAAACAAAGTATTTGATTTCTCCCAATCTTTGTACTGATGAAAGACGACAGGTCCAATAGACAAGCTCATGGATGGAAATCATTATTTCCTGTGCGTAAAAGTTTTCTGTTTCTACTGTTTCCAGTTCTGTACCAGACAGAGAGATTCCAAAGCCTGAAAAGGGGGTGCCAAGTGAGTTACCATCTCTGCTGGCTCCCCTCTATTGTGTAGCTCCCTGCAGGAACACAGGTCTAGCCAACTTTGACCTTATCGAAGTTGACAGAACCTATGAAGGTGAATGGGTTCTTCCTGCCTGCTGAGTTCAATCCTAGGGAGAGTGCCATAGTAAAATGTTCAAATTCTTCCCTAAATAGAAAAGACAAATAGTAAAATATATTTTTAGGGGTAAAGAACTTGTTCTAGGGGGAGGCTACTGGGTACCTGCAGATAATTTCTAAAATTATTTAAAATCTATTGTAGTTGGCCATTTTGTTATATAAATAGGCTAAGGTTTATCCTTAGATATCTGTGGCCCTTAAAAAATACATTAACTGCATATCAGAAAGAATTGTAGGGAAATTGGAAGCTATAAGGCTATAAAGCTATAAGGAAAACCTGTCAGGCCAGAGGGACTTAGCTTTTAGAATTATTGCATACTAGAGACTCCTGGTTGCTCTCATTTGTGAAAAAGAGGGAGGAAGGCTTCTTATGTAGCAGACTGTATTTTAGATGAGCAGAATGGCCCATTAATTCACTGATGCAAGTTGGTCTCTGTTACCGAGAACATGAATTCTAGGCTGCTGTAGGACAGGGGAAGGAAGACAAAGCTTTGAACGGCAGGATCCTTGCTCCATGCTGCAGTGTTATGAAGTACAAGCTAAGCATATGATTCTGTCCGAGGCATGCCTGCTGTTAACCTGCACTCCATTTTGCAACCAGGCCAAAGCTAGAAGAGAGGACATTTAGGCATCAAGTGGAAAGATCTTGATGGACAAGGACTTCTCTGAACGGCGGTGAGACTCTCCAAATGGACACATGGAAGGCAAACAAAAGGAAGGACTGGGAACTGCCCTGGCAGCCTTTCTCCAGGAAATGGCCGGGTGTGTGTATCCTTGCTGATTACACACATAATAGCGCCATGCGAGGTGTTCTGTATCAAGAAAGGCTGCTGCAGAGATCTGTTTCCAAAGGGGGAAGCCATAGTACCCCAGCAGATCCCTTCTACGAAGAGGCAAAGTGGCATCAGAGAGGAGGATTTTAGGAGTCCCTGAGGACAAGGACAGGAAAGAGGAGGGAAGAATGAGCAGAGAACACAGCACACATTCCAAGGAAAGTCTAAGCTGGCTCTTAAGCCATGACCTTTTTTCAACAGAACACGAGAAAATCAAATAACAAAGGCACAGTTATTTATGGGGAAATGCAAGCTCCTTTTCGTCTTAACCAACACTGAGCTTCCTTGAAGAGATGGTGTATGGTGTGAACGTTCCTCTAAAAAGTACCTGGCAATGAACCTCGTGCAAGGGCGATGAACCAATGATAACTTCAATGGTGGCAGAGAAATTGGAATGCTGCAGGTCCAAAGCAAATTGCAATGTATCTCCAGCTATCTTTACACCTCCCCGCCCCCATCCACCCACATAGTCATTCTTTCCCCAGCCCTGTGTCTGACTTTACATTCTTGTGACCAACAGGTAAAACCGTTTTGGATTGAATTAACAGATCACTCGCTTCCACCAACCAAAAGGCTAAGAATGTCCAGAGACAGCCTCTGAGGCCTATAGCAAAGATTTCTCTGCTTTGTGTTAACCCACCTACCTAATATTTCCACCACTGTTTTTGAAGAGCACCTTAATTTAGCACTTTTCATTTATAACCACTGTTCGTTTACTACAAAACTTCATCAAATGCTTAACCATATTGGAATAAGGAATTTGGGGCCACATAGTGGTTCATTTGTAATTCATATTTCATTTAATAATCCACTTACTCTTTATTAGTTCTCAGTCTAGGAGTGCCTCAGATACAATAAAGGAGCTTATTTAAAATTGTGGTAGACAGATCAAGAGAGCAATGCACAGATAGCTCTGCACTAATTCCCTCTGTCCTTAATCTCTCTTTCTGCACTTTGAGCTACCTGTGGGTAAATTCAGCCTCCAAATAGAGAACATTCCACAAAACAATTCATGTTTTAAATTGTACACAATGCTGAGGGATGTAATGAAATCTTAGCCATTGAGCTCCATCCTGCCCAGGATGTAAACCACACCCTTGCATGGTGCATCGACACTGTGTGCACCACCTACCACATCAATCAGCAGCTGCATCTGTTAACAGCTTGTCTATTATAGTATCACGGTGCTTACAGAAGACTTTTGTACCATCTTTGGTTTCATGTACCCACTGGGATACTGGGAGATGTTGTGTGTGGTACATACAATTAAAATTGGCTTTACATTTGCAAAACAGTTAAATCACAGAGTAAATGATGAAATGTAGAAGTAGCTGAAGGATATTAAGGGCTTTTTTAGTGCATGAGAGAATGATATGCACAAACCACACATGCGTGGTCTTCATTAACTCAACACCATGAGAATAATAACTTATATTATTCAGCTATAAGGATCCTCAAAAAGTGTATTCCACCTCAGCAGCTGCCATCTTGAATTTAGTTTTCCAGAGAGAGAATAATTTCAAGGAGCCACATTTGAAAACATTAGTCCTTGGCCTGCTTCCCTTTAAAGAGCCAAGGATTTGGTGTGCCTGTTAAAAGACGATTTGATATACCACGGAAGCCCTGAAAGTTCCTGTAGAAGGACTGGGCTCCTTCTACTCATGAAACCAACTTTCAGCTCCCAGGCACAGGGGAGCACTGTAGAAGAGGCTGGTGTTTATTTTCCCTTTCATTAAATGATTCCATGGAAGATGAGTGCACACACACACACACACACACACACACACACACACACACACACAAAGTCATGTGTGTTCAATGCTGTGATCCTAATATGCATTATCTTAAATTCAATGCTGTGCACATTAAATGAATTTCCTTTAAGAAAGGAAAGGATAAATTCACAACGGAAGTACTGTTAAGATACGGAGACATACAAGCCATCCATATTTTCACTGAAAGGTCAGATTAGGGCCAGAGAGATAGCTCAGCAGGTAAGGGTGCCCATTGCCCAAGCCAGCTGCCAAATTCTGAATTTGATCCCTGAGAACTACATATTGAAAGGAAGAGAATCAACTCCCGCAAGCTGTTTTCGCTCTCTCTGCACATGTATGTTGTGGCAGGCTCCACATGCTAAATAAAAACCCAATGAAATTTAAAGAATTACTTTTAAAAATTAGAAAAAGTAATAGCAGACTATTATAAGCACACTTTAAGAAATAATTGCTGAGGTGACACACTACATCTGTCAGACCAATTTTTTTTTGTTTGATAATTTCTCAGGTACAGTTGCTCAGTGTATTAGTCACTAATCACTATGTGACTCATGATAATGAACAGTGCATGTTAAACGCCATCATTGATTATCTCATAGTTTTTGTGGGCTGGCATTTCATTCTCATCTTTAGGACAGGCAGTCACAAAGTTTCAATCAAAATATTAAAGCAATATATTTTTTTTCTGGAAGCTGAGTCCTCTTTGAAACACCTGTGATGGACAGGGGAATTCAGACTGTGTGTCAGGAGGAGTAAGATTTCTAAATTCTTACAGGTACAGCCAGTGACTCAGCTTAGACCCCTCAGGGATTCTTCCTCCACAGTCCGACCCTTCACAGGCTTTCCCACGGTGCATTGTTCATTTCTTTAAGTATATCAGAGGAGCATTTCTCTTTATAGATTCTCTGTCTTTGTTCTTAGAGATTTCCTCTGTAATTAGTAAAACCTGGGGCAATTCACTTTCAAAGTCAGTAAAAGCCAACTGGGGTGGAGTTTAAGTGCAAACACAATCTTCCTGCATCCCTGGTATGAAATACCTAATCAAGAGAATGACATAAGAGTCTGGTGAGGTGGCTCAATTTGTAAAATAATTAGCATGCAAGAGTGAAGAGGCCCTCTGGATAAGTGAGACAGTTGATGAACTTGAGCTGTTTAGGAGGCCCCAGGCAGTGGAACCAGGACTTGTCCTTGATGCATGAGCTGGCTTTTCGGAACCTAGGGCCTATGCTGGGACACTTTGCTCAGCCTTAGTGCAAGGAAGAGGGAACTGGACCTGCCTCAACTGAATCTACCAGGCTGGGCTGACTCCCCAGAGGAAACCTTGCCATGGAGGAGATGGGAATGGGGGGTGAATTTTGGGGGGAAGGCTCAGGGGTGGGAGGAGGGAGGACAGGGGAATCAGTGGCTGATATGTAAAATTAAATTAATTATAAAATAAAAATATTTATTTAAAAAAAGAGTGAGGACCTGAGTCCTACAGCACCCAGGTAAAAAGCTATGCATGTTGGCACACACTGGTAATCCTAGTGCAGAAAAGCAGAGGATACATACAGGGATGATCCTTGGGCATAACTGGCTACACAGCCTGAAATAGATCTTGAAATCTTGGCCCATGTTACACTTACACTTACACACACACACACACACACACACACACACACACACACACACACACACAAGCACACTAATAGAAAAGGAGACAGGGAAATCGTATCACACACAGGGATATTCTAAAATGAGTGACCCTTACAGAGGATGCTTACAGAAGGTAACAATGCTGTGGACTGTCTCAGAATTCTGCCTATCACATTCACTGAGTAAAAGCATTTAAATGTGGATATTGGCCAACTAGTACTCTGTATGTTCAGCACCTTGTATGTATAAGTTATCCATCCATTTTTATCAAAATTTGACACTTTATCCTTTTCTTTCCAATCAGAGAGGCTGTGGTAAACATTTTATTGCTAAGGCAAACATTTTATTGTAGTTTACACCTGTTCTGGGATGTGGAAATGACTCTCATCTCATGTGCTCATGAATGCTCTCTACCTGACCCTTTTATAACCTTTGCCTGAATTCTTTCCTCATAAGCATCAAATTGATTATTATTTCTTGTATTTATTCATGTAGGTTGTTTGTAGAATCATTGGCCAAACATTTTACGTTTTTGTTTTTTTTGTTGTTGTTGTTGGTGGTGGTGGTGGTGGTGGTGGAGTGTGTGTGTGTGTGTGTGTGTGTGTGGTTTGTGTGTGTGTGTGTGGTTTGTGTGTGTGTGTGTTTGTAAGGGATTTCCTTTTTTTTTCTTTCATTCATTTATTCACTTACTTGTCCTTGAAGTATTGAAGTGAATGAAAATTAGAAAGCTGGCTTAAATTCTCCCTGGACAGACAACACACAACTTCATTAGGCCACACAACTTCAATCTTATTTGATCTGGAAATATAAACACAACTTGAACTCTTTCTTGAAAATGCTTACTTAAAAAAAAGAACTTAATCAGTGAGAAGCAGCCAGTAGGTTTATAATCGTATGACCAGGCTATAAGAGGAGAGGACAAATATGGCGCCTTCCTCACGGCAACCACTCAAACATCTCCTTTGCTTTACTTCTGTGTCCCTCCACAGAGCTCCTCAGCAATTCTGCTTTGCATCTATCTGTCTGATGAGTATTCATTCCCTGAAGTAAACTTTCTTGTTTTCTAATGGATTCTACTGACTTATATTCTTTTATCTTTAGGACTAGAGAGATACTTTTAAAACAAATAAATAATAGTAGAAATTTAAATCAACTAAATGTCTACATCTTTACTCAATAAATTAAGTGCATTTACATGAAGTAGAAAATGAGGTAGGCTTATTATACACATACATGGAGAGAATATGCATATTTAAATGATTATGTGTGCATATTTAAGTGCATATTCATAGAAAGATGCTGGAATGATATACCTAAAATAGGGCCATACAGTGTCTCTGATACACACTAAGAATTGGACCATTGGGCCAAAAAATTGGGTCAGTAGTTAAGAGCACTGGCTACCCTTCCAGAGGACCTAAGTTTGCTTTCCAGCAGCAACATGGCAGCTCACAACTATCTATAGTTCTAGTGACAGGTGATCTATACTCTCTTTGGGCTTCTCTAGGAACCAGGAATGTATATGGTTCACAGACATATCTGCAGGAAAAATACACATAAAGTAAAATGAAAAATAAAAATAAAAAGTGGGTTGGCACTGGGCTTCGGCTTTAATCACTCCTATAACCTTTCACTTAATTTGGAAATGAGTAATTTTTTTATTTTATAGTTGCAAGGAAGATAAGCAATGACACAATGGTGTTCAATCTATATCAATAGGAATCACTGTATTTACTGTGTCTTAGTTAACTGAATATAATTGTCATGTTTTATACTGGAGGGGCATTCCTTTGGCAATATGAGCACCTTCTAATTTTTTATGCTATTGGCTTATCCCCATATCTCCCATCTTGTGAAAGGAGACACGCAGGACTTGGTGAGTCGGCTACATGGCTTGAGGTCAAAAGGTTGATTAGAAGGGAAAGGGTACTGTAACCTGGGTGTTCAAAATCCTAGCAGAATACACCCACAAATGGTACCTTACTGAGGATCCTTGTAGAATGGGGCTGGCATATGCAAAAATACCAATTAGAGACACTTGGTCAGATGACTGCATCAGAAAAGTCCACTGCAAAGCTGCTAAGGGCAAAAAGGAAATCACTAAAATATGATTCTCCTTATGTTGAAAGAAACTATGTCTCCGAAGATACAGTTTTCAGAGGGCAGTAAATCAGAGGGATCAGCACAACGAGGTATGGAACTATGCAGTGCAGAAGACCAAGCAGGAAGCAGTCTCCACCTGCAGGATGCCAGCGCATCTGGGAGTGTGACACAGACCATCTGAAAGCTTAGCTGTGTCCTACGTACAATGAGAAGGATTCTGATGTTGAAGCGGCTTCATGCATAGCCTCTTTCTACATGTCTTACTCGAGGGGCTTTTCATATCATGATCCGGTTATTTCTGGTCTTTTTAAAAAGAGGCGGAGTCCATGAATGGCTAGATTTATCCTTTACACAGGAGCATTTCTACTTGCCTCTACAGAAGCACACTGGTCCCAGGACATCTGCTAAGACTTCTTTCCCCTGAGTGATTAATGTGTCCTAATGAGATGCCCATTTCGTAGCACTGGGTTTTTTCTTAGGCCAACCTGGCTTCTCCCTTGGATGCTGAAAGATACTGTTCGGAGGGCAAGAGACAAAGGGGGTGGGGAGTCGCCGCTTTCCTTCCTGGATTCTGATCACTTTTCCCCAGCTCTGCTTTACCAGGAATGAGGGAAGGCTGGGCCACCCTGCTGGGTTTCTCTCCTTCCTCTGTGGCTGTGGAAAGAAACTCTGGAAGCTGCCCTCATAGTGCCAGGGGCTGCCATACCAGACAGCACGGGGCAGGCATCAGAATGCTACCGCTGCCTGTTTAGAGCCATTGAATGCCACGTCCTCTCACAGGGGCTTTGCGGGGTGATGGCTCTGGAGAGAGGGTAGGATGCCCTGTAAGTTAAGTGGAAACAGACAGCGGAGTGAGTAATGATGGCAATCCTTCGTTTTTCCTAGCACATGAACGGGAAGTACCGAGGCAAAACAAAAGGCCAATCTGTATGCAATTAAAAGCTTCTCTGGGTAATTGCTTTTTCTCCCTCTGTTAAAGCAACAGAGATCCAAACTTTTCATTTACCCAGCTTGTCCCACTTCTAGTGTTAAACTGCCACCAGTGCGTACAGTGTTTCAGGCAGGTACTGCAAAAGTAGATCCATCAAAGGGCTATTTTATTTTAATTTTGAATTTTCAAACTATACATGGCCTTTCTCCAGGACAATGGTTACTAATATTTTGATCCCAACCTTTTGAAATACATATATTTTTGCTTGTCTTGTGTATAAGTCTTCATTAAAGCTTATTTGTCTGATGTCTTCTTAAGATTTTAGGATTTTTTCACTTTAAAAATTATTTTATTAAATGTAAGATTTTGAAACTCAGCCCCAAATGAAAATAATATCAATTATTCAACAATTCATAATGCTTTTAGAATTCCTGAAAACTATGAAATTTTACAATTCAATTTTTCTTTATTCTCTGCATGCAATAATTTGAGACAAGCACATTATGGACATTGATTGCCTCCTGAACACTACTTTCTTTGAATTCTTAAGGGGTTTTATGTCTATTCTTAACCATATCATCCCCAATTAACCACATAGCAGGCAATATTCATGTAGTTTTTATTTACTCAAGAATCTGTTGAATTCTTATTATATAGAGAAGAACAGCAGGAAACAGGAGAGGCCACCTTTTAATATGTAAAATTTTCATTTGCACAGGAAAAATATAAGACAACAAACATATGTGTTTGCTGTGGTTAAAGTATTATGAAGAATATAAAGTGCAGTAAAAACAGAGAACAATGTGGGAGCTTATTTTACATTACACATTTAAACAGAAAATAAATAGACATACATATATGTTTATACATTATATATACAATATTGTATATATAATATCTACACCTCAGTTTGGCCTCAAATGTGCTATGTAGCTAAGGCTGAACTTTACCTCAAAAATCCTTCTGTCTTAGCTGCCTTCTCTAGTGCTGGGATTACAGGAGGGGCCACCATGTCTGCTTATTTAGTATACATGTTTAATCAAAAGAAGACCATAAATAATTCATTGTTTCATGTTAGAACACATATATTTCTCTCTCTCTCTCTCTCTCTCTCTATATATATATATATATATATATATATATATATATATATATATATGAAACAAGGAAGTGATCTTACAAAAATGGAGCTCACATAAGACATTTCCTTATTTGTAAACATGTTCAGCATTTGTATATATTTGTGTATGTGTTAGTATTTGTAGCAAAAATAGAAGTTCAATTATCTCCAGCAGTAAAATAAGGCACAGCTTAAATAAGCTAAGAGTTTTAATGAAAAAGACTGGTTCATGAAATGAGCTTAAAATTTATTTATTTATTGGACAAATGTATTCAAGTATTGACACACATGTGCATATGTGTGCTCACATGTGTACTTGCACATGCATATATTTGTGTGTAGAGACAGGGTTTGACAGCTAGCATCTTACTTGACTGGTTTTCACACTATGTTTTGAGTCACCGTCTCTCACTGAACCCAGATCCTGACATCACAGCTAGTCTGGCTAGCCAGCTTGCTCCAAGGACTTAATCCTGAATGCACCTTTCATTCACTGGTTAACAGGAAGGCCACCATGTTGACATAGCTTGTATGTGCATCTGAACATCTAAACTCTTGTCTTCATGCTTACACAGCAAGGGCTGTGCCCATTGAACTATCCGCCCAGCCCTCATAAGATTCATTTTTAAAAGATTCCTTCACAATCAAACATGGGAACGTGAGTATATAACATATTCTGTAATATCCCCCTGAGGCTATCCCTGAGGAAAGGGGTGGGCTAGAAAAAAATATCAATGCTGTTGTTTTCAAAGCATTTCTACATTTGAAGACTTAAAGAATTTCATCTTAAAATAATTTATAAAAATGTGTGGGAGGGTTTTGAAGGTAGGAAATGGAAGGGGAAATGATGTTATTATAACCTTAAAAGTAAAAAATAATTTTAAAGTTTTAGAAAAGAAAAACAAACAAAAGTAGATCACATGAAGTTGGGAGGAAAATGTGGGGCATAAGATGGAATTGGAGGTGAGGAAATAAAGAGTAGATTTGATCAAAACACATTATATGCATGTAAGGACTTCTCAAGTAATAAAAAAATGCTTAAGTATCTATTTATGAGGGACACATATAGATACACAAAATAATCTACAGATACTTTGCTATTCTCACTGGATGAAATCACTAGATTACTTCTATGTAGCCAAAAATGAAAACAAAGAATGCAAATTAAATGATATTATGTCAAGGGACAACAAGCAGATCATATGTCTTTCTGTGAAGCAGTTATCATTTTGGTGCAAAACATTTTAAAATTATTTTTCCAAATGTATGCAGCCTGATCTACCTGTATGGCTTTAGTCATGGGAGTAGAAAACAGTGCAGAAGTGTGTGGGGCTATTAGCACTGAAGAAAAATAAACATACCATGACAAACACAAGTACCTACAGAGCTTCACAGTCAGCATTGAGGACTTAAGACTCACTGAACATGTACTTGTTTAGTTCCCACACAGAATTGTATTAATGAAATGGGCCTTTAGGTGGAAATTAGGTCACATAGGTGGGCTTCTCATGACTGGTATTCATGGGCTTCCTCAACCATTCCACCCAGAATGGAATTGTGAGGATGGTTGTCCATGCAGAATATTGTGAACCCCAGATAGTATATCAGCCTGCACTTAGGTCTAGGACTTCCAAACTCCAGAATTTTTGTTGCTGATAGAGTACCTAGTCTACTGTAGATTGATATAGTAGTCTGAATAGTCTAGGGCAGGGGACTGAGCTGGCTGGGAATTTCTGGAGTTATACCACTCATCTCTTACTGTGATCTTTAATACACCCAATCATGACAACACAATAGGCACTGGTCCTCTTTCTCCATGGTCCAATAATACAGTTCCCTCAGACACAGCTCATAATTTTCAAGAGAAATAAGCATATTCGATTTGTTCCAGAAGTAAGATATGTGTCTATTTACAGTTTTGATTTGGTCTGGATGATTCAGTTTCAAGGTTTTCCTTTTCTCAAGAAAAATGCTACTATCAGTTCCCAAGGAACATAAACAACCACTGAAAACCAAGGTCATGTCCTGACACCCAGAAAGCAAGAACCAAGGCATCAGGTGTAGCTTTCAGGCTCCTGACCACCACCAACTTAACTTGAAGGGAGAAGCATTGTCTTCTAGGACTTTGACTAAAAGCTTCTAGCCATCCTTGGCTCTCATAATATTTTATCGGTGAAAATAATTACAATAAAAACAAAATGGGAAAGTGATTAGATAACAGATCATCTATAGAGACTGGTCATGATTAGTTCTGTCTAGAATTTGATTTAATTTTCCTTTGATAGATTCAACCTAAACATGCATGCTTAAATGTCAATTATAACCAAACATAAATGTCTTTTAAAAGCACGTTTATCTGTGCTAAACTAAACTCCAGTCTCTGACTATCTCTGTGACTTAAAGCATACTTGTGGCTTCTTTTCTTCTTGATAGTATATCAGTTCTAAAGGGAAACATTGTGCCTCAGATACTTTAAATTACCCCCAGAATTTCTTCTGTGAACTCTGAAAGAACAAGTTCATGCTTGCTTTTATCTGGCATGCACAATACAAGAAAAAAATTTTAATTTCCTAGCTTTACAAAAACCTTAAGGCTCTAAGTTCCTAATGTGAAACAATTACCTCACTTTGTAAGAGAACATCAGTTACAATGCTTGGGTTTATGTTGGGGTTTTGAATGTGAAGATTCTAGCTTCAGTCCAGACTGGGCAAGTCTATCTGACTTGTCAATCAAGCACAAAGGATCTTGCTTTAGACTCATCAGTAGCATGTTTCAGCCCTAGGCATTTTAAGCCTGGACAATTCTGGATAGTTGTCTGTTGGATAAAGGGAGGGATCTAAACACAAAAGATCTGGATACTTATGTGGTTTCTCATAAGAGAAGTAGAAGAAGATTCCGAAATCTCACAAGTGGGACTATGCCCTAGATGAAGGGTGAAGGGAAAGTTGACAGTTCACTTGCTGTGTATCTCCTACTAAGAGTGCTATCATAAGATCGCTCATAATATAAAACACGGATGGTCAGGGCATTGCTTAGCAGGTGCTCCAAAACTTTCATGGCTTCCTGAACAAAAGGAGGCATCACAGGGCCTGTTCTCTTATGACCTTCAGGACATGGTTCTGGTTACAAATCTTCTCGTCTACTCCTCTCTGATTGATCCAGCAGAATAGGCAATCCCCCACTTAGAAGGTTGGTAGGACATTTTATTTCTGTTTAGACAGTGGTTCTCAATCTGTCAGTCAAGACTGCTTTGGTAAGCCTCTATCTCCAAAAATATTTACATTATGACTCATCACAGTAGCAAAACTACAATTATAAAATAGCAATGAAAATAATTTTATGGTGGCTGGTCACCACAACACATGGCGCTGTATTAAAGAGTCACAGCACGAGGAAGGTTGAGAACCACTGGTCTAGAATGTCCCTATCAGAAATATCTACAGGACACTTACTGAGGCAAAATATGTGTGAGGCTCTTAGGCTATCTATCTCAATCACCATAAATAAAACGAAACGAGACTCACCACTCACCTTGTGCAAACCTTTGTTTAAATATCAACTTAAGCCAGCTCAACTTAAGCCAGCTCATCTGATTTCAAATTCAAACCCATTTCCCTGCCACTTTGACCTTCCCAATCTCTTAGCATGATCTAGCTCTTCATTTTCTCTTTGTCTGGATAGAGCTTATCTCTTTCCAAGGTCAAATATATCTTTAATTATTTTTTCATATTTATTTCTGCATTTTTATTCTTCTTCTGGAACATATGGTCCAAGAAAGTAGGGAATTTTATTTTCTCTTCTGGTATAGCTTAAAGTTCTGCAAACAATTCCTGGAGCAGACTAATTATAGAACAAATATTTGATGAGTGAATGAATGACCTTTGGAGAGTACTATATAATCATAAGCAACAAAGACCATGGAAGACAGAAATCATATGGATTTTGTCTACCATGGTGTTTTCAGTATCTAAATCACTGTTCACAAAGCCAATTTGTGGGATAAGTAAAAGAGTGAGTGAGCATAATTGGAGAGAGGACTCATAATCTACATAAGTACATTCCCCTCCCCCCAGCTTGTGGCTTTAATCTTCTGAAAGTTCTGTTGCTCATTGTTCTTCATTGTCAACCACTGTCTAAAAGTTTTAAATGGTAAATTCCAGAAATCCACAACTTATAAATTCAAAACTACATGTTATGGTCAGAATATAGTATATTACTAAAAGTATTCTTTCCCATTATTTTTTGTGTAAAATTTTTAATTAAAGTGTGCCATAAGGGTATCTTGGAATGATACTCCCCATGTATTGCTTACAAACTGTATGGCCATGGCAGGCTTCTTGCTAACTGTTCTTATAGCTTAAATTAATCCATTTCCATAAATCTATACCTTGCCACGTGGCTCATGGCTTACCGGCATCTTCACAAGCTGCTTGCTTGTCCTGGCAGCAGCTGGCAGTGACTCCTTCTGCCTTCCTGTTCTTTCTTTTCTCCTCAATGTTAGTGCCGCCTATACTTCCTGCCTAGCCACTGGCCAATCAGTGTTTTATCTATTGACCAATCAGAGCAATTTGACATAAAGAACATCCCACAGCACCCATGGGTAAAGAAGAGCTACTATATCAATAAAAAATAAGTCATTTTCCCATTACTCATCTGTCATGTGGTGGCATCAACAGAGGAGGGATTCCTGCCCCTTACCCACCCATCAATGCCTGAGGCAGGTGGGAGAGCTGGCCCTGAGGTCACAAAAGAAGGACAGCTGGCCTTGCCCTTCATTATTTGCAGTACTCAAGAAAGTGGCCTCTACTCCACACCTGGGCAACACAATAGAGGTGGCCCAGAAAGTGTAGGTGTGGGAGATCTGACTCCGGACATGAAAGCAGAACTGCCCCACCCCCTGCTCATCACTGCAAGGGGTAAATTAGCCTGGGCAATGCAGATCTCACCCTGGTGGTGAAGACAAGGGAGAGCTGATGGTCTGACCAACCCTGCAACTACCCAGGCCCAAAACCAGGGTTATGTGTTGGCCCATCCCAACATCCACCCCTTCTGTGATTTGCTGGAGCATGTGAAGACCCAAAGCTGTAGGATTTCTACAACACAGGGCAACAGCAGGATAATCAAGAGAAGTTCTAGTGAGGGCCCAGTATTGATAGTGTAGCAGAAACCAGAGGCCTCAAAGCAGACCAATGACTCTTGGCAATGAACACTTGCAAGTAAAGATATATGGATAAAAGGGCTTTACTGCGTGGCTCACTGTGTCACACCACAGCTTCTATGACGAGATTGATTTTTTTCTTCTCTCTCTTTTTCTCTTAAGTTTTATTTTATTTCATGGGGGGGGAAGTTTGCAAAAGCAGAGGGTAGATATGAAGGGACTGGGAAATGAATGGGATGGAGATGCATGATGTGAAAGACACAAAGAATAAAAAGAAAGAAAGAAAAAGAAGTAAATGACTTCAGCCACAGTTTGCTAAGTCAATACCTCCAATCCCCTGTGTTCTTCAGCTGCTTTTAGATGATAAGATTTTCCATGGTACTCCAAGAAAGATCATTCTGTTTAGTGTCTGGAGATCTCCAAAAACCTATGACTTAAAAGCAAATCCTGACCAAGGTGTCAATATCTTTCACACAAAGTAAATAGTGTAAGAAAATGGTTTATCTAATGACAGGAACATACAGGACTCTACCATGTTATGACAAATTTGTGTTCATTTCTTTTATCCCATGTCCTAATTGGAGCAGGTGCTCCTCAATCATACCTCAGGCTTTGTGCCTCAGAAATCCACCCGTGCAGGGCCCGAGTTTTCATACTTATAATATAAAGCCCTTCCAGGTTTCTGTGAAGCTGAAATGATGTGTCCAGTAAAAGGGTCAACAGATAGAACATAAAACATCCCCAAGCCATTTATAGGCATTCTTCCAATATATCTACTCTAAAACCAATTCTATTAATTGTCCTGCACATTAAAATTAAGTAGAAATACACAAATGAATATTACAATTCTAAATTAGATTCTTGTTTTTTTGATCCAAGGTTTATTGATTTATTTTCCATCTTTAGATTCTTCTTGAATTTTACTTTGATATGGTATAGTAGAAAATGCTACAAGAAATTTGGAATTAAAAGTACTGGTCATTTCTCTTTCTTTTTAATGCTAATCTGGCTGTTGATAGCCATAAGTTGTTATTAATACTGAGTTCTTTAAAAGTGATAGCTTGCATGAGAATATTTACTAAGGGGAGTAAAGTAAGGATTCATCAATCACTCACTATTTACATTTGAAACACTAAGAGTGTATATTTATCCCTAGTAAGCCATGACTTGATTATCAAGCAGCAGAAGTGACAATTAAAATACGAAATCTGCAGTTTACAGTGAGGAGCCAAGCTCACTTATATGAAAGCATCTGGAGTAAAATTTAGTTTCCGGAAATAAAGAGTAAGCAAATCTACATCCAGAGGATTTGTTCTTTTTTCCCCTCTGTTGTCATCTAGGTCTTCAAAAGTATAATATGCAAAATATAAATGTTAACAAGAAGCTATGTAATCTGCACTCTTAGAACTTACATCTTCAGTTTCCAACCTATAAAACTGGCACACTGATGAGAGAGGAGAAATGAGCACAGTAAAGTATAGAGAGAATATCCTCAGAGAACCCTCAGGTCCACAGTGCTTCTCCATACCCTAGCTCTCATTTGAAGTCCCACAGAGGAGTGGGTTAATGGAATGAATTTATTTATGTATTTGCACTATAAGATTTGATTAATTTTTAATTGTGTTTATGTGTGTAACATACAGAGGTCTGTCACATGCATGCAGTGTGGGTACTGGAAGAGGTCAAAAGAAAGTGGACATCCCCTAGAGCTGGAGTCACAGGGAACAAAATTCAGGTCCTCAAGAAGAGTTTAACATGCTCTTAACCACTGAGACATCTGTCAACCCCTAAGGACTAGGGGGTCACAAATTTTAGATGGATTGCAAAGCTTCCCCTCTATCCTTTTGAGGGCACTAACACTTCCATCTGTTTTATACATATATCTTTGTCATGGAAGACAATGATACAATCAAAAACAGCTCAAAAACTACTCAAACCAAAGTATAATTCAAAAACCCTCAAGAATGTGAGTTTTAAATATAGAATGGGCATGTGTAAAGATCACCTGCAGTTAGCAGAATATGAGATGGACGCACCAGTTTAAGAGCAAATGAGATGGCTTCATAAACAGTGAAGAAAGAATTTGGAACAAGGTTTCTGGGCCAGTTACAAAACCCCAGTCAATGTCCCCCTAGGAAGATAATCCTTTTACATTAAGCTCTACATGTCAGCACATACCATCATAGAACTAGGCTTTGGGTCAATAGTACTCAGTGATTCCAAGTTACATTTCCCATGTAAGTACATAATTCTTGGGAGGTCTTGTTAACCAGTGACATGAAATGACATGTTCTTTTGCTTTGTCTCATTTCCAAATTTTGGATAACTTGAATCCTAGTAAATATCTTACCAGAAACTGAAAATAGACTAACCAGTACAGTGGAAGTTCTTTGGGCATACTTCTGAAAATTATTTCAGAACTCTTACTTTTGAATATATAGCTTTGCCTGGAGGTATGGCAAACTGATATTTATTAAGAGACAAGTAAATTCATTGCTTGGTTTATTCCCTAGTAAGAATGATTTCTGGATTTGTACGGGCAAGTTTTAAGCAGATGTAATATGATGATATTTCATGATATTACAAGGCTGCTATTCTCAGTGGTTACTTCTTTTTATTATGTTTTTCTCCACCATTGAAGTAGCATAGACAGCTTCCTCTATGTACTGCCCTTAGGGAAACGGTGATACAAGGAGAGTTTCAAAATGGGCTTTTGAAATTCATAGTAGAGACAACAGTTTTCAAAGACAGACTAATGTAAATTCATAAGAAATGCTTGAGATTTCCCAGGAAGAAAAATGATGTGTCTGTTCCTTTAACCAGAGCCTGGAGTATTAATAGATTTTTACTATAAATCTCAGACCAGGAGGGTACTTTCAGAATTACAGCTGCCTTTTCCCCTAAAGGCCCAAGGTTTGGTTAAAAGGGAGAGGAGCAGGTGCTGAAGGATTGTTTATCCTGTCAAGGACACATAACCTGGCAGAATGAAGGCCACAGGTCTCAGGAGATTGACCAAGTTGGGTTACTATTCATGCAGATGTCTGTTAACTTCAGTCCTAATTTAAAGGTGTCACTGTCTTTCTGCTCACTCCATACCACTTTCCTCTCCCCACTACCTGACTTCTAAAAGGAAGGATTTTCTTTCCATCCTTCATGTGAGTGGGCTAATGTGGTGGTGAGAACATTTTGGAGTACAAATGCCATAGAACATGGTCTGTGAAAGTGGACTTCAGGTCGGACTGCACATTTGCCTATTAAAACCTTTTAAAAATTTGATTTAAAAATTATTTTATATAATATATTTTGATCATATTCTTTCCCATCCCACAATTCCTCCCAGATCTTCCTCACCTTCTTACCCACCTAACTTTATGTTTTTATCTCTCTCTCTAACAAACCAGAAAACAACAAAAGAATGAAAATCAAAACAGACAAACTAAAACAAAGGAGAAGAAAAAAAGGAATATCAGTAAGACCAAAAAAAGGACACCAAAACAAACTAAAAGTACACACACACACACACACACACACACACACACACACACACACATACACACACTACATGGAGTTCATTTTGTGCTGGCCAACTACTCCTGGGACATAGGAACCACTTTGAGGTGTGGTTAATATATCCAGTGACACTCCATCGGAGAAAACAGGTTTCCCCTTTGACAGCAGCTATCACCTACAGACAGCTTTTAGGTTAGGAGAGGGACAGGGTGTCACTTCTTCGCCTTAGTCTGTGGCTTTTGTCAGGTTTGAACCTGTGCAGGTTTTGCACATGCTGTCATAGTCTCACGAAGTTCATATATGCTGTCAGTCCCGTTGCATGTGGAAAACGTTGTTTCCTTGGCGTCACCCACCACCTCTGGTTCTCACAGTCTTTCTGCCCCTCTGCTACAGAGGTCCTTCACCCTTGAGGAGAGACAGCTGAAGACATTCCATTTAGGACTGAGTACTCCAAAGTCTCTCACTCTCTCCACATTGTCCATTTGTTGGTCTCTGATGGAAGTTGAGTGATGCTCTACCTATGGGTATGGCAGCATGCCATTAGGACACGTTTTATTTTGACGAGTTCAGTGATTGACAGGAGAATGCATCTCTTTCCAGGGAAAGATATCTTTCCAGGTCTTACATCTCTTTCCAGGGAACCCAGCTGACATCCTATGAGGCCAGATGCTCCTTGAGTAGCACCCTGAGAGCCATGGGACAGATTCTTTGCATCATGGGTGTGTCCCCTATTCTGGGTCCTCAAAAGAAAGACTCAAGGCAAGTACAAGGGGTATCATGCTGTGGGATGTCATTCTGTATGCTGTGAATATATGTTGCTCTGATTGGTTGATAAATAAAAGGCTGATTGGCCAGTAGCCAGGCAGGAAGTATAGGAGGGATAAGCAGATGAGGAGAATTCTGGGAAGAGGAAGGCTGAGTCAGGAGTCGCCAGCCAGACACAGAGGAAGCAAGATGACAAGGCAGAACTGAGAAAAGGTACCAAGCCATGTGGCTAAACATAAATAAGAATTATGGGTTAATTGAAGTGTAAGAGCTAGTCAGTAATAAGTCTGAGCTAGTGGCCAAGCAGTTATAACTAATATTAAGCCTCTGTGTGATTATTTTATAAAAGGCTGTGGAACTGTGGGTGAGAGATTTGTCCCAACCATGGTCCAGGCAGGACACAGGAAATATTTCAGCTACAGTATCATTACATGTAGCAAAGGAAACTGTCTTCAAATGTGCAGGAAGCAGTGGAGGTGGCCAGGTGTTTTACCTCCCTACTTCTGACAGTTGAGCAATTTCATTCCGTCTGTCTCTCCATCAGAGAAGAGGTGAGATTACTGACCATTGTCAAGGAATGAGTAGACAAAAGCATTACACTTGTGAGGTACAATGATAGTGTATCAGGAACACGACTGATTCTAGTTCACTCCTTACTTGCAATGTTTTTCTTAAAGTATATAGGATAGAGAAGCTGCTGTTTGGTTTATCCTTTTGTTCTTAGATTATAAGAAGGAATCAGATTCGTGAACTGAATCCCCACCGCTGGTATTTATTAAAGTGTGACAATGTGGATGAAAGTGGACTTCAAAAGGTGGTGGGGATGGGGAGATGAATTAGTAGTTAGAAGCACACACTGCTCTTGCAGAGGACCATGGTTCCCAGAACACAGATGGTGGCTCAGAATCATCTGTTCTCTGCAGGTACCAGGCATTCATGAGGTGCAGAAACACACAGGCAGGAAAACACTCACACACACAAAAATAATTTTTAAAGAGTAAAAGGTGACTGGGTAGAGAGAGGAAAGAGGACATTTGTTCCTTGGGATCTATGAAGGGTTGGGGGTTAAGCCTCAACTTCTTGTTCACTACTCCACGCTTACGTATGTTTTAGGGAGCAAGATTGGCTCCAAGGCCAACATGGAACTAATAAACATAATATAGAAGAAAAAAAAAACGTTCAACCTCGGTGGTAATACCGGATATATTGGCAAGACAGTAAACTATGCTATGACATGAAAATGGACCAGACAGGTAGCACCTCACAGCTGAGAATCATCTCTAAAGCTGGAGTAGAACAGCATCAGTCTGACCTGATTGTGGTCAAGTACTTTAGTTTTGAACACTTTCACAAACCTAGTTTTAGATTCTTCCTAGACCTGGAAGGACCCAGGCTAGTAAGGACCCTGGTGTGTTACACTTACTGGCTTCAAGGTAAGTCTAGCTCTAATGCTAGAGTGGTTAACAAAAGAATATGTGACTATAAACATGTTAGACACACCTTTGCTTACACATCCTCAGAGCCTAAAATTTAATGGCCATGTTTTAAATATAAATGATACAGAAAAAACCCCGAGGGCAACCACTTTCAGGTATTTTTCATAAGAAAATACCTAGGTGGCATGTTATCATTTTGTTAATGATATGGTACTATTTCAAAAATATGAGGAAGTTATGGTCCTGATCAGAATTAAAATTAATATTCTTTCAGAAGTCTTTCAAACTGAGTGAAGACAGATAAACTTCTCTGCTAGTTATGGAATCTTAGTGAAGAGAACGCATCACTAAAATGAACAGAACTGCATATATATGATTTCAAACCTTAAATTGCTACGATATAACTAGGTGACTCACCACATTAGAAAGAAAATGAGAATGGAAAATAATTGAGATTCATTTCCAAACATGTATTTTCTGAGATAGTGTTGAAATACAACTTTATTTTTGGTTGTGAGCCTAGCCTTTAACGGCTGAGCCATCTCTCCAGCCTGAAATACAACTTTAAATGCATACAAACAATAGGTGCGGTGTTCCACATCATACAACACATTCTTTAAAAACATTTCACAAAATTCAGTAATCTGAACATTTTTGTTCACCCAAGGAGCAATAATTTAGAAAACAAGGGGAAAAAAACCAGCTGTCATCAGTGAGCTGCATTGAAATCTCCATAGGTGACGAGGAAAGACCGGAAGATTTAAGATGGTGCTGATGCAGGAAGAGCACGTTCACATCACGGTGAACTAGTGGTATGGATGCCAACCTATTGGCAGGGCACCTTGGGAAAGCCAGCTGTACCTTGTCCCTAATATCTAGGCTGGTGGCATGGAAAAGGGTTTATTACTGATAAAGATACCTTTTGTCATGCTCCACTTCTGATATTTAATTTAAGATGTTCATAACTCAAGGGCAGGAATACTCATCAGAATTAGAGATGTCTTAAGCTGAATAACAATGCCAGGCACTCAAAGTGTATGTTTCTAACTCTTCCAGGAAGTTTAGAGAATGTTTCTACTCTTCCGTTCAGGTGTTAATTTGGAAGTATAGAGGGATGAAGGCAAATGTTTTGAAGACAAAAACATTCTCTTAGGAAGTTGTGTCTTAAACCTGGGTGTTAAAGCTGAGAGAAGGACAGGGACGAAAGCTTTCACTCCATGGAAAAGAATTCTGAGCTCTTAGGATATTGGGACAAATGGTTGATTGAGGACCTTAACAATTTTGGCATGGCATGTTGTTTTATAATTTTAGTATGGAAAATACTGACTACAGGTGTTACCAACTGCACTCAAAGAATATTGAATTTAATGTAATGAACTCTTGAGTGAGCCTTCCAAAACAAATTGGCTACAGCACATGCAATGTAGTAGGTGCTGGGGATTGATCGTTTGATCCCTCCAGACATCATGTTAAAATTTGATTGGCACTGTAATGGTATTAAAAGGATGGGGGTTTAGAGAGGTGATGTTGGCTGTGTGAGTTCAAGCCTCATAAAAAGGTCCATGCAGTTATTACAGGAATAGGATTGCTATCTAACCATGAGCTCACACCCTTGTCCTGTGCATTTTCCCCCTGTCACCTTCTTGTCTACCACCATGTAATACCACCACAGAAGGACCTCACCAAATGCTCACCCAATGATTGTGAACTTCCTAGCCTCCAGAGCTTTTCATTACACATTATTCAGTCTTGGGGACTCTGTCATAGAAGTATAAAGGAGATAAGGCAATGGCTAAATGACTTGTCCTGCTTTTTGTCATCAGCTATTTGAATGACTACCAACAATGATCAGAATGAAGATTTCAACTTGTCCAAACTTTCTATTAGTGTGTGTGTGTGTGTGTGTGTGTGTGTGTGTGTGTGTGTGTGCTAAATACAGGAAATATGAAGATATATAAGATAAATAGAAAAACCAAATAGGAAAGTAGTTCAAATGCAATGCAAGGATTGTTAGAATAGAAATAGGCAAGATGATTTAAAAACATAGAGCGGGGCTCTCTACCTCAGCATTAGAGGGCCCCCAAAAAAGTCTTTGTAGAAGAGATGAAACCATAAGGAAGGAGAGCATGTTCATCAGGCAGGACTTGCTCTTATGAGTGGAGTGGACAGACAATGATAGAGAGGACCTGGCCTCTGGTCTTTATGAGGCAGCTGGATATGACATCCCACTAACACATAACCAGTACAAGAAAAAGAACCAGCTCCAAGGAGGTTGATTTGCTCTTTACAATGTTAAAAGACTACTGGATAGAACATGGTTTTCCTCTGTTGTTTCTGGGCTTACCTCTCTTCCATATTATTATTCTTGATGCTCCTGCAGCATAGATAGGCACACAGTAAAGTCTCAGTGCATGTGATGGATGAAGCCAAGGGAAGTCCACAGATGACATCAGAGGTACCCTTACCAAAAAGACTGCATGATAGTCACAATTTCAAAAACTAATATAGTTTCTCCAAGAGAACATTAATCTTAGTTATTTAGTATTGAATAAATAGAAATTAAAATACTTGAAAATATAAAATCTCTCTATAGTATTCATTGCTAAAGACAGAAAGGATAAAATGACTTTGCTATATACTGGTGCTGATGCTGGTCAAGCATCATCTCAAAGATTGCAAGAACATTGATTGCAAGATAAGCCTTCTAGGCCTAGTGCCTCTGAATGTCGACCATGTATTCAAGATCCTGACTTGTATTATAATTTCAAGTTCACTGAATGCTCCACAAGGAAGCTTAGATGATGAACTATAGAGGGTACAATCTCATTTTGCTCACAGAGTACACTAGGGAAAGCAGGAATGCTAAACAGTCAGGCTTCTCTCTTCAATAGAAGGGATTTACAACTGTTTCCACCTGGAGAACTGGGAATGGATGCAGATAATAGTCTGGTGATCTTTGATAACCCTAACACTAACCCTGACCCTAGCCCTAAACATGCCTCCCTGAATTCCCCAGACTGCTATGTTTATCTCAGACACTTTCTAGATTCCTGAATATTGTTTCTCAGCCAATGGAACCCATTCTTATGGAAGAGTTCGCAGGTACTTTGCAAAAGAATGTACTATTATGCTTACCCCCAGACACTTCCTCTATAAACCTTTATCCTGAGCTTTGTTTCTCAGTCAGTAGAATCCATTCCCATGGAAGAGGTCACAGGTACTTTGTAAAAAAAAAAAAAACATGAACTTTGCAAAAGAGACATGTACTTTGCATTGCATGCAATCATGCCTTAAGCTTTATTGTAAGAATTGTCACAGGAAACTTTTTCCCCCAAAGTTGTACCATGTTTAAATATGTCTAAAATAAACTGACTGGGGTCAAACTCTACCAGTTTGAACCAACACTGGCTAACTAAGTCATGTTGAACCAATTCCCATCTTGCCTCATGCAGATGGTTATGCTGCTGGGTATGGCATCTGCAGGGACCCCCATGATGAACTTCATGCACTATGCAGTAAGCACTGGCCCAGGAATCAGCAGTAGCTATGCACACACTTGGTCTTGCTTCCAACTTGGACAATTGCTAGCTGCCAAGCCTCTCGCCCCAGGTCTTTTGTGAGAGGAAATGATAAAAGACTAGGACACCTCTCACAAATTCTAATCCTATAGCATAAGTTATTTAGATGGAATGGCTTTTACATGTTTGCATTTCACATCTTTAATAGTTTAGGCAAAAGATTTGAGGGGCATGGGGAGAAAAATGAGAGTGTGGATGAAAACATCCCCCATGAAGCTGGGCGCATGCAGATTCAGAAACTGTGCAACAGTCACGATAAAATTTCATAGCATCAAATTCTACAATAGGAGTTGGAAACCTTTACATTTCTCCATGAACATGGCCAGTCTTCTTTGCAGAGAGGCACATGGCTTCCGTCTGTTGGCAAGAAGCCAGTGGCAGCTTCAGACAATCCTAAATAAATAAACTGCAAAGCTGCTCGAGTGATGACTTGTAGGATCTGTTTGGAATTTAAAACAAAATAGGTGGTGGTTTTTATGAGTAGAGACTTTATATCTCCTATAAAGTCTTTTTTTAAGTAATAAACATGACTTCACTGGGCTAAATTCAAAAAATATATTTATGGATGAATTCCAAACTTTCTCTGGTCTCTAACAATTGTACAGGAATAAGAGTGACTATAATAGCTCCATGAATACACTTCCTTGGTCAGAAGCTGTATTAACAAGCATAACAACAAAATAAACATTGAAAAATGGACTTTCAAGTCACCCAACATAGCTTATGGGTTTTATTAAATAAATACCAAGATAATTAAATTACTCCAAAAAGTTAACTGAATGTTTATTATTTACTTTGGCCTAAAATAAAAAAAACCTAGAAAGTTTATAATATCTCATGTTCCCCAAATTAATATATTTGATTTACTAACATAAAAACATATAATAATAAATTAGGTTCACATCTGAACTTCACAGACTGGCTTGGAAACTATTTTAGCTTCTCAAAACATTGGTGTCAACTTTGTGAAAAGACTGTTCTGGAAAATTTTGAAGTGTTTTTAAGTTTATGGAAGTTTATGACTCAGGAATGATTCTCCACAAAGTACATGAGAAAACCCCAAAACTATTCAATATTATACCCGGTTTAAAAAAAAATAGAAAGCACCCTTTGTTTGTGAGCATCAGTGAGTGAGTGAGTGAGTCTGAGTTACTGAGGCCATAGAGTCTTAAAATGTCTGATGATGTTTATTTAATTCCATTGAATGCTCTCCTTTGAGCTATACTTGGCTTTTAAATAACTGATCTCTGTCCAGAAAAATATTTTATCTTTTTACAAAAAACAAAACCTTAAGTTTTCCATCTTGAATTATTTTGTGAAAATGCACATGCTGTAAGGATGCTAGGAACAGCAGAGGGCACCAAAATCACAAGCAAACAAACAAAGGCATCCAAGGCAGGGCCAGACAACTCCTGGGAAAGCATCCCAGAAAAGGAGCTGAAGCAAGGTAGGGACTACATATTTCAAAGTACATTTGGGAAACAGCCAATGAGAATGGTTTATGCTTATTCTCAGTGTCTGTTTTTGCACTAAGGTCCCGCATCCTCATCCTTTGGTATTTATTGGAACATTTTATTCACTGGGAGATGCTAGGAGAAGGGAGAACACTGGCCTGGAACGTGCTCAGAACAGGTGGTTTAGGAGAACAGGTATTTGTCTAATAGGAATCACTGATGATAAATGGTAGGACATCAGATTCCTGGGTGAGGTGACTTTGTAGACTTTCGATGGTTTCCAGGGAGACATGGTACAAACCTCGATGTTACCAGGGAGCACAGGGCTACAAATGAGGTAGTTCACAGGAAGGAAAGTTGGGACAGAGATGAGAATGGTTCTGAAAGTCAGCAGAGCAGCCCTCAAATGAATCAGATAACTGGGGACGTCTTCAAGTGAACTTCATGAATCTCAGGCTCATGAATCCATTGAAAAAGATGGAGATGATGACTAAGGACTCCCAATTCTTGTGCATTAATTACACCTGTCATTATGTCAAATTGCAACAATTACTTTTCTCCTACTAGGAAATAAGTATGAGATTACATATGCTTTTGAAACACAGACCCTTTATTTTCAAATGAAAGGTTACAGAGACCACGATGAACTCAGAGATCTGTTATTGAAACTAATGATCATAATTGTACAAATAAGTGCAAGAATGATGGAAGAATTTGCTAATGACTATTTCCCATTCACAAATATTGGACTCAGTGGCATGTGGAGTTACAACATACATATGTATATTCATCTGCACATGGAGAAAGACCCACTGATGTGCACAAAAACGTAGAAAACGGCTTATATGGAAACCAACATTTCTGTGAATACATTTAGACTTGTCCAGTTATTACACAAAGCCAGGAAAAGGCCTGAGATTGGATTCCTTGTTTGATGATAGCCTCTCATTTACAAGCTTTGCATCCCTGGGCAACTTTATCATCACACACCCCATGTGGTCCCCGGAGGAGTAACATCAGCAGGAAACTGAGAGATGTTCTCAGCACCATCCTCCTATATCAGAAACTGATGGCAGAATCTAGAGTCGATGTTAACAATCTACTGCATTAATTATGCACGAACATTTGGGAACCCCCCATTCTATCTCTGTGTTCACTTTCTTCATCTATACAATTGGAGCAATTAGTGTCGTTGTAAGAGACACGTGAGTTCACACACAATGATCAGAGCATGATGCCTAGTATGCAATGTGGCTCTGTGGCCTGATATCCCTATAAACAGCACAGTGTATGAAGGAAAAGAGTGCTGTTAACTAGAAGAAGCACGTTATTTATTAATAGTAAAAAAATGAGACACTTCTTTTGCTATGTTCAATAATTAAAATACCAGATCCCACTGGGAGTGGGATGCAAAGATTTCTGGGCTTCTGAAGCCAAGACTAAGAGGAGTTTCTAGTGAGCAAAGACCAGCCAAGCTGCCGTCACAAAGCAACCTTGTCATCCTCACTGCCTGGGCCAATGCTCCACCTTCCAGGGTGCATTGTTTGATTAAAGACTGGCTCATCAAAAACTTCACATGGGAAAATTTTCACTGCAGAAGAAAAAATAGGATAAGGCATTTGGAATACAATGCCAGCCCCTCCCTTCTACCTCCAGAGTGGAAGTTAGTTGGGTGTTTTGGAACTGAGAAATCAGAGAGGAGTAACTTCAAACATCGTGAGGCAAGAAGAGTGTTCACCAGCAATGTAATTAATCTCTCTCCTGACAGCCTTGGAAAGTCAGTCCTGCCCTCTCCTTTGAGAGGCATCAGAACCGGGTGGATACAAAAAATGGCTGCGGAAGATTTTTGCTCAACTCTTAGATTCCAGAAAGGCTCCAATACTAATTCACTAAATGTGGCAAACAGGCACAGAGAGAGGTGGTGGTGATGATGCTATGCTCTTCAGAAAGACGTGAGGCTCAGAGAAGAGGAAGTAAAGAAGTGCCAATCACTTAGCAAGTGCCCAGTTGCTGTTGAGTTTTGAGACATTTGTGTGTGTGTGTGTGTGTGTGTGTGTGTGTGTGTGTGTGTGTGTGTGTGTGTATGTGTGCATGGGTGCATGGCTGTTTTGTCTACATGTGGTCCTGTTCACCATATGTGAGCAATGCCCATGAAGGCCAGAAGAGGGTGTCAGATACCCTGAGACTGGAGTCACAAATAGTTGTGGATCCCCCTGTAGGGGCTGGGAATTGAGCCCAGGTCCTCTGGAGGAGCAGGAAGTGCTCTTAAACAATGACCCATTTCACCAGTCCCTGCTGCTGTGTTAACTGTCAGATATAAGTAAAATGTCTTGAGGGATTAAGTGAACAACCCACATACAACAGCAATGAATGGTAGAGTAGGATACCGCCTGAAAGGCTTGGATATGCAGGGAATGCTCTCCTGCCTACATCATGCTTTCTGTGTGTTTGTGGGTGGGTGGGTGCTGCACATGTGTGTGCATGCATTTGAAGGCCAGAGGACAACATTAGCATTGTCAGGTCCTATGAACATTTATTTTAAAAGGTAAGCCTGAAGCTCAGTGAGCAGGCTAGCTTGGCTGACCAGTGAACCACAGGGACTCATCTCTCTCTGTCTCCTCAGCATTGGGATTTTAAGAATGCCCATCATTCTTGACATTTTTTTTTTCATATGGGCCCTGGAATCAAACTGAGATCCTCTTGCTTGACAGGTAAGCAATTTAGGGAGTAAGCCCTCTCTATCCCCAGCCTTCCACAGTGCCTTTGTTAAGAGCTGTCATGTTAGACCAACTTGAGATTAGTGTTTCTTACAAATTATACAGAATGTAATTCACACACAATTAGGAATTTAATAAAAAATCTTCGCAACAGAAAGATGAATACCAATAATCAACAAAGTACTTTTGGGAAAGCTGTTTCTAGTTGGCAATGTCAGTAAAATCATTAACTTCATTAATGAAATTACTAATGATTTCTTCCCTTGGAGATTTCTTCACAATGATGCTATGAAAGCATTTACTGATGAACTACCATGTGTTGGACCCTATTCAGTGAGTGCAGAAGTTGAAGATGAGGGTCCCTTCTCTTCTGTGAGATGATATTCCAATTAGAACACCTGCTTAAAACTTCTATAACTACTATTAGGGTATCAGGATGGAAGAGTGATGGGGAAAACATTGATATTTTCTTAAACTTTCTTATGTGGAGCCATGATGAGAAAAGAAAGCTTTTTCCTTATTCAAGTCCTGGATTCATTCCCCCTTTACTGGTCTGTACAATTATTTTAAGAGGGTATGCAATCTTAAGAAACAAATTGTGGCAGAAATGCCATTCCCTCCTTCAGTGTTTGTTTTACAATACTGGATTCAAAGTGGGAAGGGGGGAAATGTGCTATTTTGCTTTGGTTTCCAGCCTTTTAAACATGTTGAGATCACTCTTGGAATGAAGTACACAAATGCTTAGTAGTAATCATAATGATAACGTAATAGGTGTTTTTCACTTGCTAGCTTAGATTTCCAAGCATCCAGATGTTTGGCCTTTGCTGAGAATGTCCAGATGAGCGATTGCATTTGTGCAGTGCTCATACAGCTATGGGACCCTCTGGAGTCTCAACTCCTTTTAGTTGTAGCGGTATAATAAGAAATCAAAATTCATATCCGATCACAGATGACCCCAGGGAGCAAACTAAGGTTTGCATGCCCTTTCCAGTCCTGACTAGTTCCTGGATGCTCCTATATATCCAGGTAGACATGAGTGACTGTGAGAAAGCCACATTCCCTGCCCTGTTGAAAATATCTGTCATCTGCTGCTCTGCAGAAAAATCTAGCTGCTTTTTGAGGTACATTATCTCCTCCCCTTAGCTGATTGGCTTCCCTTAGATGACCTTTTAGGGATTCCATATATAAATTAAGGATAAACAGTTTCATAGAGTGTACCATGGACTCTGATTGTTGCTCAGAAGAGAGCTTCCTGTTTTGGAGATTGTTGTGTTAACTGTCTATTTCCCTGTGTCTTAGTCAGGGTTTCTATTGCTGTGAAGAGACACCATGACCATGGCAACTCCAATATAGAAAAACACTTAATTGAGGTGGTGGCTTGAAGTTTCAGAGGTTTTGTCCATTGTCATCATGGTGGGGAGCATGGTAGCTGGGAGTATGGCAGTGTGCAGACAGACATGGTGCTGGAGAAAGAGCTGAGACTTCTACAACTTGATCCAAAGGTAGCAGGAAGTGAACTGGAACATATATGAGACCCCACAGCCCACCTCCATAATGACACATTTCCTCCAACAAGGCCATACCTACTACAACAAAGCCACATCTCCTAATAGTGCCATTTCCTTTGAGCTTATTGGGACCATATACATTCAAACTAACACAGCCTGTAAATCATAATATATTTGGTGGGTAATTTCAGGTGAATTCATAAATTGCTTATGAATTTAGTTTTAGTTTAGTTTTCTTTGAAGTTTTCATTTCTGTATTAATGTTCCAGAAACTTTTAAATGATATAGTCACACATAACTATAAGAAATAATGGAATCTTCAAATTTATTTCAATGTAAAGGTTTAAGTCCTGTTACATTTTATCATGAAACAACTATTACTAACATGCTTACATAAAAATTTTATACTTGTTGCTAGGTGTGGTGGTGCATGCATGCAGATCTCTGAGTTTGAGGCTAGCCTGGTCTACAGAGTGAGTCCAGGATGGCCCAGGCTATACAGAGAAAGACTGTCTCAAAAAATAAATTACACTTATTTCTTTATTCAGTGTGTGTGTGTGTGTGTGTGTGTGTGTGTGTGTGTGCACGTGCGCGCGCGCCACGGAACTCATATGAAAGCTAGAGGACAATTTTCAGGAGTCAGTTCTCTCCTTCTACCATACAAGCCTCAAAGACTGAACCCAGGTCCTCAGGCATGATTGGCAGACATTATTACTCACTGACCCATCTTCCAAGTCCTATTGTGTTAACATTTAGATGAAAGAAGCAAAGGAATCAGTAATTTTACAAATTATTATTTTTCTATTTCATTTCAATTTTAAATTTTTGATAAAATATACTTTATTTTTTAATAAGAATTTTTTATTCATTTTACACACTAATCACAGATTCCCCTCTTCCCTCCTCCCACCCCTCCAACCTCCCCTACCCCACTCCCCTATTCCCTCCTACAAGAAGGTAAGGCCCCCCATGAGGAGTCAGCAGAGCCTGGTATGTGGTGGGACACCTCGCACAGCCTTGAGGCAGGGGGAGGGGCTTGGACCTGCCTCTACAGAATGATAAATACATTTTAAAAAACTTTTTAATGATTTATTTTTTCTGTGGTGTGTATGTTTGTATGGTGTGCATACACGGGGAGGCCTGAGGCTCTGAGGCTGACCTTGGGGTCATCTTCCCCAGTCATTCTCCACCTTTCATCAGAGCTCATGGTAAGGGATGATTAATTTAGTTCTTGTGCATCCTGGCAAATCTGAATCGCCATTAGCCCGCAAGCTAAGAAATGGGCTTCCCTTGCAAGAAGAGAAGGGCTGACATAAGACTTCTTGCCTATCTTAATACTTAGCTATGAAAAATAGTCAAAAGGATTCTTATTTTTTCACAGATTTGAAAATCAGGAGTGAAAAAGTCATGACTGTACCTACTGTCACCAGATCCATAATGCGTACACAACCCTTCAGTCATTCCTGGATTAGTATGATGTTAGCAGTTCATAGAGACGGAGATGCATCCTGCATTGAACAACTAGGAAGACCGGTAGACAGCAAAGCTGCAAGGACCCAGCTTTAGTCACATGTTCACGCCTAGTCCCCTGCCTGCTCATGGACTCAGTGTCCTACAGAACCATCGAAAAGGCTGCTGGGAAGTGGACGGCATAAACACAGACCTTCTTTGCATTTGTTTATTGGGTTAACTGGGCTAGTATCCAGTCTCTAAAAATGTTAGCTTTACATGGCTCGGACCTAAAACACAAGAAAAGAGTTTAAGTGGAAAGATGGTCTGTCTCATGGTTTCGGAAACTTCTGTCCGAGATCACTGGGACTCATGGCTTTGGGCCTGTGTTGAGGTGACTCTGCATGGCAAAGAATGAGATGTGTCCACCATGAGGAGGGAAAGAGAGGGGAGGGCTATAGCCACTGTATCTCAGTCAAGGCCAGGCTCCCAGTGCCTCCCCTCTCCCCACTGTGCTCTACCCCCGACCAGGCCTTTAGCATATAATGTTTTAGATCTAAACTGTGAGTTTAAAATTTCTAATCAACTGTAATTTTCAGTCTCATTAACTATTTTTTTGTCCTTATCTTTATTACTCAGAAAAATGTTTAAACTTGACCAATTCTGGCACAAGAGAAAATATTATATATATATATATATATATATATATATATATATATATATGTTAAATCTCTCTCTCTCTCTCTCTATACATATATATATTTAAATCCTCAGCAAATGCAGTTAGGAAAGATATCTACCATATTATTTGTCCTTAAAGACTTACCTTTACGCTACTTGGGGCACATCCATCTACTATCAGCAAAATCTCAAGCATTCCTTCCATCATAATCATCACAAAGGATGTATTGTGAAACTGAGCAAAATGAATTGCTATTGCAGCCAGCAACCTGCTTAAAATTTACAGCACAGGAAAAAAACCAACAAAACTGGGTGTGCTGCTCCCTGTTTCTAGTGGACATATCTCATTCCTTGCCATACAGTCACCTCAGCACAGGTCCAAAGCGATGAGTCCCAGTGATCTCGGACAGAAGTTTCTGAAACCATGAGACAAACCATCTTGCTAAAGAGCTCAGGCTTCTTCCTTTTGCTCATATGCATTTTATGGGCTAAGGACCAATGACACTTTTCCCAGACACTAGGACATGCTTATTTTTTTTTTTAATTTTTTTTTAGCATTTTCGTTTTTGACAAAGGTTTAATTAGTTAGGAGCTACATTTTTCTTTTTGATGAAATTCTTAATATGATTATCTTACTATGAGTTTTTGTGGAGAATATCAACTTTAGTGCCTTTACATCGAAAATGTGAACCACTGACCTACAAAAATATTAAATCAACTACAAGATTAAGGGTAGCACATAAAATGTGTCAGTAACTTGCTTCGATATTATAAGCAATCAAATGAATTTTTAAGAAAATGCTTAGATATATGGCAATGTAAAAGCAAGGCAGAAGCTGAAAAATGGCTCATTTTATAGACGAGGAAAATATGTCCAGGAAAGGACCACACCCTCTTCATAACCAATTAGTACCAAATGCAACAGTTCATTGTTAGCTCATCCTACATTAGTGTTTGCCACACAAAGATGTAACTATCAAATTAGCTGAGTGTTCACTGGACTTGAAAACATGAGGTCCTAACTGGGGGTGGGTGTTTCCCCTACACCTGAGGACAGGACAATACAATATTAGATGAGTCACAAAGAAAAAAAAATTATTTTTGTTATTCATTCCCACCAATTAATTTTTGAGTGCTTTCCAAAAATGAGATAAAATATAAGGGATTGATCATAGTTTCTATTACAAAAACATATTTGAAGATCCAAATATTGCTTGGTACCCAAACTCATTTTAATTGTGCTTTCTATCAAAGCCTTGGCATCGATACAGAAAATTTGCATCTCACTAGTGAGAACCCAACAGTACTTTTCACATATAAATATGTATTTATGGGATTCTCCAGACAGTTCAAAATGAAACATATATTACACTTTAATCTAAAATAAATTACATTTTCTCAAATGCAGCCATTGGCTGTCACCTTACTAAAAACACTCTTCAGCTAAAACTCAATATCAGCCATTTGATTTAGTGCAGCCTACTGAGGCTTAATGAAAGCAAGAAAGTGTGAAAATTTAAACCCCTTAAAGCAAATACAGAACACTTTATAGGTGCTAAAAATCATTACTCATAAATCCTATATTTTATTTCAATTTCTCACAAAATTGTCCTGTCCTAAGTGGTCAAGTATGTAGACTGAAGTAAATGCAGAGTGCTCCAAAATAATTTATTAAATCAATGTTTTTCATCAATGGTGGATGACTCTCATCACCTTCCAATATGTCTCATTAAATGAGGATTAATTCTCAGGGCCTTCACTCTGCTAAGAACACACTATAAATATGCAGTAGTACAGAGAATGGGGCTAACATCATTATTAGAGCACTAATGTCCTAAAGGGCTTAGCAAGTTTGCCTCTATAATGAGTCCAGTGTTGAATTCTGTTTCCATGGAGGCTGGACAACTATTCTGCACTGGAATCCTATTCAAAGGTTGTACATTTATGTTTCTCTGCATCCAAAAGGCATCTCAATGCAACCCCCCTACTTATTCTTTTCAATGAAATA